>NW_021703782.1:57194879-57585645 GCF_005190385.1 Monodon monoceros
TGTTGAATAAGAGTGGTGAGAGTGGGCAACCTTGTCTTGTTCCTGATCTTAGTGGAAATGCTTTCAGTTTTTCACCATTGAGGATGATGTTTGCTGTGGGCTTGTCATATATGGCCTTTATTATGTTGAGGAAAGTTCCCTCTATGCCTACTTTCTGCAGGGTTTTTATCATAAATGGGTGTTGAATTTTGTCGAAAGCTTTCTCTGCATCTATTGAGATGATCATATGGTTTTTCTCCTTCAATTTGTTAATATGGTTTATCACATTGATAGATTTGCGTATATTGAAGAATCCTTGCATTCCTGAAATAAACCCCACTTGATCATGGTGTATGATCCTTTTAATGTGCTGTTGGATTCTGTTTGCTAGTATTTTGTTGAGGATTTTTGCATCTATGTTCATCAGTGATATTGGCCTGTAGTTTTCTTTCTTTGTGACATCCTTGTCTGGTTTTGGTATCAAGGTGATGGTGGCCTCGTAGAAGGAATTTGGGAGTGTTCCTCCCTCTGCTATATTTTGGAAGAGTTTGAGAAGGATAGGTGTTAGCTCTTCTCTAAACGTTTGATAGAATTCACCTGTGAAGCCATCTGGTCCTGGGCTTTTGTTTGTTGGAAGATTTTTAATCACAGTATCAATTTCAGTGCTTGTGATTGGTCTGTTCATATTTTCTATTTCTTCCTGATTCAGTCTTGGCAGTTTGTGCATTTCTAAGAATTTGTCCATTTCTTCCAGATTGTCCATTTTATTGGCATAGAGTTGCTTGTAGTAATCTCTCATGATTTTTTTTATTTCTGCAGTGTCAGTTGTTACTTCTCCTTTTTCATTTCTAATTCTATTGATTTGAGTCTTCTCCCGTTTTTTCTTGATGAGTCTGGCTAGTGGTTTATCTATTTTGTTTATCTTCTCAAAGAACCAGCTTTTAGTTTTATTGATCTTTGCTATCGTTTCCTTCATTTCTTTTTCATTTATTTCTGATCTGATTTTTATGATTTCTTTCCTTCTGCTAGCTTTGGGGTTTTTTTGTTCTTCTTTTTCTAATTGCTTGAGGTGCAAGGTTAGGTTGTTTATTCGAGATGTTTCCTGCTTCTTAAGGTGGGCTTGTATTGCTATAAACTTCCCCCTTAGAACTGTTTTTTCTGCATCCCATAGGTTTTGGGTCGTCGTGTCTCCATTGTCATTTGTTTCTAGGTATTTTTTTATTTCCTCTTTGATTTCTTCAGTGATCACTTCATTATTAAGTAGTGTATTGTTTAGCCTCCATGTGTTTGTATTTTTTACAGATCTTTTCCTGTAATTGATATCTAGTCTCATGGCATTGTGGTCGGAAAAGATACTTGATACAATTTCAATTTTCTTAAATTTACGAAGGCTTGATTTGTGACCCAAGATATGATCTATCCTGGAGAATGTTCCATGAGCACTTGAGAAAAATGTGTATTCTGTTGTTTTTGGATGGAGTGTCCTATAAATATCAATTAAGTCCATCTTGTTTAATGTATCATTTAAAGCTTGTGTTTCCTTATTTATTTTCATTTTGGATGATCTGTCCATGGGTGAAAGTGGGGTGTTAAAGTCCCCTACTATGAATGTGTTACTGTCGATCTCCCCTTTTATGGCTGTTAGTATTTGCCTTATGTATTGAGGTGCTCCTATGTTGGGTGCATAAATATTTACAATTGTTATATCTTCTTCTTGGATCGATCCCTTGATCATTATGTAGTGTCCTTCTTTGTCTCTTGTAATAGTCCTTATTTTAAAGTCTATTTTGTCTGATATGAGAATTGCTACTCCAGCTTTCTTTTGGTTTCCATTTGCATGGAATATCTTTTTCCATCTCTTTATTTTCAGTCTGTATGTGTCTCTAGGTCTGAAGTGGGTCTCTTGTAGACAGCATATATAAGGGTCTTGTTTTTGTATCCATTCAGGCAATCTGTGTCTTTTGGTGGGAGCATTTAGTCCATTTACATTTAAGGTAATTATCGATATGTATGTTCCTATTCCCATTTTCTATATTGTTTTGGGTTCGTTATTATAGGTCTTTTCCTTCTCTTGTGTTCCTTGTCTAGAGAAGTTCCTTTAGCATTTGTTGTAAAGCTGGTTTGGTGGTGCTGAACTCTCTCAGCTTTTGCTTGTCTGTAAAGGTTTTAATTTCTCCATCAAATCTGAATGAGATCCTTGCTGGGTAGAGTAGTCTTGGTTGCAGGTTTTTCTCCTTCATCACTTTCAGTATGTCCTGCCACTCCCTTCTGGCTTCCAGAGTTTCTGCTGAAAGATCAGCTGTTAACCTTATGGGGATTCCCTTGTGTGTTATTTGTTGTTTTTCCCTTGCTGCTTTTAATATGCTTTCTTTGTATTTAATTTTTGACAGTTTGATTAATATGTGTCTTGGCGTATTTCTCCTTGTATTTATCCTGTATGGAACTCTCTGTGCTTCCTGGACTTGATTAACTATTTCCTTTCCCATATTAGGGAAGTTTTCAACTATAATCTCTTCAAATATTTTCTCAGTCCCTTTCTTTTTCTCTTCTTCTTCTGGAACCCCTATAATTCGAATGTTGGTGCGTTTAATGTTGTCCCAGAGGTCTCTGAGACTGTCCTCAGTTCTTTTCATTCTTTTTTCTTTATTCTGCTCTGCAGTAGTTATTTCCACTATTTTATCTTCCAGGTCACTTATCCGTTCTTCTGCCTCAGTTATTCTGTTATTGATCCCATCTAGAGTACTTTTAATTTCATTTATTGCGTTGTTCATCGTTGCTTGTTTCATCTTTATTTCTTCTAGGTCCTTGTTAACTGTTTCTTGCATTTTGTCCATTCTACTTCCAAGATTTCGGATCATCCTTACTATCATTATTCTGAATTCTTTTTCAGGTAGACTGCCTATTTCCTCTTCATTTGTTAGGTCTGGTGCATTTTTATCTTGCTCCTTCATCTGCTGTGTGTTTTTCTGTCTTCTCATTTTGCTTATCTTACTGTGTTTGGGGTCTCCTTTTTGCAGGCTGCACGTTCGTAGTTCCCGTTGTTTTTGATGTCTGTCTCCAGTGGCTAAGGTTGTTTCAGTGGGTTGTGTAGGCTTCCTGGTGGAGGGGACTAGTGCCTGTGTTGTGGTGGATGAGGCTGGATCTTGTCTCTTTAGTGGGCAGGTTCATGTCTGGTGGTGTGTTTTGGGGTGTCTGTGGCTTTATTATGATTTTAGTCAGCCTCTCTGCTAATGGGTGGAGTTGTGTTCCTGTTTTGCTAGTTGTTTGGCATAGGTTGTCTAGCACTGTGGATTGCTGGTCGTTGAGTGAAGCTGGGTGCTGTTGTTAAGATGGAGGTCACTGGGAGATTTCCGCCGTTTAATATTATGTGGAGCTGGGAGGTCTCTTGTTGACCAGTGTCCTGAAGTTGGCTCTCCTACCTCAGAGGCAGAGCCCTGACTCCTGGCTGGAGCACCAAGAGCCTTTCATCCACACGGCTCAGAATAAAAGGGAGAAAAAGTAGAGAGAATTAGTAGAAGTATGAGGAAAGAAAGAAGGAAAGGAGGAAAGGAAGGAAGGAAGAAAGAAGCAAAGAAGGAAAGACAGGAGGGAGGGAGGGAGGGAGGAAGGAAGGAAGGAAGGAGGGAAAGAAGGAAAAAAGACAGAAAGAAAGAAGATACAGTAAAAATAAAATAAAGTATAATATAGTTATTGAATTAAAAAATATTTAGAAAAAAAAAAAAAAGGGACGGATAGAACCTTAGGACAAATGTTGGAAGCAAAGCTATACAGAGAAAATCTTACACAGAAGCATACACATACACCTTCACAAAAAGAGGTAAAGGGGGAAAAATCATAAATCTTGCTCTCAGAGACCACCTCCTCAATTTGGGGTGGAGTGAAGGAAGGAAAGAAAGAAAGAAAGAACGAAGGTAAAGTATAATAAAGTTATTACAAATAAAATTAATTATTGAGAAAAAAAATTTTTTTTAAAAAACCATGGACGGATAGAGCCCTAGGACAAATGGTGGAAGCAAGAGTATACAGACAAGATCTCACACAGAAGCATACACGTACACATTCACAAAAAGAGGAAAAGGGAAAAAAAATCATAGATCTCGCTCCTAAATTCCACCTCTTCAATTTGGGATCATTCCTTGTCTATTCAGGTATTCCATAGATGCAGGGTATATCAAGTTGATTGTGGAGCTTTAATCCGCTGCTTCTGAGGCTGCTGGGAGAGATTTCCCTTTCTCTTCTTTGTTCTCACAGCTCACAGGAGCTCAGCTTTGGATTTGGCCCTGCCTCTGCGTGTAGGTCGCTGGAGGGCGTCTGTTTTTTGCTCAGACAGGACAGGGTTAAAGGAGCCGCTGA
Source organism: Monodon monoceros (assembly GCF_005190385.1). Lineage (NCBI taxonomy): Eukaryota > Metazoa > Chordata > Mammalia > Artiodactyla > Monodontidae > Monodon > Monodon monoceros. The sequence goes on from NW_021703782.1 coordinate 57,199,212, forward strand.
TTCGGGGGCTCTGGCTCACTCAGGCCGGGGGTGGGGGGCGGAAGGAGGGGCACTGTGTGCGGGGCGGGCCTGCGGCGTCAGAGGCGGCGTGACGTTGCGGCAGAGGCCGGCGTGAAGTTGCACCAGCCAGAGGTCCGCCGTGCGTTCTCCCGGGGAAGTTGTCCCTGGTTCCCGGGAACCTGGCAGTGGCGGGCTGCACAGGCTCCGCGGAAGAGGGGTGTGGAGAGTGACCTGTGCTCGCACACAGGCCCCTTGGTGGCGGCAGCAGCAGCCCCAGCGTCTCCCGCCCGTCTCTGGGGTCCGCGCTTTCAGCCGCGGCTCGCGCCCGTCTCTGGGTCCGCGCTTTCAGCCGCGGCTCGCGCCCGTCTCTGGGGTTCGCGCTTTTAGCCGCGGCTCGCGCCCGTCTCTGGAGCTCCTTTAAGCAGCGCTCTTAAACCCCTCTCCTCGCGCACCAGGAAACAAAGAGGGAAGAAAAAGTCTCTTGCCTCTTCGGCAGGTGCAGGCTTTTCCCCGAACTCCCTCCCGGCTAGTCGTGGTGCACTAACCCCTTCAGGCTATGTTCAAGCCGCCAACCCCAGTCCTCTCCCTGCGCTCAGTCCAAAACCGAAACCCGAGCCCCAGCTCGCAGCCCCGCCCGCCCCGGCGGGTGAGCAGACAAGCCTCTCGGGCTGGTGAGTGCCGGTCGGCACCGATCCTCTGTGCGGGAATCTCCCCGCCTTGCCCTCCGCACCCTGTTGCTGTGCTCTCCTCCGCGGTACCGAAGCTCCCCCCTCCGCCTCCCGCAGTCTCCGCCTGCGGAGGGGCTTCCTAGTGTGTGGAAACTTTTCCTCCTTCACAGCTCCCTCCCACTGGTGCAGGTTCCCTCCTTATTCTTTTGTCTCTGTTTTTTCTTTTTTCTTTTGCCCTACCCAGGTACGTGGGGAGTTTCTTGCCTTTTGGGAGGTCTGAGGTCTTCTGCCAGCCTTCAGTAGGTGTTCTGTAGGAGTTGTTCCACGTGTAGATGTATTTCTGGTGTATCCGTGGGGAGGAAGGCGATCTCCGCGTCTTACTCTTCCGCCATCTTCCCAACTCCGATTGCTCACTGTTTTTAAGATTCATCCATGTTGGTGGTATTGCTATAATTTATTTATTTTCACTGCTGTATAGTAGTTCTTAGTATGTATATAACACAACATATTTAAACATTCTATCTATGAAAGTTATTTACTGAGACACCGAGTGACTTGCAGGTGAGTTTCCCTTGTATACCACCCCAGGCCAGAAGCCTGTCTGAAGTCTATTCCTGCATATACACTTAAGGTTTTCTTGCACATGTGACTTCATATTTGTTCACAATAGACTCTTCTTTCCTGAAATATATCCTGAAACATATTTGATGTGTTATCTTTCCAGCCTCATTTCTTCCACTTCCCATCATATACTTTGTACTCCAGGGCTAAATTACTGCAGTTCTGAAAACTTCAAATTCACTGTGTCTGCTTGCCCCTAGGCCTTTGCACACGTTTCTCTTTCTGCCTGGAATGCTTATTTCCTGGGTAACTCTTGCCCACCTATCAGGAGTCGTCTGGTTGCAAAAGTCTTCTTCCAGGGGCTTCCCTGGTGGTAGAGTGGTTAAGAATCCGCCTGCCAATGCAGGGGACACGGGTTCAAGCCCCGGTCCAGGAAGATCCCACATGCCGCGGAGCAGCTAAGCCCATGAACCACAACTACTGAGCCTGCGCTCTAGAGCCCACGAGCCCCAACTACTGAGCCTGCATGCCACAACTACTGAAGCCTGCGTGCCTAGAGCCCATGCTCCGCAAAAGAGAAGCCACCGCAATGAGAAGCCCGCACACCGCAGTGAAGAGTAGCCCCTGCTTGCCACAACTAGAGAAAGCCTGCGCACAGCAACGAAGACCCAATGCAGCCAAGAATAAAATAATAATAATAATTTTAAAAAGCCTTCTTCCATTACATTCTGGTTTGGGCCTTCTCCTTGAGTTAACAGAGGGGACTTCCTGCTGTCATCTCAGGGTTTAGTCTGAGTTGGTTTTCTGGAGTATCCAATATATTACTGAATAAAACTGCATATTGCACTTGGTGCCTGGAAAGACTGTATGAAAGGTCTGTTTTGTATACCAGTAACTCCAATGAACAGGAAACATGGAAATAACCATTGTTAGAAAATGTCCTTAGGTTGGGGGTAGGGCACAAATCACATCCTTGTTGGTGAAAGAGAGATGGAAAAATAAAGATTATTTTCATTTGCCTTCAGGTCTTTTGGCTAGATTCCAGAGGACTTTCTCCAAGGGCAACAAGATAAACGCCACCCTCTTTGCCTGGAATTAGCTCTCTGGCATGGGAAAGAAAACCTCTCATTTTTTTCCCTCTTTGTGTTTTTCTGGCACAGCTGCTTATCTATTGGATATCTCACCAAGAAGTGCCTCAAGGGATGAGTGGAGATGGTAAGTAAAAATCATATATTTGGTTATATACTTTTAAAGAAATAACCTGTTGATTTTTTACTAGTTTTACATTTTTTAAAGAAGGGCTTATGCAGACTGTTTTTATTTGTAACACACATTTTTTAATGTTTTTGTAATTTTTCAAAAATTTTTATTGGAGTATAGTTGAGTTACAATGCTGTGTTAGTTTCAGGTGTACAGTAAAGTGAATCAGTCATACATATACATATATCCACTCTTTTTTAGATTTTTTTCCCATATAGGCCATTACAGAGTACTGAGTAGAGTTCCCTGTGCTGTACAGTATGTCCTTAATAGTTATCTATTTTATATATAGTAGTATGTATATGTCAGTCCCAATCTCCCAATTTATCCCTCCCCACCTTACCCCCTGGTAACCATAAGTTTGTTTCCTACATCTGTAACTCTATTTCTGATTTGTAGATAAGTTCATTTGTATCCTTTTTTTAGATTCCATGTATAAGCAATATCATATGATATTTGTCTTTCTCTGTCTGACTTACTTCACTCAGTATGACAATCTCTAGGTCTACCCATGTTGCTGCAAATGGCATTATTTCATTCTTTTTATGGCTGAGTAATATTCCATTGTAAATATGTACCACATTTTTTTTTCTTTTTTTCTTTTTGTTTTGTGATTTTTGCTGTGCTGTGCGGCATGCGGGATCTTAGTTCCCCAACCAGGGATCAAACCCATGCCCCCTGCAGTGGAAGCATAGAGTCTTAACCACTGGACTGCCAGGGAAGTCCCTTTGCCACATCTTCTTTATCCATTCCTCTGTTGATGGACATTTGGGTTGCTTCCATGTCCTGGCTATTGTAAACAGTGCTGCAATGAACATTGGGGTGCATGTGTCTTTTTGAATCATGGTTTTCTCCAGATATGTGCTCAGGAGTGGAATTGCTGGGTCATACGGTAGCTCTATTTTTAGTTTCTTAAGGAATCTCCATATTGTCCTCCATAGTGGCTGTACCAATTTACATTCCCACCAAAAGTGTAGGAGGGTTCCCTTTTCTCCACACCCTCTCCAGCATTTATGGTTTGTAGATTTTTTGATGATGGCCATTCTGACCAGTGTGAGATGATACCTCATTGTAGTTTTGATTTGCATTTCTCTAATGATTAATGATGTTGAGCATTCTTTCATGTGTTTGTTGGCAATCTGTATATCTTCTTTGGAGAAATGTCTATTTAGGTCTTCTGCCCATTTTTGGATTGGATTGTTTGGTTTTTTGATATTGAGCTGCATGAGCTGCTTGTAAATTTTGGAGATTAATTCTTTGTCAGTTGCTTCATTTGCAAATATTTTCTCCCATTCTGAGAGTTGTCTTGTTTATGGTTAATGTCCATTTTCTATTCCAGAATTTCATCCACAATACCACATTACATTTAGTCCTAGTGCCGTCCTAGCTAGGCCTGTGACAGTTTTTTGGACTTACCTTGTTTTTGATGACATTGACAGTTTTGAGTAGTGTTAGTCAAATGTTTTGTAGAATGTCTATCAATTTGAGGTTGTCTGATGTTTGGGGGAGGATGACCACAGAGGAGAGTGCCATTCTCATCATATTATATCAAGGGTACTTGACATCACTGAATTTACATACTTTTTAATATCTTTAGTTAAATGGCTGAGTGGTGAGACCATTGATATTGGAGTCTGAAGACTGAATTCAGATCATGGTTCTGTCATTTCTTAGTGTGTGACTTGGTAAAGTTGCTTACTCCCTCTATTCCTTGTATCTTTGTCTGTAAAGTGAGGCTAGTGATACTATCTACCTTATTAAATTAGTAGATACATGAAAAGCACTTAGAGCAGTGTCTGGCACAGAGGAAGTAGGATGTAGATTCTATTTTTTTTTAATAACTTTATTTATTTATTTTTGGTTGCATTGGGTCTTCATTGCTGTGTGTGGGATTTCTCTAGTTGTGGTGAGCAGGGGCTACTCTTCGTCGTGGTGCATGGGCATCTCATTGTGGTGGCTTCTCTTGGTATGGAGCACTGGCTCTAGGTGCGCAAGCTTTAGTAGTTGCAGCATGTGTGCTCAGTAGTTGTGGCTTGTGGCCTCTAGAGTGCAGGCTCAGCAGTTGTGGAGCATGGGCTTAGTTGCTCTGAGGCATGTGGGATCTTCTCAGACCCGGGGTCGAACCCATGTCCGCTGCATTGGCAGGCGGATTCTTAACCACTGTGCCACCAGGAAAGTCCTTGACTATTATTGATATTATTGACTAACATGAGATTTGTGCATTTCTATTAATGTGTCTTCTTGTCTCTCTCTCCCTCAGAAAATTAAACTATTGGTGTTTAGTGACAAAACAAAAATCACAAATAACCTGGGTTTTAAACTTTGAACATAGGAAGATCTTTGTCTTTTTATTTCTTAGGGTTTGAATTATCCCTAAAATATTGTACATTGCTTTAAAATTTTCATTGTCTGCCAATGAAAATTCTTTACAGGAGACTCCTTCAAAGGATTTTATTATCAATTTGTTTGCATAATTCAGTTATTAAACTTGTGCTACATTCACTTACAATTTGAAAATTCTCTTCAGAATGCTGGCTCTTTTAGCCACTGATCCACAGATAGATTTCTGGTTCCCAGGCCAGGAGTGCAATTCTGATTAATAATCTATGAAAAAGAGTTATTATGGTTTTCTTCCGTTTGGCCCAGGCAAAAGAATCCCAGGGTGTGTTTCAGCATTTATTAGTATTACAAATGAAGATTTATTTTTTTTCACTGCATAGTTAATGATTGATCTTAACCGCTCCAATAAGGGAAGACAATTGCATTTACAAACTTGTATGTCTCTTTTCTGATGCATTTTTCAGTTTTCTATTTGAAATTCTAAGTGATTATTTATTTATTTATTTGGCTGTGTCAGGTCTTAGTTGTGGCATGCAGGATCTTTGTTGCGGCACGCGGGATCTTTCATTCTGGCATGTGGGCTTCTCTCTAGCTGTGGTGTGTGGGTTTTCTCTTCTCTAGTTGTGGCGAGCAGGCTCCAGGGCACGTGGGCTCTGTAGTTGTGGCACGTGGGTTCCAGAGCATGTGGGCTCTGTAGTTTACGGCACATGGGCTCTCTAGTTGAGGCGCATGAGCTCAGTAGTTGTGGCACACGGGCTTAGCTGCCCCGTGGCATGTGGGAACCTAGTTCTCCGACCAGGGATCAAACCCACGTCCCCTGCGTTGGAAGGCAGATTCTTTACCACTGGACCACCAGGGAAGTCTTTTTAAGTGATGCTTTAAAAAAATTTTTTTAAATTGAAGTATAGTTGATTTACAATGTTGTGTTAATTTCTGCTGTACAGCAAAGTGATACAGTTGTGTGTGTATATATATATATATATATTCTTTTTTAAATATTCTTTTCCATTATAGTTTATTATAGGATACTGAATATAGTCTTCTGTGCTATACAGTAGGACCTTGTTGTTCATCCCCAAGTGATAATTTTGAATACTGATGATGAATATTGAAACATGTTCTTTTGCTGTTGGGATTTTTGAAAATTTCATTGGAAACTGCACAAAACGTTTTATGCAAATTGAAATATGCATAATTTAAAATATTTTTGTCTAATACTTTATATTTTTCCTGGAAATGGTATAATCCTGGCTGTTAGTCTCTCTTCTTTTTGCTTTGTTTCTTGGTAATTTTGTCCAATAGAATAGAGGCATTTGTAGAGGATCTGTGTGTGTGTGTGTGTCTGTGCGTGTGTGTACATGCATGCATGTGTGTGTGCGAGTGCGGGCTCATGCATGGGCATGCTCATGTGTTGGATCAAAAAAAAGAATTTCTACATTTACCTTTAGCAGCAAAAGAAATTTTTACTGAATACCTACTCTTACCCGCTTACTCTTTTAAGCACTTCACCTACATTATCTCATTTGATTCTTCAAATAATCCTCTGAGGTCAGTACTCTTATTGTTCCCATTATTACAGGTGAGGAATCTGAGACAGAGGGAAGTTGAATAACTTGCCCAGATTCACAGAGCTGCTAAGTGGCAGAGCTGGAATTCAAACCTAGGTCTATCTGACTCCAAAGTCCATCCTCTTTTCTCTACCACTGCATGTTCTCTGGAACATCCTCATTATTTTTCTCTTGAGATATGGCATATATAACTCTCATAGTATCTTTGTGTGTATTTGTCTGGAAATATATCCTTCTAGACTTAATTTTTAAAATTGAGATATAACATACATAAAGTGGCCAAATCTTGAGTGTATAACTCAAGGTAATTGTACATATGTATACACATATGTAAACACCCCCTAGATCAAGACATGGAATATTTCTGACACTCTAGAAGACTATCTCATGTCCCTTTCCAATCCTAGCCATTCTTCCCACATAGGTAGTCAGCAATCTGGCCTCTATTAACATAAATTTTGCCTCTTCTTGAACAGCCTGTAAATGGAATATAATAAACACTTTTTTGTGTGGCTTCTTTTATTTAAAATTATGTCTGAGATTTATTTATGTTGTTATGTGTTTATTTTGTTATGTCTTTTTTATAGCTATGTATAATATCCATTTAAAGCGAACATTTCTTTCTAGCTGCAAAAGAAAAGCTTTTGATTATACCTTGTCAGGCTTTTTTCCCCCTATGCATACATGATTACTAGTTTTGAATTACATATACATTTCTGTTTTATAACCTATTATTTTATCTTAACAGTTTATCATGAACATTTTCCATGTCATTAAATATATATTCTTTAACAATGATTTAAAATACTGTTAAAAACATTTTTGTTTAAAAAATTTTTTTATGTGTGTATGTGTGGTGATGGAAGAATATGTAAAGCACTCACAAGACACAGAATTCAAAAGGTACAAAAAAATATGCAATGAGAATTCTCCTGTCCTTACCCTACTCTACCTGCTCCCCCCCCACCCCAGGATCCAGTGTTACTATTGATATTTTCCTTTTTTAAAAAAATTTTTATTTTATATTGGAGTATAGTTGATTAACAATGTTGTGTTAGTTTCAGGTGTACAGCAAAGTGATTCAGTTATACATATACATGTTTCTATTCTTTTTCAAATATACCACAGAAGTTTTCCCACTGCAGTGAAAGTTCTGAGCCCCACATTAGGCTTCTCAGCCTGGGAGTCTGGCAACAGAAGGAGGAGCCCCCAGAGAATCTGTCTTTGAAGGCAAGCGGGGTTTGATTGCAGGAATTACACAGGACTGGGGAAAACAGAAACTCCACCTTTGGAGGGCATGCACAAGGACCTGTGAGCACCAGGACCCAGGGGAGAAAAGCAGTGACCCAATAAGAAACTGGGCCAGATGTACCTGCTGGTATTGGAGGGTCTCCTGCAGAGGCAGGGGGTGACTGTGGCTCACTGTGGGGACAAAGACACTGACAGCAGCAGTTCTGGGAAGTACTCACTGGCGTGAGTCCTCCTAGAGGCCACTATTATCACCATCCAATGGCCTGTAGGCTCCAGTGCTGGTAAGCCTCAGGCCAAACAACCAACAGGGAGGGAACACAGCCTCACCAATCAGCAGACAAGCAGATTAAAGTCTTACTAAGCACATCCCCGCCCACAAGAGGGACAAGACCCTAGCTCCACCCACCACCAGTCCCTCCTATCAGGAAGCCTGCACAAGCCTCTTAGATAGCTTCATCCATCAGAGGGTGGAGAGCAGAAGCAAGAAGAATTACAATCCTGTAGCCTGCAAAATGGAAGCCGCAATCACAGGAAGATAGACAAAAGGAAATGGCAGAGGAGTATGTGCCAGATGAAGGAACAAGTTAAAAACCCCAGAAGAACAACTAAGTGAAGTAGAGATAGGCAACCTTCTGGAAAAATAATTCAGAATAATGATAGTGAAGACGATCCAGGATCTTGGAAAAAGAATGGAAGCAAAGATCAAGAGGATGCAAGAAATGTTTAACAAAGACCTAGAAGAACTAGAGAACAAACAAGAGATGAGCAATGTAATATCTGAAATGAAAAATATACTTGAAGGAATCAACAGCAGAATAACTGAGGCAGAATAACAAATAAGTGACCTAGTATATATAACTATCAGAAAAATTTATAACAATTTACCCTCCACTAGCAGAATGTGAAAGAGTTTATTTTTCTGCATTCTCATTAACACTAGGTTATGTCATTAGTCTTTGCCAATTTAATAGGGAAAAAATTACATCTTGCTGTTTTAATTTATATTACTTTGATTACTAGTTGAACTTAAAAATAAAAAAGGTCTTCATTGTCAGTCTCTGGCTTTGTTGTTTTGCAAAATTATCTCCCTGTTTTAGTACAAAATCCTTGCTCTCATTTGTGCCTTCAATCCATAGATCCTCTGTTTTACCCTTTCTAGACAGTAAACTTTCAGTATTTTTTGATGATCTTTGCCATAGTTGCTTGACCACAGTTGGGAGAAGAGTTGTAGGGTTTTCTAACTCTTTAACTGGATTTTCAACCTGTCTTCATGTTTTTAGTCCCATTTTCATACAACCACCCTCCTTCTTCTACTTCCAGAGACACCTTGTCCTGCCAATTTCTGAGCCTTTTGGTGGTCATGCAATGTAATTTGCTTTGATTCTTGACTTTCTCCACTACCAGCTTAGGATTCAAACTTCTCAGGTCTTCCAAGTAAGTTACTACTCTTCCCTCTGCTTTCTTCATTTTTGTGGTTGTTATCTCTTCTTCTCATCTCTTTGTCCTTATGGATTATGCCTTAAAAGTATGTAATTCCTTCTATTCTCATTTTGGTGAAATCATTGGAGAACATGGAATTTTAACAGAAGTCCAGAGTTAAATTTGTATCTTAAAGTTGAAGGTGTTTTACTGGGCCTTGTTAGGTTGGTAAACACTACAGATGTCTCATAGACTCAGAAGGATTATAAAAGATAGCTCTTTAGACCAGATAACCTTGAAGTTGCCCCATATCACTGTGAGGAAGGTGCCTCTATTGATGAAAATTCTTTCCATGACTTCTTAGAATATCTTTGCACTCACATGCAAAAGGTACTAAACAGTTGGTTGCTCATACAGAAACATTTATGAACTTGTTCACTTGTGTGGAGTCGAATACATCAGACAGGTGCATATTTATTATTTTCACAATTCAGGTTAAGCCTCTCAGGAACATAGCAAAATATTTAATAACTGATGATGCATGAGCACTGATAATCAGAATGGCGAGTGGTTGGAATAGAGTCCAGAAGGCCTTCTGCTGGGCTGTTTATATGCTGGGTCATGAGATGGACTGGATACTGGGGACATCAGGGAGGGAGAGGGGTGAGGGGAGGGGGACACTTTGAAGGCTCATTGCAGCTGCTGTTTGCAAACTAGCATGGAATTATTTTCATATTTTACAGTAGGTTTGGTCATAATGGTACACATAACTGATTACCAGCCCTGAGCCTTTCCCTTTTGCTTTAACCATGTTGTCCTTAGTGAATTATTTACCCTCTTTAGGATGCTCTAGATTTTACTTTCACCTATGTTGTCTATCACTGCCTTATTTTTGTTACTCAGTATCTTTTCCAGCTCTACAGATGATGGATTCCCATGTATTAGACTCAGGCCCTCACCAGTTCCTGAGCCAGTCCTGAAGTTGATGGCAGTCTAATCAACAATATCAGCAACCTAGTGCTTGCTTTCCAACAAGAGCCCTGCCTGTCTAGATAATCCCTGAGTTGTAGTTTTCCCTTCCATCCCCTAATTTTGGCTTTATTTGTAGGGTGAGCTTTTGCCTCAGTTTCCCTCCCCAGTGTGCTTGGTACCTGATACCTTTTGGTGCATCCTACTTCCTTTGAATCCCCCTTCTCCCCTGTCACTTTCTGTAGTCTTGCTGTAAATGGATAGATGTAACCTGGAATCTTGATATAGCTACCTATGTGGCTTTGAGCATACCTGCCACTTCTGCTCTGTTCTCTACCCCTGGATGCACTCCTTTGGTATTGATGCTTGCCTAACACATGGCTAAGTATTGCTGTGCCTTTGGAAGCTATGTTATAGACTGTCCAGCTGCTCCCACAGGACTATGTTTCATGCCTTGAATTGATCAAATTTACCACCCTAAAGAAAAGAAAAATAGTGTTCTGTTAGCAACAGTGGAGGGAAGAATGGTCGACAGGTTAGCTATCAAACAACTTTTGGCACATTATATCACATATTGGCATTGGAGGTTCCCTCCAAAATATCTAATGATGAAGCTTACTGGGCAAATGCCACCCAGGTACTCAGAGCTTCCAATTAGCGCTTTTAAAAAAAATATTTATCTTTGTCTGTGTTGGGTCTTCGTTGCTGTGCGTGGGCTTTCTCTAGTTGCAGTGAGTGGGGGCTACTCTTCATTGCAGTGTGCGAGCTTCTCACTGCATTGGCTTCTCTTGTTGCAGAGCACGTGCTCTAGGTGCGTGGGCTTCAGTAGTTGTAGCACGTGGGCTCAGTAGTTGTGGCGCATGGGCTTAGTTGTTCCGCAGCATGTGGGATCTTCCCGGACCTGGGCTCAAACCCATGTCCCCTGCATTGGCAGGCAGATTCTTAACCACTGCGCCACAAGGGAAGCCCCAATTAGCTTTTTAGTTTTGCTCTCTTAACTGTGAGAAGACAACCAAAGAATATCAGAAATTTGAGGAAAGCTGCATACACAAAAGGAATCTACCAAAGCATGCAAACATAAGTAATAACTTGGAAGAAATAGAGACAATATAGGAAGAAGAAAAATAGTTTTAAAATTATCATTAAATTTTCATAGAGATAAGAGAAGATATTGTAATCTTAAAATAAGAGAGCACTTTAAAAGTAATATTTAAGGAATAAAAAAGAACTCTTGAAAACTAAAAATATGATCACCAAAATGATAAACTCAATAGAAAGGTTAGGCAATGAAATTGAAAACATCTTTGTAGAGCAAAAAATAAGGGAAATGAAAAATAAGAGAGAAAAGAAAAGAACATTAGAGTGTCATTCTAGCAGATTTAACAGCTGAATGTTAGATTCCAAAAAAGAGAACTGAGAAAATGGAGGGGAGAAATGTGTCAGTAAGTCAAGAAAATTCCCCAGAACTAAAGGCATCAGTTTCAATCTAATTTCATAAGGTACTTCATTGTGAAATTTCAGAACTCAGAGAGAAGATTGGGGAGAGAGAAAGAAGGAGAGAGGGAGGTGTGAAATACAAGAGGCTAGGAATAAGAATGGCTTCAGATTTTTCACAAGCAATACTGGAATCTAGAAGGCAGTGGAGCAGTGCCTTCAAGATTTAACCTAGAATTCTACACCCATCCAAATTATCAATCATCTGTGAAGGCAGAATAAAGACATTTTAATACATGTAAGGTGTCATATTTTATCTATCATGCACCCTTCCCCAGGAAGTTACTGGAGGATATGCTCCACCAAAATAAGGAAGAGGAAAACATAGGGTACTTGAAACAGGTGATACAGATGAGGTCAAGGAATTCCCAGGATTGATGATGAGGGACAATCCCAGAATGAGAGTTATGCACCAAGGCATTGAAGGTAACTAGTCCAGATTGGAGCATCTCAGAAGGATCTGGAAGAGCCTTCTTTGAGAAGATGTAATTGATTAGCTGATACACATGAATGTCTCAGGTCAGAGTCACACTACTGGTGAAGAGCTAGAGATTAATTCAAACTAGGGAAACAAAATTAGGCCAGAGATAAAGCCATAAGTGGATTCAGACCTGGGAGATTGTTTGAGCAGAGCAGGAAGTATCCGCATAGGAGAGATACTACTTAATAATAGGAAGGGGATGCCCTGTTTCCAAGAGCCAGATGGAATATATGGTCTGATTGGGCATTTATTGATGTTTTATTCCTGTATAGCTTATTTCATCCTCATTTCTTTTTTTTTTTTTTTTTTTGCGGTACGCGGGCCTCTCACTGTTGTGGCCTCTCCCATTGTGGAGCACAGGCTCCGGATGCACAGGCTCAGCGGCCATGGCTCACGGGCCCAGCCGCTCCGCGGCATGCGGGATCTTCCCGGACCGGGGCACGAACCCGTGTCCCCTGCATCGGCAGGCGGACTCTCAACCACTGCGCCACCAGGGAAGCCCCTCATCCTCATTTCTTAAGAAAGAAGTGGCCTTGAGAAATAAGTGGCCAAGGATATTACAATTGTGGTTTTATTATCACTTTCCATTAGGACCAAAATTATCAAGCCCTGGGCCTTAAGCCTTAAAATTGTCCCTTCTGTCTAGGTAGTTCTCCCAAACAGACTCAGCTTTTCTAAAATATTGTGATAGCAACTATGGGGTTTATGTAACATGTGAACATCCAGACAACAGTATCTGCTTTGGTGACTCTAGGTAATGGAATCTCTATTGCAACTGTCATTTAGAGAAATGCTACTATAATCTTGTTGTAGCATCTTACTGATTCAGGTTGGCCTTGATCTTTTTCTGTGTCTGACTCTCCTGGAGGTGATTTGCTCATTTCCTTGTATCAGGGTACTGATACCAGCTATTTCTTAGTCTTCCCACCTGAACAACTACTTCATTTAATACAGAGCCTTCAATAACTATATGGAGATTTATAGTCCTCTCTAAAAAATTGTCTCGCAACCTCTATCTCTCTCACCCTCTCTTCTGTGTGTTCCTCTGAGATTTTCTACACAGGCAGGAGGAGTATTAGGGACCCACTTTTTGAAAATAAAGAGAACAGATTCCAGGTTAAAAAATGACTGTTTAGGGCTTCCCTGGTGGAGCAGTGGTTGAGAGTCCCCTGGCCGATGCAGGGGACAGGGGTTCGTGCCCTGGTCCGGGAAGATCCCACATGCCGCGTAGCGGCTAGGCCCGTGAGCCATGGCCGCTGAGCCTGCGCGTCCGGAGCCTGTGCTCCGCAATGGGAGAGGCCACAACAGTGAGAGGTCTGCGTACCGCAAAAAAAAAAAAAAAAAAAAAAAAAAAGACTGTTTAGAGCATTGTCTTAGCTTGGGCTGCTATAACAAAATACCATAGACCAGGTGACTTAAACAATAGATATTTATTTCTCACAGTTCTGGAGGCTGGAAAGTCCAAGATCAGGGTGCCAGCAGATTTGATTCTTGGTGAGAGCTCTCTTCCTGGCTTTCAGGGCTCTCTTCCACGGAGAGAAAAATCTCTGGTGTCTCTTCTTAATAAGGATGCCAATCCTATCATATGGCCCCACCCTCATGACCTCATCTAAACCTAATTACCTCCCAAATATCATCACTTTGGGGGTTAGGGCTTCAACATATGAATTTGGAGGGGACACAAACATTCAGTCCATAACAATGCCTAGAAGCCATCACATTACTTTTTTTTTTTTTTTTTTCTGTGAGCTTCATCAAAAATCCTGGCTGCAGTCACTTGTGCATTTACTAATTGACTGGTTCGCATCCACTATTTATAGAGCAGTGCTTTTTTTTTTCTTAATTGATGTATAGTTGATTTACAGTATTGTGTTATTTTGGGGTATACAGCAAAGTAATTCAGTTATATAGATATATATTTCAGATTATTTTCCATTATATGGTATTATAAGATATTGAATATAGTTCCCTGTGTTATATAGTAAATCCGTGCTGCTTATCTATTTTATGTATAGTAGCTTGTATCTGTTAATCCTATACTCCTAATTTATCCCTCCCCTCAGTCCCTTTCCCTTTTGGTAACCATAAGCTTATTTTCTATGCCTGTGAGTCTGTTTCTGTTTTGTATATAGATTCATTTGTATTATTTTTAGGTTCCACATATAAGTGATATATATGTTTGTCTTTGTCTGACCTACTTCATGTACTATGATATCCTCTAGGTCCATCCATGTGGCTGCAAATGGCAATATTTCATTCTTTTTTATGGCTGAGTAATCATCTATTGGAAATATATACCACATCTTCTTAAAACAATCATCTGTTAATGGGTGCTTGGGTTGTTTCCATGTCTTGGCTATTGTGAGTAGTGATGCTGTGAGTATTGGGGTGCATGTATCTTTTCGATTAGAGTTTTCATCTTTTCTAGATATATGCCTGGGAGTGGGAATGCTGGATCATATGGTGGTTCTATTTTTAGTCTTTTAAGGAACCTCCATACTGTTCTCCACAGTGGCTGTACCAACTTACATTACCACTAACAGTGTAGGAGGGTTCCCTTTTCTCCACACCCTCTTCAGCATTTATTATTTGTAGACTTTTTGATGATAGCCGTTCTGCCTGGTGTGAGGTACTACCTCACTGTGATTTTGATTTAGACCAGTGCTTCTTAAACTTTAGTGTACATACAGTTCACCTGGGGAATTTTATTAAAATGCAGATAATTCCAATTATGGGGTAGAATTTGAGAGTCTACTTCTAACAATCTCCCAGGAAATGCTGGTATTGTGGTATAGGGACCACACTTTGAGTAGTAAGGATATATATAACCACAAATTCTCAGAAGTATTTATTTTGAAATTTGGGAGACAAAGGATTTGGGCTCTGTTTAAAAGTACCGAGTATGATTGTGTGCAAATGAACAATTGCTGGCTAATATTTGTTCAGTATAGCTTAATATATTAAAAATCACATTTGGTCTCAGGTAGTATATTACAGATTTATACATGAAAGTTACTGGTGTTTCCGTTGGCCCAATTCTCTAGATATTAGAGATCTGTCCTCCTGAGATGGGAATGAGCAAGAATCATCTCCTTTTGGGAGGAATAAATGGAAGAAAGGACAGAGATAGTACAGAGGGTGTTAGATGGACAGGGATCAACAAAATTACTTGCTAAGAGCTCTATCCTTGAAAATGTCATTGAAAATTAAATTAAATTAGTATTTCTCAAATTTTAGGACATGTAAGAATCACCTAGGGTACTTGATGGCAGTGCAGATTGCTGGACCCTATACCTGGAGATTCTGATTCAGTGGGTCTAGCAGTGGGACAGGAGAAGCAAAAATTTATATTTCGAGCAACACCCCAGATGAATCCAAGACTGTTGGTCCCTGGACCATTATTTTGAGAAACATTGCATTAGAAGGATTGGTAGTGGTCTCTAGAGAAGGAAAATAAAACAAAACACATAAACAAAACCAGGAAAATGTTTATATCTATTCTGATTGGAGTATTTTTGAGTTAATGTAAGAGAGAAATCACTGGTCAGTAGACAGGTCTATCAGAAATCTAACTATAAAGTAAGCAGGCTCAAACCGTGTATTAGGACTCTGAGGGAGGACTGATGGCCACAATTCATAGGAACATGAATTTGGAGTTGATTGAAATCTTAGAGTCTTTCCAGCTTTTCTGGCTGTGACCAACATTAACAGGTACATTTTATACTGTCTTCCAGGAAACACATACATGAACACTCATAGAACACGTATGTGTACATTTATTTACTTCCTCAAACAATACTCCTACAGCCTGTGGTGCACTTTTGTTTTTTGGTTATATTTAAATTAAAAGAAATTCAGGTCAGGGCTTCTCTGGTGGCGCAGTGGTTGAGAGTCCTCCTACCGATGCAGGGGACGCGGGTTCGTGCCCCGGTCCGGGAAGATCCCACATGCCGCGGAGCGGCTGGGCCCGTGAGCCATGGCCGCTGGGCCTGTGCGTCCGGATCCTGTGTTATAACTTGCCACTTGAGAAACACTAATCTAGTATAGCCACTTTATTTTACAAATGAGGAACAAGTTTGGAGAGGTAAAACTTGTTCAAGATCATGCAGCTATGAAAAGTAGAACTCAGAGCTAGAACTCAGATATCAGACTTTTAGTTCAGTGATCTGTCTACCGTGCCATACTGTATATCTAAGTGTTTGTTTAATTTTTCTTAGCCTGTTTTCTCTCAGGGCAAAATGGTCTATTTTTAAGGACTGGATTGCCTAACTAGTTGAAACATTTTTAAGGGTACAAATGTCTTTTCCCTAAATGAACCACTAGATGGGAGTGTTTACCCCTCTGTTGATGGCCTAGTTAGCCAATCCAAGGTGAAGTAAGATTTGTATATTTGCACCCTTAAAATGTTTTATATATTGATATTTCTCTGTAGATTTGCAGAGCTTATGCCCATCCTGAAGAAACTATTTCACGTGATTTTACAAGCAGGATACATTTTGTTATTTGACACTTCTTTTTCAATCTCTGTGGAAGAGAAATTTAGGAAAACAAACATGGGCTTCTAATACCCTCAAAAGAACCTCATTTTGTAGTCAGTGTGTTTTCCTTTTCCATATTCTTATTTTATAGGACGTTAAATAATTATTTTCTGTTATTTCATTATTCAACATTGAAAACTAAATTTCTTTCAGAGTGGGAAGTCTATGCGGACCCTTCTGGGTTTGAAATAAGTGAAGAAAAACCCCAAACCTCAAACAACTTTATATTCATTTTCTCCTAAGAAAGAAAATTAGTACTGTACTTTATAAGACTCTTTTCCTCAGCTGCAGCAAGGTTGGCAGAGTGATCTATGCATGCACTGGGAGCTTCTGAGGGAGACGAGGATGAAGACAGTGCTGTTGGGGTTTCAGGGTTAAACAGCCTGAACAGTTGAGCTCTTCCTCAACCACACATTCCTCACAGCTTAAGCGTGAAGAAAAAAAGAAAAAATCAGATGGCTATCCTTGACATTTTCCTTCTATCCCTTTCTCCCTTCTCCTACTCAAGTTCTCCTTAAAAAAAATTAGTTCAAGGATATAGGAAAGAGAGGAAAGGATAAGAAGTGTGATGGTTAATTTTGTATGTTAACTTGGCTGGGCCATGGTGCCCAGATATTTGGTCAAACATTATTCTGGATGGTTTTGTGAGGGTATTTTTTGGATGAGATTAACATATAAATTGTTAGACTTTTGAGTAAAGTAGATTGCCTTCCATTATGTGGGTGGGCGGGTCTCCTCCAATCAATTGAAAGTTTTAACAGAAAAAAAGACTGACCCCTCTCCTCCACCCTCCCCAGAGTAAGAAGGAATTCTGCCAGCAGACTGCCTTTGGACTCAAACTGCAGCTCTTCCCTAAGTCTTTAGCAAGCTGGCCTACCCATCATATTTTAGACTTGCCAAGCCTCTGCAATCATGTGAGCCAGTTCCTTAAAATAAATCTCTCTCTCTCTCTCTGTGTATGTACATACATACACACACATACGTACACACATATGTTTGTGTATATATATATACATACACAGGCACACACATTCATCCTCCTATTGGTTCTGTTTCTCTGGAGAATTCTGATTAATACAAGAAGTAAAAGGATAAGTTCGAAAGATAGGGGACTTCAGAATGGTTAGCCCAGCTCACAAATCAAAGACTCAGTTAAAGCAAATAGTAAGACAATTAGAACACTGCTATTCTGTCTTCTATTCTTCTCCCACAACTTCCTTTTTTCTGAAGCCTTGACAAATGCATTGACTATACTGTTTTTTGCACCATTATATCCTCAGTGCTTACCACAACTTTTGCCACATTCTAGGGTCTTGGTAACTATTTGTTGGTTGAATGAATGAATGAGTCATTAGGATTCTTAATTGTACAACAGGCAGGTTAAAACAGCAAGGCAAGTCACAGCAGATGAAAATATATGACAGGTTTAGGAAATGATGAATAGTGCAGGGTTGAAGGTATTTGGGGATAGGGTGGCTAGAGATGAATTTGGAAGGGTATCCTGCTGAGAATTTGGACTTTATCCTTGTGAGAAGCAAGGAACTATCAGGCAATTTTTAGGAAGGATTATGTCCACGTTTGCACCGCAGAATGATTGCCAGTATTTTCTGAAGTTTTAGCGAAGCTCAAAGACTTTTATTTTTTATTTTTACTTTGGGTTAGATTGTCTTAAATACAAGTGTATCCCCTTGCCTCTGCCTATTTTAAGTCCCATTGGTTAAATTTTTGGCCATACTGACACAAATTGATAAAAGGAACATGGGTCTTGGATTAATGTTAAATCCTGGATTTATCACTTAAAGGCTTTATGATCTTGAGCAACTGCTTTACTTCTGAGCAGCACGATTTCTTCAGCTTTAAATATAGGCATAACTCAATGTTGAAATGTTAGAAGTATTCCCTTTAAGATCAGGAACAAGAGGAGCGTCTATCGTCTGCTTTCTTTCAGTATTGTACTGAAGGTTCTAGCCAGTGTGATATAGCAAGAAAAAAGAATAAATGTGTAAAGATTGGAAAATTAGTCAATAGATAAATTATTAGAATTAATACAAAAGTTTAGCGAGCCTATTAGGCACAATTTAAATATGCTAAAAGTCATTACATTTCTATACAATAGCAACAAATAGTATAATTTAATAAAATTTACAATAACATTAAGAAATGTTAAGTTCTGGGGGAAATCTAACAAGAAGACTCCAAATACTTTATGGCAGAAATTATAAACCATTATCAAAAGACACTAAAAAAGACCTAAATAGAGAAATAAACCATATTCATGGATTAGAAGACATGTTATTGCAAAGATTTCACTTATCCCAAGTGATCTGCAGATTCAGTGCAATTCCAATCAAAGTCCCAACTGTGTACTTAAACCTAACGAGTCAATTCTAAAATTCATGTGGAAATGCAAAGGGCTAAGAATACATGAGTCATTCCTGAAGAAGTATAAGACTGGGGGACCTGCTTTACCAAAATACTAGATATCAAGATTTATAAAACTATTAGTTCAAAGACAGATAAATAGACTAATGGGACAGAATAGAGAGATAAGAAGCCAACCCATGTACATATGAAAACTTAAAGCAGGTAAGTGGGGGAAAGAATGAGTCTTTAAAAAAATGATGTTGGGAAAACAGATTATCCATGTGGCAAAAGATAGGTTCTAGATGCATTCAGATTTAAGCAATAAAAGCAAAATTATGAAATTGTTAGAAACAGTGTTGAAAAATGTCTTAATGATGTGGATGACGTGGAGTAGGGAAGAATTTCTTAAATAAGACACAGAAAGCATAAATTATAAAGGAAAAGATTCATAACCTCAGCTATATTAAAATTAAGAATTTCTATTTACCAAAGACAGCACAAAGAGTGAAAATACAAGGTACAAACTGGGAGAAGACATTTGCACTGCTAAAAGTGACAAAAAGTCAGTATCCAGGATATATGTGTAACTTCTACATATCAGTTAGAAAAAAAATTCATAGAGAAATGGGCAAAAACTTGAACAGGCATTTCACAGAAACAGAAAGCTGAATAGCAAATTAACCTATTAAAAAATGTTCTACCTCAGTAGTTAAGGAAAGGGTGAGAGAGGGAAAAGGAAAAAGGTGGGGGAGGAAATCCAGTGGGGAAAAAGGAGACTTGGGGCTGGGGAGGGGAGTAATATAATATTTCATATTCTAGGAAAAGAAAATGCTGCTGTTGACGTTTTAGGTTGTCATGTTATGCAAAATAACCCCAAGAAAACAGTGGAAAATTGAAGGGGTCAGACACACTTGGCTTCTAGTCCTGGCTTCAGCACTCACTAGGCTGTGATGCCAAATATCATTGAGAAAACGTCTTAATCTTTCTAACCCTTGGTTTCTTCATATGTAAACTAGGCAGAGTAATAGAGCCATCTTGCAGAATATGATAGTGCCTGTAAAGCATGTAGCCTAGCACATGGTAGGTGCATAATCAAGCTTAGGTTGGGGGCCCCTGGGTTCTTGAGCTCAGTGATCTATTTCATTTGCTGAAGGTTGCTTTGTAAGTGTTTTTATAACAGAGTCTTTAAAAAGAGTCTCCATACTGCCAAGTTTATGCTAGGATTTAAGCTGCAATTTCATGGTGACTAGCTCTAGAACCCCCGGGCCACAGACCAGTAGCAGTCCGTGGCCTGTTAGGAACCGGGCCACACAGCAGGAGGTGAGCGACGGGTGAGCAAGCGAAGCTTCATCTGTATCTACAGCCGCTCCCCATCGCTCCCATTGCCACCTGAGTCCCGCCTCCTGTCAGATCAGCAGCGGCATTAGATTCTCATAGGAGCACGAACCCTACTGTGAACTGCGCATGCGAGGGATCTAGGTTGCTCGCTCCTTATGAGAATCTAATGCCTGATGATCTGAGGTGGAGCTGAGGCTGTGATGCTAGCCCTGGGGAACGGCTACAAATACAGATTATCATTAGGAGATAGGTTTGACTGCACAGAGACTAATAAATCAGTTGCTTGCAGACTCATATCAAAACCCTATCAGTGAGTGGCAAATGACAATTAAGCCGCATCTTACGGAGTAGACTGGACATAAGCAACACACTTCAGGTGTCACTGTCTCCCATCACCCCGAGATGGGACCATCTAGTTGCAGGAAAACAAGCTCAGGGCTCCCACTGATTCTGCATTATGGTGAGTTGTATAATTATTTCATTATATATTACAATGTAATAGTAATAGAAATAAAGTGCACAATAAATGTAATGAGCTTGAATTATCCCGAAACCATCTCCCCCACCCGCAGTCTGTGGAAAAATTGTCTTCCACGAAACTGGTCCCTGGTGCCAAAAAGGTTGGGGACTGCTGCTCTAGAAGGTTCAATGATAAAATTGGTCTCTCACTGAAAATGGAATTAGCTAACAGCAAAACAGCTCTGGTACAGATTTTCTCTGTGAATAGTGCCTCTGAGCTCCAGAGTTGAAACTTGGTTAGCATCTGCATATGGATATGTCAGACATCTCAAACTCTATCCAAAATGAAGCACTTGCTTATCCATCCAAGAATCTGTTTCTCTTCAGTCTTTCCCATCGCAGTGCCTTTGTGCATCCAGCTGCTCAAGCCAGAAACCTGAGTCATTACCAAATCCCTTCATCCCTCACTTCTTTTTTTTATTTTTAATTTTTTAAAAAAATATTTATTTATTTATTTTTGTCTGCATTGGGTCTTCATTGCTGCGCGCGGGCTTTCTCTCGTTGTGGCGAGCAGGGGCTACTCTTCGTTGTGGTGCACGGGCTTCTCACTGCGGTGGCTTCTCTTGTTGCAGAGCACAGGCTCTAGGCACGTGGGCTTCAATAGTTGTGGCTTGCGGACTCTAGAGCACAGGCTCAGTAGCTGTGGCGCACGGGCTTAGTTGCTCTGTGGAATGTGGGATCTTCCCGGATCAGGGCTCGAACCCAAGTCCCCTGCATTGGCAGGCGGATTCTTAACCACTGTGCCACCAGGGACATCCCCATCCCTCACTTCTTAATACAGTTCATCTCTAAGTGCCATTTAAAACTCCTTCAAATATATCTTCAATCTGTGTACTAACCCCAGCCTCTACTGCCATCACCCTAAACCAAATCATCATTTTGAAAACGTGGATTACTGCAATAGCTCTCCAAATAATCTCTCCACTTCTACTCTTATTTCCCTCCAATCCATTGGATCTTGTCATCTTCTTGCTCCAAAGCTTTGGTGGATTCCCTTTGCACATAGGATAAAAACAAAATCTTTAACATGACTTATAAAGCCCTGAGTGATATGTCCCATGCCTAACTTTTCAGCCTTATCCATCAATATTCCCTCCCTTACTCCATTAGATTAATATGGGAACTCAATTTTCCCAGTGTGAGAATTTAGATTCAGTAATGTGGTACACTTGAGGAGACTTTACCAAGATCTCAAGCATTAATTAGGTCATTTGAGAAGAGAATGACATAGGACCAAGAGGTTTGGCATATTCTCTGAAAGATGTGTTCTGGCAAAATTTTGTTATAATCTTGGAATGAAGCTACAAATAAGAACAGAATAAAGTTAACTTGTCCTAGTTACCGACTACTGTGTGTCCTAGCAGGAAGATTAAAAAACACGTAGAACACATGCCTTCATGGTATACACCCTTGTTAAGAAGATTAAATCATGCATACATACAACACTAGGCAGAAAACAATCAACTTTGTCACCACAATCAGAGTCATCTATAAGGCGTGAAAAGATAATGGAGACGACTGGATTTTGAAGGAAGCATGGGAATAACATTGATGGAAGAGAATCAAGAGGATATATCAGATGTATGAAAAAATAGACTGGTAGGAATGAATGTTCCAGGTACAGGAGCAATAAGGAGGCTATAGGAGATAGGCATCATGCTATAAAGAGAGAAGAATCAAATAGAAGTTTCCTTTTTTTAAATTGAAGTGTAATTGACTTACAATATTGTGTTAGTTTCAGGTATACAGCAAAGTGATTCAGTATTTCTACAGATTATATTCCATTATAGGTTGTTACAAGATAATGGTATAAGTCCCTGTATTATACAGTGTATTCCTGTTGCTTATCTATATGATATATAGTAGTTTGTATCTGTTACTCCCATACCCCTAATTTGTCCCTCCCCACTTCCCTCTTCCCTTTGGTGACCACAAGTTTGTTTGCTGTATCTGTGAATCTATTTCTGTTTTGCATATACATCCATTCATTGTATTATTTTTTAGATTCCACAAATAAGTGACATCATAGTATTTGCATTTGTCTTTCTCTGTCTTATTTCATTAAGCATAATATTCTCTAGGTCCATCCATGTTGCTTCAAATGGCAGTATTTCATTCCTTTTATGGCTGAGTAGTATTCCATTATGTATATATAAGTATATATATAAATAAAATTATATAATCCATTATCTATCTATCTATCTATCTCTATCACATCTTAATCCAATTGTATGTCAGTGGACACTTGTGTTACTTCCGTGTCTCGGCTATTGTAAATAGTGCTGCTATGAACATTGGGCCACATATATCTTTTCAAATTAGTTTTTTTTCTAATAAATTTATTTATTTTTATTTATTTTTGGCTGCATTGGGTCCTTTTTTTTAAAAAAAAATTTATTGGAGTATAAATGCCTTACAATGGTGTGTTCGCTTCTGTTTTATAATAAAGTGAATCAGTTATACGTATACATATGTTCCCATATCTCTTCCCTCTTGTGTCTCCCTCCCTCCCACCCTCCCTATCCCACCCCTCTAGGTTGTCACAAAGCACCGAGCTGATCTTCCTGTGCTATGCGGCTGCTTCCCACTAGCTATCTACTTTACGTTTGGTCATGTATATATGTCCATGCCACTCTCTCACTTTGTCACAACTTACCCTTCCCCCTCCCCATATCCTCAAGTCCATTCTTTAGTAGGTCTGTGTCTTTATTCCCGTCTTACCCCTAGGTTCTTCATGACATTTTTTTTCTTAAATTACATATATATGTGTTAGCATATGGTATTTGTCTTTCTCCTTCTGACTTACTTCACTCTGTATGACAGACTCTAGGGCCATCCACCTCATTACAAATAGCTCAATGTCATTTCATTTTATGGCTGAGTAATATTCCATTGTATATATGTGCCACATCTTCTTTATCCATTCATCCTATGATGGACACTTAGATTGTTTCCACATCCTGGCTATTGCAAATAGAGCTGCAGTGAACATTTTGGTACAGGACTCTTTTTGAATTATGGTTTTCTCAGGGTATATGCTGAGTAGTGGGATTGCTGTGTCATATGGTAGCTCTATTTGTAGTTTTTTAAGGAACCTCCATGCTGTTCTCCATAGTGGCTGCACCAATTCACATTCCCACCAGCAGTGCAAGAGTGTTCCCTTTTCTCCACACCCTCTCCAGCATTTATTGTTTCTAGATTTTTGGATGATGGCCATTCTGACCGGTGTGAGATGATATCTCATTGTAGTTTTGATTTGCATTTCTCTAATGATTAATGATGTTAAGCATTCTTTCATGTGTTTGTTGGCAATCTTTATATCTTCTTTGGAGAAATGTCTATTTAGGTCTTCTGCCCATTTTTGGATTGGGTTGTTTGTTTTTTTGTTATTGAGCTGCATGAGCTGCTTGTGAATTTTGGAGATTAATCCTTTGTCAGTTGCTTCATTAGCAAATATTTTCTACCATTCTGAGGGTTGTCTTTTGGTCTTGTTTATGGTTTCCTTTGCTGTGCAAAAGCCTTTAAGTTTCATTAGGTCCCAATTGTTTACTTTGGTTTTTATTTCCATTTCTCTATGAGGTGGGTCAAAAAGGATCTTGCTGTGATTTATGTCATAGAGTGTTCTGCCTATGTTTTCCTCTAAGAGTTTGAGAGTTTCTGGCCTTACATTTAGGTCTTTAATCCATTTTGAGCTTATTTTTGTGTATGGTGTTAGGGAGTGTTCTAATCTCATACTTTTACATGTACCTGTCCAGTTTTCCCAGCACCACTTATTGAAGAGGCTGTCCTTTCTCCACTGTGCATTCCTGCCTCCTTTATCAAAGATAAGGTGACCATATGTGTGTGGGTTTATCTCTGGGCTTTCTATCCTGTTCCATTGATCTATCTTTCTGTTTTTGTGCCAGTACCATACTGTCTTGATTATTGTAGCTTTGTAGTATAGTCTGAAATCAGGGAGCCTGATTCCTCCAGCTCCGTTTTTTGTTCTCAAGATTGCTTTGGCTATTCGGGGTCTTTTGTGTTTCCATACAGATTGTGAAATTTTTTGTTCTAGTTCTGTGAAAAATGCCATTGGTAGTTTGATAGGGATTGCATTGAATCTGTAGATTGCTTTGGGTAGTATAGTCATTTTCACAATGTAGATTTTTCCAATCCAAGAACATGGTATATCTCTCCATCTGTTGGTATCATCTTTAATTTCTTTCATCAGTGTCTTATAATTTTCTGCATCCAGGTCTTCTGTCTCCTTAGGTAGGTTTATTCCTAGATATTTTATTCTTTTTGTTGCAATGGTGAATGGGAGTGTTTTCTTGATTTCACTTTCAGATTTTTCATCATTAGTGTATAGGAATGCCAGAGATTTCTGTGCATTAATTTTGTATCCTGCTACTTTACCAAATTCATTGATTAGCTCTAGTGGTTTTCTGGTAGCATTTTTAGGATCCTCTATGTATAGTATCATGTCATCTGCAAACAGTGACAGCTTTGCTTCTTCCTTTCCGATTTGGATTCCTTTTATTTCCTTTTCTTCTCTGATTGCTGTGGCTAAAAGTTCCAAAACTATGTTGAATAAGAGTGGTGAGAGTGGGCAACCTTGTATTGCTCCTGATCTTAGTGGAAAAGGTTTCAAGTTTTCACCATTGAGGATGATGTTGGCTGTGGGTTTGTCATATATGGCCTTTATTATGTTGAGGAAAGTTCCCTCTATGCCTACTTTCTGCAGGGTTTTTATCATAAATGGGTGTTGAATTTTGTTGAAAGGTTTCTCTGCATCTATTGAGATGATCATATGGTATTTCTCCCGCAATTTGTTAATATGGTGTATCACGTTGATTGATTTGTGTATATTGAAGAATCCTTGCATTCCTGGAATAAACCCCACTTGATCATGGTGTATGATCCTTTTCACGTGCTGTTGGATTCTGTTTGCTAGTATTTCGTTGAGGATTTTTGCATCTATGTTCATCAGTGATATTGGCCTGTAATGTTCTTTCTTTGTGACATCCTTGTCTGGTTTTGGCATCTGGGCGATGGTGGCCTCGTAGAATGAGTTTGGGAGTGTTCCTTCCTCTGATGTATTTTGGAAGAGTTTGAGAAGGATAGGTGTTAGCTCTTCTCTAAATGTTTGTTAGAATTTCCCTGTGAAGCCATCTGGTCCTGGGCTTTTGTTTGTTGGAAGATTTTTAATCACACTTTCAATTTCAGTGCTTGTGATTGGTCTGTTCATATTTTCTATTTCTTCCTGATTCAGTCTTGGCAGATTGTGCATTTCTAAGAATTTGTCCATTTCTTCCAGGTTGTCCATTTTATTGGCATAGAGTTGCTTGTAGTAATCTCTCATGATCTTTTGTATTTCTGCAGTGTCAGTAGTTACTTCTTTTTCATTTCTAATTCTATTGATTTGAGTCTTCTCCCTTTTGTTCTTGATGAGTCTGGCTAATGTTTTATCAATCTTTTTTATCTCCTCCAAGAACCAGCTTTTAGTTTTATTGATCTTCTTTATCGTTTCCTTCATTTCTTTTTCATTTATTTCTGATCTGATCTTTATGATTTCTTTCCTTCTGCTAACTTTCGGGTTTTTTTGTTCTTCTTTCTCTAATTGCTTTAGGTGCAAAGTTAGGTTGTTTATTCGAGATGTTTTCTGTTTATTTTTATTTTTTTTTGCAGTACGTGTGCCTCTCACTGTTGTGGCCTCTCCCGTTGCAGAGCACAGGCTCCGGACACGCAGGCTCACCGGCCATGGCTCACCTGCCCAGACGCTCCGCGGCATGTGGGATTTCCTGGACCGGGACACGAACCCATGTCCCCTGCATCGGCAGGCGGACTCTCAACCACTGCACCACCAGGGAAGCCCTCCTGTTTCTTAAGGTAGGATTGTATTGCTATAAACTTCCCACTTAGAACTGCTTTTGCTGCATCCCATAGGTTTTGGGTCATCGTGTCTCCATTGTCATTTGTTTCTAGGTATTTTTTGATTTCCTCTTTGATTTCTTCAGTGATCACTTCGTTATTAAGTAGTATATTGTTTAGCCTCCATGTTTTTGTATTTTTTACAGATCTTTTCCTGTAATTGATATCTAGTCTCATAGCATTGTGGTCGGAAAAGATACTTGATACAATTTCAGTTTTTTAAAATTTACCAAGGCTTGACTTGTGACCCAAGATATGATCTATCCTGGAGAATGTTCCATGAGCACTTGAGAAAAATGTGTATTTTGTTGTTTTTGGATGGAATGTCCTATAAATATCAATTAAGTCCATCTTGTTTAATGTATCATTTAAAGCTTGTGTTTCCTTATTTATTTTCATTTTGGACGATCTGTCCATTGGTGAAAGTGGGGTGTTAAAGTCCCCTACTATGAATGTGTTACTATCGATTTCCCCTTTTATGGCTGTTAGTATTTGCCTTATGTATTGAGGTGATCCTTGTTGGGTGCATAAATATTTACAATTGTTATATCTTCTTGGATCGATCCCTTGATCATTATGTAGTGTCCTTCTTTGTCTCTTGTAATAGCCTTTATTTAAGTGGTTATTTTGTCTGATATGAGAATTGCTACTCCAGATTTCTTTTTATTTCCATTTGCATGGAATATCTTTTTCCATCCTCTCATTTCAGTCTGTATGTGTCCCTAGGTCTGAAGTGGGTCTCTTGTAGACAGCATGTATATGGGTCTTCTTTTGTATCCATTCATCCAGTCTGTGTCTTTTGGTGGAAGCATTTAATCCATTTACATTTAAGGTAATTATCAATATGTATGTTCCTATTCCCATTTTCTTAATTGTTTTGGGATTGTTATTGTAAGACTTTTCCTTCTTTTGTGTTTCTTGACTAGAGAAATTCCTTTAGCATTTGTTGTAAAGCTGGTTTGGTGGTGCTGGACTTCTCAGCTTTTGCTTGTCTGTAAAGGTTTTAATTTCTCCATCAAATCTGAATGAGATCCTTGCTGGGTAGAGTAATCTTGGTTGTAGGTTTTTCTCCTTCATCACTCTAAATATGTCCTGCCAGTCCCTTCTGGCTTGCAGAGTTTCTGCTGAAAGATCAGCTGTTAACCTTATGGGTATTCCCTTGTGTATTATTTGTTGTTTTTCCCTTGCTGCTTTTAATATGTTTTCTTTGTATTTAATTTTTGACAGTTTGATTAATATGTGTCTTGGCATGTTTCTCCTTGGGTTTATCCTGTATGAGACTCTCTGTGCTTCCTGGACTTGATTAACTATTTCCTTTCCCATATTATGGTCGTTTTCAACTATAATCTCTTCAAATATTTTCTCAGTCCCTTTCGTTTTCTCTTCTTCTCCTGGGACCCCTATATTTCGAATGTTGTTGCTTTTAATGTTGTCCCAGAAGTCTCTGAGACTGTCCTCAGTTCTTTTCATTCTTTTTTCTTTATTCTGCTCTGCAGTAGTTATTTCCACTATTTTATCTTCCAGGTCACTTATCCGTTTTTCTGCCTCAGTTATTCTGCTATTGATCTCTTCTAGAGTATTTTTAATTTCATTTATTGTGTTGTTCATCATTGCTTGTTTTCTTTTTAGTTCTTCTAGGTCCTTGTTAAATGTTTCTTGCATTTTCTCTTTTCTATTTCCAAGATTTTGGATCATCTTTACTATCATTATTCTGAATTCTTTTTCAGGTAGACTGCCTATTTTCTTTCTGTTTGTTAGGTCTGGTGGGTTTTATCTTGCTCCTTCATCTGCTGTGTGTTTTTCTGTCTTCTCATTTTGCTTATCTTACTGTGTTTGGGGGTCTCCTTTTTGCAGGCTGCAGGTTTGTAGTTCCCATTGTTTTTGGTGTCTGTCCCCATTGGCTAAATTTGGTTCAGTGGGTTGTGTAGATTTCCTGGTGGAGGGGACTAGTGTCTGTGTTCTGGTGGATGAGGCTGAATCTTATATTTCTGGTGGGCAGGTCCACATCTGGTGGTGTGTTTTGGGGTGTCTGTGGCCTTATTATGATTTTAGTCAGCCTCTCTGCTAATGGGTGGGGTTGTGTTCCTGTCTTGCTAGTTGTTTGGCATAGGGTGTCCAGCACTGTAGCTTGCTGGTTGTTGAATGAAGCTGGGTGTTGGTGTTGAGATGGAGATTCCTGGGAGATTTTCTCCATTATATATTACGTGGAGCTGGGAGGTCTCTTGTTGACCAGTGTCCTGAAGTTGGCTCTCCCACCTCAGAGGCACAGCACTGACTCCTGGCTGTAGCACCAAGTGGTTTCATCCACATGGCTCAGAATAAAAGGGAGAAAAAGAGAGAGAGAGAGAGAGAGGGAGAGAGAGAGAGAGAGAGAGAGAGAGAGGGAGAGAGAGAGTGACAGAGAGAGAAAGAAAGAATAAAATAAATTATTAAAATAAAAAAGAATTATTAAGAAAAAAAATTTTTTAAGTAAAAAAAAGAATAAAACAAACAATGGATGGACAGAACCCTAGGACAAATGGTGAAAGCAAAGCTATACAGACAAAATCTCACACAGAAGCATATACATACACACTCACAAAAAGAGGAAAAGGGGAAAAAATAATAAATCTTGCTCTCAAAGTCATCTTTTCAATTTGGGATGATTCATTTTCTATTCAGGTATTCTACTGATGCAGGGTACATCTAGTTGATTGTGGAGATTTAATCTGCTGCTCCTGAGGCTGCTGGGAGAAATTTCCCTTTCTTTTCTTTGTTTGCACATCTCCCGGGGCTCAGCTTTGGATTTGGCCCCGCCTCTTCGTGTAGGTCGCAGGAGGGCGTCTGTTTTTCCCTCAGACAGGACGGGGTTAAAGGAGCAGCTGCTTCGGGGACTCTGGCTCACTCAGGCCGGGGGGAGGGAGGGGCACAGTGTGCGGGGCGAGCCTGCGGAGGTAGAGGCTGGCGGGACGTTGTAGCAGCCTGAGGCGCGCTGTGTGTTCTTCCGGGGAAGCTGTCCTGGATCCCAGGACCCTGGCAGTGGTGGGCTGCACAGGCTCCCGGGAGGGGAGGTGTGGATAGTGACCTGTGCTCGCACACAGGCTTCTTGGTTTAGGCAGCAGCAGCCTTAGCGTCTCATGCCCGTCTCTGGGGTCCGGACTGTTAGCCGCGGCTCGTGCCCGTCTCTGGAGCTCCTTTAAGCAGCGCTCTTAATCCCCTCTCCTCGCGCACCAGGGAACAAAGAGGGAAGAAAAAGTCTCTTGCCTCTTCGGCAGGTCCAGACTTTTCTGGGGACTCCCTCCCGGCTAGCTGTGGTGCACTAACCCCTTCAGGCTGTGTTCACGCCGCCAGTCCTCTCCCTGCGATCGGACTGACCGAAGCCCAAGCCTCAGCTCCCAGCCCCCGCCCGCCCCGGCGGGGGAGCAGACAAGCCTCTCGGGCTGTTGAGTGCCGGTCGGCCCTTATCCTCTGTGAGGGAATCTCTCCGCTTTGCTCTCCGCACCCCTGTCGCTGTGTTCTCCTCCGCAGCTCCAAAGCTTTCCCCCTGCGCCACCTGCAGTCTCCGCCCGCGAAGGGGCTTCCTAGTGTGTGGAAACCTTTCCTCCTTCACAGCTCCCTCCCACTGGTGCAGGTCCCGTCGCTATTCTTTTGTCTCTGTTTATTCTTTTTTCTTTTGCCCTACCCAGGTACGTGGCGAGTTTCTTGCCTTTTGGGAGGTCTGAGGTCTTCTGCCAGCGTTCAGTAGGTGTTCTGTAGGAGTTGTTCCACGTGTAGATGTATTTCTGATGTATCTGTGGGAAGGAAGGTGATCGCCGCATCTTACTTTTCCGCCATCTTCCTAGTTGTCCCCGCCTTCTTTTTTTAAAATCTGGCTTCTTTCTTTCTTTTTTAAAAAAATTTATTTATTTATTTATTTATGGCTGCATTGGGTCTTTGTTGCTGTGCACGGGCTTTCTCTAGTTGCGGTGAGTGGGAGCTACTCTTCGTTGTGGTGCATGGGCTTCTCATTGCGGTAGCTTCTCTTATTGCGGAGCATGGGCTCTAGGCGCGTGGGCTTCTGTAGTTGTGGCTCTCAGGCTCAGTAGTTGTGGCTCGCAGACTCTAGAGCACAGGCTCAGTAGTTGTGATGCACAGGCTTGGTTGCTCCACAGCATGTGGGATCTTTCTGGACCAGGGCTCGAACCCATGTCCCCTGCATTGGCAGGTGAATTCTTAACCCCTGTGTCACCAGGGAGGTCCCCCTAAAATCTGGCTTCTTTCAGTCAGCTTAATTATTTTGAGAGTTATCCATATTATAGTAGATCACAATAATTTCTTCCTTTTTATTGGTAAGAAGTACTTCCATTGTATGGATATACTGTAGTTTACTTATCCATTCACCAGTGGATGAACATTTGGGTTGTTTCCCGATTTTGACTATTACAAGCAAAACAAATGTGAACATTTATACACAAGTCTTTGTAGGGAGATAAGCTTTCATTTCTCTTGGGTAAATGCGTAGGAATGGAATAGCTAGATCACATGGTAGATGTATGTTTAGTTATTTAAAAAATCTTTTAAAAAGCAGCTTTATTGAGGTATAATTTATATACCTTAAAATTCATCCATTTTAAGTGTACCATTCAATGAATTTTAGTTAATTTACAGAGTTGTGTAACCACAATCCAATTTTAGAAAATTTCCATCACCTCAAAAAGACCCTTGTCTCCATTTGTAGTCTTCCCTGCTCCTGTCCTTAGCTCCAGGCATCTACTTTCTGTTTCTGTAGACTTGCTATTTCTGGATATTTCATGTAAATGGAATCATGCAATATGTAGTGTTTTACATCTGGCTTCTTTCATTTTGTATAAAGTTTGTGAGATTCATGCATGTTGTAATATGTATCAGTACTTTTTCCCTTTTATTGCTGAGTGTTTATCCTTTCATCCAGTGGTTGGGCATTACGTATAATGCCTCTCTGAACATTTGTGTACAAGTCTTTATATGGATATATGTCTAATTTCTCTTGGTTAGATTCTTAGGAATAGAATTTTTGGGTTGTAAGGTGAACTTATTTTTACTTTTTTAAGGAACTGCCAAACTATTTTCCAAAGTAGTAGTACATACTACTAGTATGTACTAGTAGTAGTATAAACTACTACTAGTAGTTTATATTTCCACCAGGAAAGTATGAGAGTTCCAGTTTCTCTGTAGCCTTGCCAACACTTATTATTATTTATCTTTTGATTATAGACATTCTAGTGGGTGTGAAGTAGTTTCTTATTCTGGTTTTAACTTACATTTCCTTAATGACTAGGTGAGCAGCTTTTAATGCGATTCTTTGCCATCCATATATTTTCTTTGTTGTGTATTCAAATATTTTGTCTAGTTTAGAAAGCTGGGTTGTTTGTTTTCTTATTATTGAGTTTTTTGAGGTACCATTAGTTTATAATATTATATGTTTCATGTGTACAACATTATAATTCAGCTTCTGCATAAACTACAGCGTGCTCACCACCAAAAGTCTAGTTTCCATCCATCACCATGCAGTTGACTCCCTTTCGCATTTTGCCCTCCATCCATCCCCCTTCCCCTCTGGTAACAACCAATCTGTTCTCTGCCTAAATATGTTTGTTTTTGTTTTGTTTTTTATTTTTAAAAATATTTTACATATGGGTGAAATCATACAGTATTTGTCTTTCTCTGCCTTACTTTTTTTCATTAGCGTAATACCCTCTAGGTCTATCTGTGTTGTTGCAAGTGGCAAGATTTCATCATTTTTAATTACATATATATATGTATATATATATATATATATATATATGCCACCTCTTCTTTATCCATTCATCCATTGGTGGGCACTTAGACTGTTTCCATATCTTGGCTATTGTAAATAATGCTGCAGTCAACATAGGGGTGCATGTATCTTTTCTAATTAGCATTTTTGTTTTCTTCTGATAAATACCCAGAAGTGGAATAGCTAGATCATATGGTAGTTCTATTCTTAATTTTCTGAGGAATTTCCATACCATTTTCCATAGTAAATAGAATGTAAATGCACCGATGTACATTCCCATCAACAGTGCACGAGGGTTCCCATTTATTTATTTATTATTAAGGTATAGTTTATTTATAATATTATGTAAGTTTCACGTGTGCAACATAGTGATTCACAATTTTTAAAGGTTATACGTCATTTATAAGTTATAAGATATTGACTATATTCCCTGTACTGTACAATGTATCCTTGTAGCTTATTTATTTTATACATAGTAGTTAGCACATCTTAATACCTACCCCTATCTTGCTCCTCCCTGCTTCCATCTCCCCACTGGTAACCACTAGTGGGTGGTTTTTTTTGTTCTTTACATCTGTGAGTCTGTTTCTTCTTTGTTATATCCACTAGTTTGTTTTATTTTTTTAGATTCCACGTATAAGTGATATTATGCCATTTTTTGTCTTTCTCTGTCTGACTTATTTCACTAATGAGGGTTCCCTTTTCTCCACATCCTCTCTAACATTGTCATTTCTTGTCTTTTTGATAATAGCCATTCTAAAGGGCATGAAGTGATATCCCATTGTGGTTTTGATTTGCATTTTCCTAATAATTAGTGATGTTGAATATTTTTTCATGTGCCTGTTGGCCATCTGTAGGTCTTCTTTGGAAAAATATCTATTCAGATCCTCTATCCATTTCTAAATTGGATTTTCTTTTCTTGTTGAGTTGTATGAGTTCTTTATATATTGTGGATATTAACCCCTGATAAGATATATGTTTTACAAATGTCTTCTCACATTCAGTAGGCTGCCTTTTCATTTTGTTGATGGTTTCCTTTGCTGTACATAAGCTTTTTAGTTTAATATAGTTGCATTTGTCTATTTTTGCTTTTGTTTCCCTTGCCTGAGGAGTTGTATCCAAAAAGATATTGCTAAGACCAACGTCAAAGAGAGTACTACCTGTTTTCTTCTAGGAGTTTTATGGTTTCAGATATTATATTCAAGTTTTGATCCACTTTGAGTTACTTTTTATGCAAGGTGTGTAAGATAGTGGCCTAGTTTTTCATTCTTTTGTGTGTGGATTTCCCAGAACCACTTATTGAAGAGAGTATTCTTTCTCCATTGTATGAGTTTGGCTACTTTGTCATAAGTTGTTCATATGTGTATGGGTTTATTTCTGGGGCTCTCAATTCTGTTCCATTGATCTGTGTGTCTGTTTTTGTGCCGATATCATGTAGTTTAGATTATTATAGCTTTGTTTGAAATTGGGGAGTGTGATACCTCCAGCTTTGCTCTTTTTTCTCAGTATTGCTTTGGCTATTCAGGGTCTTTTGTAATGCCATACAAATTTTAGAATTTTTTGTCCTTTTTCAATGAAAAATGTCCTTGGGATTTTGATAAGGATTGCATTGAATCTGTAGATTGTTTTAGGTAATATGGTCATTTTAACAATGGTGATTCTTCCAATCTATGAGCATGGAATGTCTTTCTGTTTCTTTGTGTCTTCTTTATTTTCTTTCAACAATGTATTTTCCCCCAGTTTTATTGACATATCATTGTCATACAGCACCATACAAGTTTAAGATGTACAATGTAATGATTTGACTTACATACATCATGATATGATTACCACAATAGGTTTAATGAACATCCATCATCTCATATAGATACAACATTAGAGAAATAGAAAAAAAATTTTTTTCCTTGTAATGAGACTCTTAGGATTTACTCTCTTATATATATAACATACATCAGTGTTAATTGTATTTATCACGTTGTACATTACATCCCTAGTACTTATTTATCTTATAACTGGAAGTTTGTACCTTTTGACTATCTTTGTCCAATTTCCCCTTCCTCCACACCTTGCTTCTGGTAACCAAAAATCTGATTTTTTTCTTTAAGTTTGTTTTTGAAGTAAAATTAACCTACAACACTATGTTAGTTCCTGTTACACACCATAGTGATTCAATATTTCTATACATTTCAAAATGATTACCATGATAAGTCTATTTATCGTATGTCACCATGTAAAGATATTACATAATTATTGACTGTGTTTCCTGCACTGTACATTTCATATCTGTGACATTTATTTTATAACTTCGTGTCTTCTTTAATTTCTTTTAACACTGTCTTATACTTTTCAATGTACAGGTATTTCACCTCTTTTGTAAAATTTATTCCTAGATATTTTATTATTTTTATTGCAGTTGTAAGTCAGATTTTTTTCTTAACTTTACTTTCTGCTAGTTTGTTGTTAGAGTATAGAAACACAACAGATTTTTGTATATTGATTTTGTACCCTGCAACTTCACTGTATTTGTTTATTATTTCTAATAGTTTTTTGGTGGAAGTTTTAGGGTTTTCAATATATAAAATCATGTCATTCACAACCAGTGACAGTTTTATTTCTTCCTTTCCTATTTGGATGTGTTTTATTTCTTTTTCTTGACTAATTGCTCTGTCTAGGACTTCCAAATACTATGTTGAATAAGAGTGGTGAGAGCAGGCATCCTTGTCTTGCTCCTGATCTTGGAGGGATAGCTTTCAGTTTTTCATCATTGAGTATGATGTTAGTTAGCTGTGGGTTTGTCATATATGACCTTTATTATGTTGAGGTACATTCCTTCTATATCCATTTTATTGAGAGTGTTTAATCATAAATGGATGTTGAACCTTGCTAAATGCTTTTTCTTACATATAATGAGATGATCATATGATTTTTATTGAAATGTAGTTGATTTATAATATTAGTTTCAGGTATAAAGCATAGTGATTCAATATTTTTATAGATTATACTCCATTTAATGTTATTACCAAATAATGGCTATATTTCCCTGTGCTGTACAATATGTCCTTGTTATCTTAGTCTCAGATTTTTCTTGAGATAGGCCTCCATTGTTCTAAAATTCCCTCTTAGTACTGTTTTTGCTGCATCCCATAGACTTTGTTATGTTGTATTTTCATTTGTCTTTAGGTATTTTTAAATTTCTTCTTTGATTTCCTTGTTGACCTAGTAGTGTTCAGTAGCATGTTGTTTACTCCACATGTTTTTTATTTTTCCAGCGTTCTTTTTGTAGTTGATTTCTAGTTTCTTACTGTTGTGGTCAGAAAAGTTGCTTGATATGATTTGTCTTCTTAAATTTATTGAAACTTCTTTTGTGTCCAAACATATGGTCTATCCTTGAGAACATTTTATGTGCACTTGAGAAGAATGTGTATTCCACTGCTTTTGGAATGTTCTATATATATTTATTAAATCCATCTGGTAATGTTTCATTGAAGGCTGATATTTTCTTGTTGACTTACTGCCTGGATGATCTATCCATCTTTATAAGTGGGGTGTTGAAGCCCACTGCTATTATTGTATTACTATCAATTTTTCCCTTTAGGTCTGTTAATAATTGCTTTATACATTTTGGTGCTCCTATGTTAACTGCATATATATTGATATATTGATAATTGTTATGCCTCCTTAATGGATTATCCCCTTTATCATTATAAAATGTCCATCTTGTCTCTTGTTACCTTTTTTGATATGAAGTCTATTTCGTTGGATATGAGTATGGCTACACCTGCTTTCTTTTGGCTGCTATTTGCTTGGAGTATCATCTTCCAACACTTCCCTCTGAGTCTATGTTTGTCTTTAGACCTGAGATTAGTCTTCTGAAGGCAGCATATAGTTGGTACTTGTTTTTAATCCACGAAGCCACTCTGTGGAATGGCTCATTTTTGAGCCAATGGCTCAATTTTCATTGGTGAATTCCATCCATTTATATTGAGGGTAATTGAGATATGAGGACTTAGTACTGCCATTTGGTCTTTTGTTTTTTGGTTGCTCTGTATCTCAATTCTTTCTTTTTCCTTGTGTTTCTATCTGCTTTTTTAGTTTGGTGGTTTTCTATGATGTTTTTCCTCAGATTCCTCTTTTATTATGTTTTGTGTCTCTGCTCTAGATTTTTGTTTTGTGTTTACCATGGGGTTTGTATAAGACATCTCACAGATAAAATGGTCCTTTATCTGCTGATAATATCTTATCTTCATTTACCTATACAAGTTATGTCCTTTTCCTCTTCTCCTTTTA
This sequence comes from Monodon monoceros, assembly GCF_005190385.1. Classification (NCBI taxonomy): domain Eukaryota; kingdom Metazoa; phylum Chordata; class Mammalia; order Artiodactyla; family Monodontidae; genus Monodon; species Monodon monoceros. Next base: position 57,235,934 of record NW_021703782.1, read on the forward strand.
TATTTTTGTGGTCACAAATTATCCCTTTTTATATTGTGTGTTTGTTTCCAAATTGAAATTGCTACGGTTATTTTTAATGCTTTTATCCCCTTTAACATTTATGCTACAATTAAGTGTTTAACAAGATATTCTGATACAGAGTTGCAATTTTTTTATTCTGTCTGTTTATCACTTTATTCAAAGGTTAGTATACTTTGGCCTTTTCATTTCAGCTAGAAGAGATCCATTCAACATTTCTTGTAAGGGAGGTCTAGTGGTGATGAGTACCCCCAGCTTTTGTTTTTTTGTATTTGTTTTTTTGTATTTCTCCTTCATATCATAACTTTGCTGTATAAAGTATTCTTGGCTGACCATTTTTATCTTTCAAGATTTTGAGTATGTCATTCCGCTCCCTCCTGACCTGTAGAATTTCTGTTGAGACATATGCTGATAGCCTAATGGGGGTTGGGGGGTACCTTTGTAGGTTACTGTATTTTTCTACTCCCCCACCCCCACACTGGCTGCCTTTAAAATTCTTTCTTTATCATTGCCTTTTGACAGTGTTAATATACTGTGTCTTGGAGAAGGTCTTTTTTAATGTTGAGGCAATTATGTGTTCTCTTAGTTTCATGTACTTGTATATCTAGTTTATTCCCCCAGGTTTGGGAAGTTCTAAGCTATTATTTCTTTAAATAAGCTCTCTGCTCCCCTCTCCCTCTCTTCTCCTTCTGTGATACCCATTATCCTTATGTTGCCTTTCTAATGGAGTCACGCAGTTCTCATAGAGCATCTTTATTTTTTTTTAAATATCTTAGTTCTCTCTCTTCTTCTACCTGAATCATTTCAAGATTCAAGATCTTCAAGCTTCCTAATTCTCTCTTCCATATGGTCTGCTCTATTTCCAGTGCTTTCTAATGCATTCTTCATCACATTTACTGAGTTGCTGAGCTCCAGAATTTTTCAGAATTTTGATCTATTTGGTAAAGTATTTGTTCTATTCATTAATTTTATTCCTAAGCCCATTGAACTGCCTTTCTGAGTTTTCTTGTAGCTCATTGAGTTTCTTCATGACAACCATTTTGAATTCTCTATCGCTTAGAGTACAGTCTTTTTTATTTTCTTCTCAATGGAGGAAAGAAGAATTTTATTTTTGTGATGGCTGACAGTATATTAAAATATTTTTTTAATTAAAAATCTTTTATTGAAGTATAGTTGATTTACAATATTATATAAGTTTCAGGTGTATAGCACAATGATTCAGTTATACATCTGTGTACACACACATATACATATATACACATATATATGTATATATATATTCTTTTTCCTTATTGGTTATTACATAATATTGAGTATAGTTCCCTGTGCTATATAGTAGATCCTTGTTGGTTATCTGTTTTATACGTAGTAGTATGTGTATGTTAATCCCAGTCACCTAAGCTATCCCTCCCCCACCCCCTTTTACCTATGGTAACTGTAAGCTTGTTTTTTGTGTCTGTGAGTCTCTTTCTGTTTTCGAAATATGTTCATTTGTGTCGCTCTCTTTTTTTAAGATTCCACATATAAGTGATATCGTATGATATTTGTCTTTGTCTGGCTTACTTCACTTAGTATGATAATATCTAGGTCCATCCATATTGCTGCAAATGGCATTTTTTCATTCTTTTTTATGGCTAAGTAGTATTCCATTGCATATTTATACCACATCTTCTTTATCCCTTCATCTGTTGATGGACATTTAGCTTGTTTCCATGTCTTGGCTATTGTAAATAGTGCTGCTATGAATATTGGGGTGCATGTATCTTTTCAAATTATGGATTTCTCCAGATACATGCCCAGGAGTGGGATTGCAGGATCATATGGTAGCTCTACTTTTAGTTTTTGAGGAACCTCCATACTGTTCTGCATAGTGGCTGCACCAGTTTGCATATCCACCAACAGTGGATGAAGAGTTCCTTTTTCTCCACACCCTCTCCAGCATTTATTATTTAAAATTAATTAATTATTTAATTAATTTTTAAAAATTACTTAATTTATTTATTTATTTTTGGCTGCATTGGGTCTTTGTTGCTGTGCATGGGCTTTCTCTAGTTGCAATGAGCAGGGGCTACTCTTCGTTGCGGTGCACAGGCCTCTCATTGCGGTGGCTTCTCTTGTTGCAGAGCACAGGTTCTAGGCACCCGGGCTTCAGGAGTTGTGACTCGCGGGCTCTGGAGAGCAGGCTCAGTAGTTGTGGCGCACGGGTTTAGTTGCTCTGTGGCATGTGGGATCTTCCCGAACCAGGGCTCGAACCCGTGTCCCCTGCATTGGCAGGTGGATTCTTAAGCACTGCTCCACCAGGGAAACCCAACATTTATTATTTGTAGACTTTTTGATGATGGCCATTCTGACCAGTGTGAGGTGATACCTCACTGTAGTTTTTTCTTGCATTTCTCTAATAATTAGTGATGTTGAGCATATTTTCACATGCTTTTTAGCCATCTGTATGTCTTCTTTGCAGAAATGTCTATTTAGAGCTTCTGCCTATTTTTTCTTTGGGTTGTTTGTTTTTTTGTTTTGAGCTGCATGAACTGTTTTTATGTTTTGGAGATTAATCCCTTGTCAGTCTCAATGTGTGCAAAATTTTTCTCCCATTCTGTAGGTAGTCTTTTTGTTCTGTTTATGGTTTCCTTTGGTGTGTAATAGCTTTTAAGTTTAATTAGGTCCCATTTGTTTATTTTTGTATTTATTTTCATTCCTCTAGGAGGTGGATTCAAAAAGATACTGCTCCAATTTATGTCAAAGAGTCTCTTGACTATGTTTTCCTCTAGGAGTTTTATAGTTATCTGGTCTTACATTTAGAACTTTAATCCATTTTGAGTTTATTTTTGTGTATGGTGTTAGTAAATGTTCTAATTTCATTCTTTTACACGTAGCTGTCTGGTTTTCCCAGCACCACTTATTGAAGAGACTGTCTTTTCTCTATTGTATGTTCTTGCCTTGATCATAGATTACTTGACCATAGGTACATGGGTTTATTTCTGGGCTTTCTATCCTGTTCCACTGATCTTATTTCTGTTTTTGTGCCAGTACCATACTGTTCTGATGACTGTAACTCTGTAGTATAGTCTGTAGCTGGTTAGCCTGATTCTTCCAGCTCCGTTTTTCTTTCTCAAGATTGCTTTGGCTATTTGGGGTCTTCTTTGTTTCCACACAAATTAAAAATTTTTTTGTTCTAGTTCTGGGAAATATGCCATTGGTAATTTGATAGGGATTGTGTTGAATCTGTAGATTGCCTTGGGTGGTATAATCATTTTGACAATATTGCTTCTTCCAATCTAAGAACATGATATATCTTTTCATTTGTTTGTGCCTTCTTTGATTTCTTTCATCAGCATCTTATAGTTTTCAGAGTACAGTTCTTTTGCCTCCTTAGGTAGGTATATTCCTAGGTATTTTATTGTTCTTGGTGTGATGGTAAATGGGATTGTTTTCTTGATTTCTCTTTCTGACCTTTTGTTGTTAGTGTTTAGAAATGTAACAGATTTCTGGGTATTAATTTTATATCCTGCAACTTTACCAACTTCATTGACGACCTCTAGTACTTTTTGAGTAGCATCTTTAGGATTTTCTATGTATAGTATCATGTCACCTGCAAATAGTGACAATTTTATTCTTCTTTTCCAATTTGGATCCCCTTTATTTCTTTTAATTCTCTGATTGCTGTTTCTAGGACTTCCAAAACTATACTGAATAAAATTGGTGAGAGTTGTTATCCTTGTCTTGTTCCTGATCTTAGAGCAGAGGTCCCCAACCCTGGGACATGGACTGGTACCAGTCCACAGCCTTTAAGGAACTGGACCACACAGCAGGAGGTGAGAAGTGGGTGAGCGAGCAAAGCTTCATCTGCTGCTCCCCATCTCTCTCATTACCACCTGAACCATTGCTTGCATTACCATCTGAAGCATCCCCCCATCACTCACATTACCACTTGAACCATCCCCTCCATTACTCAGTTACCACCTGAATCATCCCCCTCACCCCCTGTCCATGGAAAAATTGTCTTCCACAAAACTGGTCCCTGGTGCCAGAAAGGATGGGGACTGCTGTCTTAGAGGAAATGCTCTCAGTTTTTCACTGTTGAGTTTGATGTTGGTTTTGGGTTTGTCATATATGGCCTTTATTATGTTGAGGTAGGTTCCCCCTATGCCCACTTTCTGGAGTTATTTTTTTTATCATAAATGGATGTTGAATTTTTTATCAAAATCTTTTCTGCATCTATTGAGGTTTTTATTCTTTAATTTGTTAATGTGTTATATCACACAGATTGATTTGTAGATATTGAAAAACACTTGCATCCCTCAGATTGATCACACTTGATCATGGTGTAGATCCTTTTAATATACTGTTGGATACAGTTTGCTAGTTTTTTGCTGAGGATTTTCGTGTCTATGTTCATCAGTGATATTGACCTATAACTTTCTTTTTTGTGGTATCTCTGTCTGGTTTTGGTATCAGGGTGATGGTGGCCTTATTGAATGAGTTTGGCGTGTTCCTTCCTCTGCAATGTTTTGGAATAGTTTTGGAAGGATAGATGTTAATTCTTCTTTATTTTTTTTAACGTGTTTATTGGGGTATAATTGCTTTACAATGGTGTATTAGTTTCTGCTTTATAGCAAAGTGAATCAGCTATACGTATACATATATCCCCATATCTTCTCCCTCTTGTGTCTCCCTCCCACCCTCACCATCCCACCCATCTAGGTGGTCACAAAGCACCGAACTGATCTCCCTGTGCTATGCAGCTGCTTCCCACTAGCTATCTATTTTACATTTGGTAGTATATATAAGTCTATGCCACTCTCTCACTTCGTCCCAGCTTACCCTTCCCTCTCCCCATGTCCTCAAGTCCATTCTCTACGTCTGCATCCTTATTCCTGTCCTGCCCCTAGGTTCTCAGAACCTTTCTTTTTGTTTTGAGATTCCATATATATGTGTTGCATACAGTATTTATTTTTCTCTTTCTGACTTACTTCACTCTGTATGACAGACTCTAGGTCCATCCACCTCATGACAAATAAGTCAATTTCGTTTCTTTTTATGGCTGAGTAATATTTCATTGTATATATGTGCCACATCTTCTTTATCCAGTCATCTGGTGATGGACACTTAGGTTGTTCCATGTCCTGGCTATTGTAAATAGAGCTGCAATGAATGTTGTGGTACATGACTCTTTTTGAAATATGGTCTTCTCAGGGTATATGCCCAGTAGTGGGATTGCTGGGTCATATGGTAGTTCTATTTTTAGTTTTTTAAGGAACCTCCATACTATTCTCCATAGTGAATGTATCGACGTACATTCCCACCAACAATGCAAGAGTGTTCCCTTTTCTCCACACCCTCTCCAGCATTTATTGTTTGTAGATTTTTTGATGATGGCCATTCTGACTGGTGTGGTGATACCTCATTGTAGTTTTGATCTGCATTTCTCTAATGATTAGTGATGCTGAGCATCCTTTCATGTGTTTGTTGGCAATCTGTATATCTTCTGTAGAGAAATGTCTATTTAGGTCTTCTGCGCATTTTTGGATTGGGTTGTTTGTTTTTATCATAATGAGCTGCATGAGCTGCTTATAAATTTTGGAGATTAATCCTTTGTCAGTTGCTTCATTGGCAAAACTTTTCTCCCATTCTGAGGGTTGTCTTTTTGTCTTGTCTTTCCTTTGCTGTGCAAAAGCTTTTAAGTTTCATTAGGTCCCATTTGTCTATTTTTGTTTTTATTTCCATTTTTCTAGGAGGTGGGTCACAAAGGATCTTGCTGTGATTTATGTCATAGAGTGTTCTGCCTATGTTTTCCTCTAAGAGTTTGATAGTGTCTGGCCTTACATTTAGGTCTTTAATCCATTTTGAGTTTATATTTATGTATGGTGTTAGGGAGTGTTCTAATTTCGTTCTTTTACATGTAGCTGTCCAGTTTTCCCAGCACCACTTATTGAAGAGACTATCTTTTCTCGATTGTATATTCTTGCCTCCTTTATCAAAAATAAGGTGGCTATATGTGCGTGGGTTTATCTCTGGGCTTTCTCTCTTCTTCCATTGATCTGTAGTTCTATTTTTGTGCCAGTACCATAATGTCTTGATTACTGTAGCTTTGTAGTATAGTCCTAAATCTGGGATAATGATTCCTCCAGCTCTGTTTTTCGTTCTCAAGATTGCTTTGGCTACTTGGGGTCTTTTGTGTTTCCATACAAATTGTATAATTTTTTGTTCTAGTTCTGTGAAAAATGCCATTGGTAGTTTGATAGGGATTGCATTGAATCTGTAGATTGCTTTGGATAGTATAGTCATTTTCACAGTGTTGATTCTTCCAATTCAAGAACATGGTATATCTCTCCATCTGTTTGTATCATCTTTAATTTCTTTCATCAGTGTCTTATAGTTTTCTGCATACAGGTCTTTTGTCTCCTTAGGTAGGTTTATTCCTAGGTATTTTATTCTTTTTGTTGCAATGGTAAATGGGAGTGTTTCCTTAATTTCTCTTTCAGGTTTTCATCATTAGTGTATAGGGATGCAAGAGATTTCTCTCCATTAATTTTGTATCCTGCTACTTTACCAAATTCATTGATTAGCTCTATTAGTTTTCTGGTGGCATCTTTAGGATTCTCTATGTATAGTATCCTGTGATCTGCAAACAGTGACAGCTTTACTTTTTCCTTTCTGATTTGAATTCCTTTTATTTCTTTTTCTTCTCTGGTTGCTGTGGCTAAAACTTCCAAAACTATGTTGAATAATAGTGGTGATAGTGGGCAACCTTGTCTTGTTCCTGATCTTAGTGAAAATTGTTTCAGGTTTTCACCATTGAGAACGATGTTGGCTGTGGGTTTGTCACATATGGCCTTTATTATGTTGAGGTAAGTTCCCTCTATGCCTACTTTCTGGAGGGTTTTTATCATAAATGGGTGTTGAATTTTGTCAAAAGCTTTTTCTGCATCTACTGAGATGATCATATGGTTTTTATCCTTCATTTTGTTAATATGGTGTATCACATTGATTGATTTGCATATATTGAAGAATCCTTGCATTCCTGGGATAAACCCCACTTGATCATTGTGCATGATCCTTTTAATGTGCTGCTGGGTTCTCTTTGCTAGTATTTTGTTGAGGATTTTTGCATGTATATTCATCAGTGATATTGGCCTGTAGTTTTCTTTCTTTTTGACATCTTTGTCTGGTTTTGGTATCAGGGTGATGGTGGCCTTGTAGAATGAGTTTGGGAGTGTTCCTCCCTCTGCTATATTTTGGAAGAGTTTGAGAAGGATAGGTGTTAGCTTTTCTCTAAATGTTTGATAGAATTCGCCTGTGAAGTCATCTGGTCCTGGGCTTTTATTTGGAAGTTTTTTAATCACAGTTTCTACTTCAGTGCTTGTGATTGCTCTGTTTATGTTTTCTATTTCTTCCTGGTTCACTCTCAGAAGGTTGTGCTTTTCTAAGAATTTGTCCATTTCTTCAAGGTTGTCCATTTTGTTGGCATATAGTTGCTTGTAGTAATCTCTCATGATCCTTTGTATTTCTGCAGTGTTAGTTTTTACTTCTCCTTTTTCATTTCTAATTTCTATTGATTTGAGTCTTCTCCCTTTTTTTCTTAATAAGTCTGGCTAATGGTTTATCAATTCTGTTTATCTTCTCAAAGAACGAGCTTTTAGTTTTATTGATTTTTGCTATTGTTTCCTTCATTTCTTTTTCATTTATTTCTGCTCTGATCTTTATGATTTCTTTCCTTCTGCTAACTTTGGGGTTTTGTTTGTTTGTTTGTTTTTTGTTCTTCTTTCTTTAATTGCTTTAGGTGTAAGGTTAGGCTGTTTATTTGAGATTTTTCTTGTTACCTGAGGTAGGATTGTATTGCTATAAACTTCCCTCTTAGAACTGCTTTTGCAGCACCCCATAGGTTTTGGGTCATCGTGTTTTCATTTTCATTTGTTTCTAAGTATTTTTTGATTTCCTTTTGATTTCATCAGTGATCTCTTGGTTATTTAGTAGTGTATTGTTTAGCCTCCATGTGTTTGTATTTTTTACAGATATTTTCCGGTAATTGATATCTAGTCTCATAGCGTTGTGGTCAGAAAAGATACTTGATACAATTTCAATTTTCTTAAATTTACCAAGGCTGATTTGTGACCCAAGATATGATCTATCCTGGAGAATGTTCCATGAGCACTTGAGAAGAAAGTGTATTTTGTTGTTTTTGGGTGGATAGTCATATAAATATCAAGTAAGTCCATCTTGTTTAATGTGTCTTTAATGCTCGTGTTTCCTTGTTTATTTTCATTTTGGATGATCTGTCCATTGGTGAAAAAGGGGTGTTAAAGTCCCCTACTATGATTGTGTTACTGTCGATTTCCCCTTTTATGGCTGTTAGTATTTGCCTTATGTATTAAGGTGCTCCTATGTTGGGTTCATAAATATTTACAGTTGTTATATCTTCTTCTTGGATTGATCCCTTGATCATTCTGTAGTATCCTTCTTTGTCTCTTGTAATAGTCTTTATTTTAAAGTCTGTTTTGTCTGATATGAGAATTGCTAGTCCAGCCTTCTTGTGATTTCCATTGGAATTGAAGATCTCTTTTCCATCCCCTCATTTTCAGTCTGTATGTGTTCCTAGGTCTGAAATGGGTCTCTCGTAGACAGCATATATGGGTCTTGTTTTTGTATCCATTCAGCCAGTCTATGTCTTTTGGTTGGAGCCTTTAATCCATTTACCGTTAAGGTAATTATCGATATGTATGTTCCTATTACCATTTTCTTAATTGGTTTTATTTTGTTATTGTAGTTCCCTTCCTTTATTTGTGTTTCCTGCCTAGAGAAGTTCCTTTAGCATTTGTTGAACAGCTGGTTTGGCGGTGCTGAATTCTCTTAACTTTTGCTTGTTCGTAAAGGTTTTAATTTCTCCATCGAATCTGAATGAGATCCTTGCTCAGTAGAGTAATCTTGGTTGTAGGTTTTTCCCTTTCATCACTTTAAATATGTCCTGCCCTCTCTTCTGGCTTGCAGTGTTTCTACTGAAAGATCAGCTGTTAACCTTATGGGGATTCCCTTGTGTGTTATTTGTTGTTTTTCCCTAGCTGCTTTTAATGTTTTTTCTTTGTATTTAATTTTGGTAGTTTGTTTAATATGTGTCTTGGCGTGTTTCACATTGGATTTTTCTTCTATAGGACTCTCTGAGCCTCCTGAACTTGACTGACTCTTTCCTTTCCCATATTAGGGAAGTTTTCAACTATAATCTCTTCAAATATTTTCTCAGTCCCTTTCGTTTTCTCTTCTTCTTCTGGGACCCCTATATTTCGAATGTAGTTGCATTTAATGTTGTCCCAGAGGTCTCTGAGACTGTCCTCAATTCTTTTCATTCTTTTTTCTTTATTCTGCTCTGCAGTAGTTATTTCCACTATTTTATCTTCCAGGTCACTCATCCGTTCTTCTGCCTCAGTTATTCTGCTATTGACTCCTTCTAGAGAATTTTTAATTTCATTTATTGTGTTGTTCATCATTTTTTGTTTGCTCTTTAGTTCTTTTAGGTCCTTGTTAAACGTTTCTTGTATTTTCCCCATTCTGTTTCCAAGATTTTGGATATCTTTACTATCATTACTCTGAATTCTTTTTCAGGTAGACTGCTAATTTCCTCTTTATTTGTTTGGTCTGGTAGGTTTTTATGTTGCTTCTTCATCTGTTGTGTGTTTCTCTGTCTTCTCATTTTGCTTAACTTATTGTGTTTGGGGTCTCCTTTTCACAGGCTGCAGGTTCATAGTTCCCATTGTTTTTGGTGTCTGCCTCCAGTGGCTAAGGTTGGTTTAGTGGGTTGTGAAGCCTTCCTGGTAGAGGGCACTGTTGCCTGTTTTCTGGTGGATGAGGCTGGATCTTGTCTTTCTGGTGGGCAGGACCGTGTTGGTGGTGTGTTTTGGGGTGTCTGTGACCTTATTATGCTTTTAGGCAGCCTCTCTGCTAATGGGTGGGGTTGTGTTCCTGTCTTGCTTGTTGTTTGACTTAGGGTGCCCAGCACTGTAGCCTGCTGGTCGTTGAGTGGATCTGGGTCTTAGCATTGAGATAGAGATCTCTGGGAGAGCTTTCTCCATTTCATATTACATGGAGCTGGGCAGTCTCTGGTGGACCAGTGTCCTGAACTCGACTCTCTTACATCAGAGGCACAGGCCTGACACCTGGCCAGAGCACCTAGACCCTGTCAGCCACATAGCTCAGAAGAAAAGGGAGAAAAAAAGAAAGAAAGAAAAAAGAAAATAAAGTTTTTAAAATAAAATATTAAAAAGTAATAAAAAAGAAAGAAGAGAGCAACAAAACCAAAAAACAAATCCACCAATGATAATAAGCGCTAAAAACTATACTAAAAAAAGAAAAAATACAAAAAAATGGACAGACAGATCCCTAGGACAAATGGTAAAAGCAAAGCTATACAGATAAAATCATACCAAGAAGCATAAACATACACAGTCACAAAAAGAGAAAAAGGAAAAAAGAAATATATGGTTGCTCCCAAAGTCCACTGACTTAATTTTGGGATGATTCATTGTCTATTCAGGTATTCCCCAGATACAGTGTACATCAAGTTGATTGTGGAGATTTAATCCACTGCTCTTGAGGCCACTGGGAGATATTTCCCTTTCTCTTCTTTGCACAGCTCCTGGCGTTCAGCTTTGTGTTTGGCCCCACCTCTGCATGTAGGGTGCCTAAGGGCATCCGTTCTTGGCTCAGATAGGATGGGGTTAAAGTAGCAGCTGATTAGGTGGCTCTGGCTCACTCATGCCTTGGGGGAGGGAGCGATGCGGAATGCGGGGCGAGCCTGTGGCGGCAGAGGCCACTGTTGCAACCGGCTGAGGCATGCCGTGTGTTCTCCTGGGGAAGTTGTCCCTGGATCACGGGACCCTGGCAGTGGCGGGCTGCACAGGCTCTCAGGAGGGGAGGTGTGGATAGTGACCTGTGCTTGCACATAGGCTTCTGGGTGGCTGCAGCAGCAGCCTTAGCGTTTCATGCCCATCTCTGGTGTCTGTGCTGATAGGCGCGGCTCTCGCCCCTCTCAGGAACTCGTTTAGGCGGTGCTCTGAATTCCCTCTCCTCACGCACCATGAAACAATGGACTCTTGCCTCTTAAGTGGTTCCAGACTTTTTCCCGGACTCCCTCCCGGCTAACTGTGGTGCACTAGCCCGCTTCAGGCTTTGTTCACGCAGCCAACCCCAGTCCTCTCCCTGGGATATAACCGAAGCCCAAGCCTCAACTCCCAGCCTCCACCCGTCCTGGCTGGCGGGTGAGCAGACAAGCCTCTCAGGCTGGTGAGTGCTGGTCAGCACCAATCCTCTGTGCGGGAATCTCTTAGCTTTGCCCTCTGCACCCCTGTTGCTATGCTGTCCTCCATGTCTCCGAAGCTTTCCCCCCGTCACCCCCGGTCTCTGCCAGTGAAGGGGCTTCCTAGTGTGTGGAAACTTTTCCTCCTTCACAGCTCCCTCCCAGCGGTGCTGGTCCCATCCCTATTCTTTTGTCTCTGTTTTTTCTTTTGCCCTACCCAGGTTCGTGGGGATTTTCTTGCCTTTTGGGAAGGCTGAGGTCTTCTGCCAGCATTCAGTAGGTGTTCTGTAGGAGTTGTTCCACGTATAGATGTATTTCTGGTGTATTTGTGGGGAGGAAGGTGATCTCCACGTCTTACTCTTCTGCCATCGTGAGCGTCTCTCCTCTTCTTTAAATGTTTGATAGAATTCGCCTGTGAGGCCATCTGGTCCTGCACTTTTGTTTGTTGGGAGTTTTTAAATCACAGTTTCAATTTCAGTACTTGTGATTATTCTGTCCATATTTTCTATTTCTTTCTGGTTCGGTCTTGGGAGATTGTACCTTTCTAAGAATTTGTCCATTTCCTCCAGGTTGTCCATTTTATTGGTATATAGCTGCTCATAGTAGTGTCTTAAAATCCTTTGTATTTCTGTGGTGTCAGTTGTAATTTCTCCTTTTTCATTTCTGATTTTATTGATTTGGACTCTCTCCCTTTTTTCTTGATGAGTCTGGCTAAAGGTTTATCAATTTTGTTTATCATTTCAAAGAACCAGCTTTTTCTTGCATTGATCTTTTCTATTGTTTTCTTAGTCTCTATTTCATTTATTTCTGCTCTGATCTTTATGATTTCTTTCCTTTTACTAACTTTAGCTTTTGTTTGTTCTTCTTTAGTTGTAAGGTTGGGTTGTTTATTTGAGATTTTTCTTGTTTCCTGTGGTAAGACTGTATTGCTATAAATTTCCCCCTTAGAACTGCTTTTCCCATATCCCATAGGGTTTGTATTGTCGTGTTTTCATTTTCTTTTGTCTCTAAGTATTTTTAATTTCCTCTTTGATTTCTTCAGTGATCTATTGGTTGTTTAGTAGCTTATTGCTTAGCCTCCACGTGTTTGTGTTTTTTGAAGTATTTTTTTCCTTGTAGTTGATTTCCAATCTCATAGCACTGTCGTTGGAAAAGATGCTTGATATGATTTCAGTTTTTTAAAATTTACCAGGACTTCTTTTGTGGCCCAGCATGTGATCTATTCTGGAGAATAGTCTATGTGAACTTGAAAGAATGTGTATTCTGCTGCTTTCAGATGGAATGCTCTATAAATATTAACTAAGCCCATCTGGTCTAATGTGTCTTTTAAGGCCTGTGTTTCCTTATTGATTTTCTGTCTGCATGATGTGTCTATTGATGTAAGTGAAGTGTTAAAGTCTCCCACTATTATTGTGTTACTGTCAATTTATCCTTTTATGTCTGTTAACATTTGCCTTATATATTGAGGTGTTCCTATGTTCTGTGCATATATATTTATTACAAGTGTTATATCTTCTTCTTGGATTGATTCTGTGATCATTATGTAGTTTTGTTCTTTGTCTCCTGTAACAGTCTTTATTTTAAAGTCTATTTTGGGGAATTCCCTTGTGGTCCAGTGGTTAGGACTTGGTGCTTTCACTGCCATGGCCTGGGTTCAATGCCTAGCTGGTGAAGATCCCCCAAGCTGCACAGTGGCCAAAAAACAAACAAACAGACAAATAAAGTCTATTTTGTCTGATATGAGTATCACTACTTCAGCTTCCTTTGATTTCCATTTTCATGGAATACCTTTTTCTATCCCCACACTTCCAGTCTGTATGTGTCTCTAGATATGAAGTGGGTCTCTTGTAGACAGCATCCTTATGGGTCTTGTTTTTTTATCCATTCAGCCAGTCTATGTCTTTTGATTGGAGCATTTAATCCGTTTATATTTAAGGTAATTATTGATATGTATGTTGTTATTGCCATTTTGTTAATTGGTTTGGATTTGTTTTTGTAGGTTTTTTTTATTCCTTTCCTCTTTTGTTATCTCCTCTTGTGATTTATGACTATCTTTAATATTGTGTTTGGATTCCTTTTTCTTTTTTGTGTGTATTATCTATTATAGATTTTTGTGGTTACCATGAGGTTTTGCTCTAGCAGTCTATATGTATACATGATTGTTTTAGGTTGCTGTTCTCTTAATTTCAATTGCATTTCAGGTATCCAGCATTTGTGCCAGAGGATCTCACGATTACTGGTTTTGATATCATATTTGTGTGTCCATGATTTCCTACCCTTACTGTATGTTTGCTTTACTAGTGAGCTTTCCCATTTTGTAATTTTCTTGTTTCTAGTTGTGGCCTTTTTTTTCCACTTAAAGAAGTTCCTTTAGCATTTGTCATAACACTGGTTTGGTGGTGCTGAATTCTTTAAGCTTTCATTTGTCTGTAAAGCTTTTGATTTCTCATCGAATGTGAATGAGAGCCTTGCTGGGTCGAGTATTTTTCGTTGTAGCTTTTTCCCTTTCATCACTTTAAATATATTTTTCCACTCCCTTCTGGCCTGTAGAGTTTCTGCTGAAAAATCAGCTGATAGTCTTATGGGGATTCCCTTGTATGTTATTTGCTGCTTTTTCCTTGTTGCTTTTAATATTTTCTCTTTGTCTTTAATTTTTGTCAATTTGATTAGTATGTGTCTTGGTGTGTTCCTCCTTGGGTTAATTCTATAAGGGACTCTGTGCTTCCTGGACTTGGGTGACTGTTTATCTTTTTGAATATTTTCTCAGGCTCTTTCTCTCCCTCTTCTCCTTCTGGGACCCCTATAATGTGAATGTTGGTGTGTTTGCTGTTGTCCCAGATGTCTCTTAAACTGTCCTCATTTCTTTTCATTCTTTTTTCTTTATTCTGTTCCATAGCAGTGATATCCACCACTGTGTCTTCCAGTTCAATGATTCATTCTTCTGCCTCATTCATTCTGCTATTGACTCCTTCTAGTGTGTTTTTCATTTCAGTTATTGTATTCTTCAACTCTGTTTAGTTGTTCTTTATATTTTCTATCTCTTTGCTAAGAACTTCTTGTGACTTCTCAATCTGTGCATCTGTTCTTTTTATGAGTTCTTGGATCATCTTTGTAGCCATTTCTTGGAACTCTTTCATGGGTAGGTTGCCTATCTCCACTTCACTTAGTTGTTCTTCTGGGGTTTTATCTTGTTCCTTTGTCTGGAACATATTCCTTTGCCATCTCGTTTTTGAATTTCTATTTGTATTTTTATGTATGTAGTAGCTTGGTTACATTTCTCAACCTTGGAGTGGCCTTCTGTAGGGGCTGTCCTATGTGTCCCAGAAGTACACTCCCCTCTCATCACCCAAGAGCCAGGGACCAGCTGGTTCCAGGGTAGGTTCTGACCTGTGTTTGTGGACTCAGTTCCACAGGCTGCAGGATTGGAGTTTCCTTCCTTCTGGTGTCTGCCCCCTGGTGCGTGAGGCTGGTCTAGAGGCTTGTGCAGGCTTCCTGGTGGGAGGAGTCAATGCCTGCCCACTGGTGGGTAGAGCTGTTTCTTGGCCCTCTGGTGGGCAGGGCAGTGTCAAGGGGCATGTCTTAGGCTGGCTGTGGGATCAGGAAGTCTTTAGGCAGCCTGTCTACTGCTGGGTGGGCTTGTGTTCCCACCCTATTGGTTGTTTGGCCTTAGGTGTCCTAGCACTGGAGCTTACAGGCTACTGGGTGGGGCCAGGTCTCCATGCCAAGGAACCAAAATGTCTGCATTTAGTCAGAGGTCATTTAGGTCCTTGCTGTGTCCACCACCAGCTTTTTTGACCCCAGAGAGGGACACAGCCATCCCCTGTCTCCCCAGGAGACTTTTCAAGACCTGCAGGTAGGTCTGGGCTAGACTCCTATGGAGTCACTACTTTTGCGCTGGGTCTTGGTGCATGTGAGACCTTGTGTGTGCTCTTAAGAGTGGAGTCTCTGTTTCCTCCAGTCCTGTGGAGCTCCTGCAATCAACTGCTGGCATTCAAAGCCAAATGCTCTGGGAGCTCCTCCTCCCAATTCTGGACCCCTAGGCTGGGGATCCTGGCATGTGGCTCAGAGCTCTCACTCCTGTGGGAGGACTTCTGCAATATAATTATTCTCCAGGTTGTGGGTCACCCACCTGTGTGGTATGGAATTTGATTATATCAAGAGTGCACCCCTCCTACTGTCTTGTGGTTTCTTCTTTGTGTCTTTGGATATAGAATACCTTTTTTTTTTGTAGATTCCAGTCCTTTTAATCGATGGTTGTTCAGCAGTTAGTTGTGATTTTGGTGTGTTCATGAGAAGAGGTGAGCTCAAGGTCCTTTTACTCTGCTATCTTGTCCTCACAGTCTTTCAAGATTTTAAGTTTGGTTTCTGGAGAATTGTCATTTTCTTTTCTTTTTTTTTTAACATCTTTATTGGAGTATAATTGCTTTACAGTGTTGTGTTAGTTTCTGTTGTATAACAAAGTGAATCAGCTATATGTATACATATATCCCCATATCCCCCCCCCTTTCATTTTCTTTTTAAAATATCATGTCACTATGGTTTTTCATGGTGCTTGATGACTTGTTCCTCTGTGGTGTACTTGAAGTAGTGAACATCTTTCTTGTTTAGGTAGAGCTTTTGTTCAATTTGATTTTAATTTTTCAACGGGTTGGTAATTAAGTCCTTCCTTTTGTTTTTTACTAGGTGGTGCTATAGCACAAGTTTTAGGTTTCTCTTGCTTGAGCTGGCTCTAGCTATATTTGAGAATCAGCACTTTGCTCCCTCTACCACCTCTATCAGAGGTGTTACCAGTGCCCTTGTTATTGCTACTTGTGCTCCTGGGGTCACTGGTGTCTTGTTGCTGGTGTCAGTGCTATTTCTGGCATTGCTGCTGGGGGCACCAGAATTGTGGGTGGCTCTGCTGTGTCCAGGTTCACCTGGGTTGTGGGCACTGTCACTGTGGCAGGGAGAGGGGGAAATTTGGGACAAGCCAGGATTATGGTTCCCACTACCACTTCTGGAGTTGTCATGTTCATGGGTGACTGGAGTCATGGGTGCCACTGTGGTGGTAAGAACTAGATTGTGGGCCCTGATGCTACTGCTGCCCAGTTGCCTGTGGATGTGGGTGCTGCTGCGGCTTAGAGGCCAGAGTTGTGTGCACCACCTCTGTTGCTGCTATCAGGTTCTCTGGGGCTGCAGGCTCAGCCACCATGGCCAAGAGGACCAGGATAGCTGTACTGCCTCCACTCTTCCCCCAGTTCTGTCTGTTCTATGAGTTCATATCCTCCCACCTTTAGATGTACAAACATGTGGATCTCTCCAGCATCCTGATGTGTTGGGCAGCAGAGCCTTTGTTAAATTATGCGTGTTTTACTAGTTATAGATAGAAGGGGAGAGGTAAAGGGACTGTCTCATACTACCATAATGCTGACATCACTGTGTCTTACTGTGTTTTAAGAGTTCTTCATATAGTCTAGATATGTCTTTTAGCAAATACATGTTTTGCAAATGTTTTCTTATAGTCTTTGGCTTGTCTTCTCACTCTTTTAACACCATCTTTCTAAGAGCAGGAGTTTTTAATTTTGATGAATTCCAAAATATCAAATTTTTAAATTTTATGGATCATATTTTTGATATCCTATATAAAAAATCTTTAACCCAGTGTCACATAGATTTTCTCTTATGTTTTCTTCTAGATTTATAGTTTTACACTTTACTTTTTATGTCTGTGATTCGTCTTGTGTTTTCATATATAGTGCAAGGTATGGCTTGAAGTTTAATGGTTTTTTTCTTTTCGTTCTTTTTTTGTTTTTTGCATATGGATATGCAATTGTTCCAACACCATTTGTTGAAAAGATCACCTTTTTTTTTCTATTGAATTGACTTCGCATCTTTGGGAATAATCTGTTGTGTATATATAGTTGAATCTATTTTTGAACTATCTATGCTGTTCCACTGATGACTTTGTCTATCTTTATGGAAATACCACACTCTTAACATAAATGTAGCTTTATAATAAGTCTTGAAAGCAAGTAGTAGAGACCTCTAGTGTTGTTTTTCTTTTTAGAAATTGTTTTGGCTATTCTAGGTCCTCAGAATGTCTATGTAAATTTTAAAATCAGATTGGGATTTTGATTGGGATTGCACCAAACATATATCAACCTCAGGAGAATGGATATCTAACCATATTGAATCTTCTGACCCCTGAACAAGGTATGTCTTTCCATTTATTTAGGTCTTCTTTAATTTCTCTCATTTGTGCTTGGTAGTTTTCAGTGAACAGGTCTTGCACATCTTTGTCAGATTTATCCCTAAGTACTTTAAAATACTTAATTGTATTATAAATGGTAAAGATTTAAATTTCCAGTTGTCTTTTGTTATTATATTATATAGAAATAAAAGTGATTTTTGTGTATTGTAACAACCTGGATCTTTGTTAAACTCAATTTATAGTTCTATTAGCTTCTTTGCAAATTACATCAGACTTTCTACATGGATGATTATGTTATTTTAAATAAAGACAGTTTTACTTTTTGTTTTGTAGTCTGGATTATTTATTTCTTTGTCTTGCCTTATTGCAATGACTAGAAGCCCCAGTAAAATGCTAGATACAACTGGTGAGAGAAAAAGAAAAAAAGAGGTGGTGAGAGTGGACATCCGTTCATTGCTCTTGATCTTATTCAGTCTGTTACCATTAATTATGATGTTAGCTGTAAGTGTGCTTTGGTCTATGCCCTTTATCATGTTTAGAATTTCCCTTTTATTTCTAGTTTATTGAGTGCTTTTATTAGGAATGGATATTAGATTTTGAACTGCTTTTTCTGCATCTATCGACATCATCGTATTATTTTTCTGTTTTAATTTGTTAATGTGGTAAATTACATTGATTGATTTTTGAATATTTAACCAACCTTGTATTCCTGGGATAAACCCCACTTGGTCATGATGCATTTTTATATCTTTTAAATATATGTTTGTGTGTGTGTATCCTTTGTATGTATTATATATCTTTTTTCTGTATTGTTGGGTTTGATTTGCTAAAATTTTATTTAGTATTCTTTTATCTTTGTTCATGAAAACTATTGGTCTGTAGTTTTCAATGTCTTTGGTTTTTAGTGTAACACTTGCTGCATAGAATTAGTTCAACAGAATTCCCTCAATTTTTTGATAGAGTTTGTTTAGAATTGATATTTCTTCCTTAAATATTTGGAAGAATTCAACAATGAAGACTGGAGTTTTTAATGAGAAGATTTTAAACTACAGATTCACTTTTAAAAAAAATTTTATTGGACTATAGTTGATTTACAATGTTGTGTTAGTTTCAGGTGTATAGCAAAGTGAATCAGTTATACATACACATATATCCACTCTTTTTAAGATTCTTTTCCCGTATAGGCCATTACAGAGTATTGAGTAAATCAATATAGGGCCATTCATATTGTCTGTTTCTTCTTGAGTAAGTCTTGATAGTTTGTATCTTTCAAGTAATCTATTTTTATTAAAATTGCCAAGTATTGTCCATAATATTCCCTTTTTTATCCTTTTAATATCTTTAGAATCTATACTGATGACAACTCTCTTACTATTGATGTTGGTAATTTGTATCATCATTTTTTTCCTAATCAATCTGGTAAAAGATTTATCCATTTTATTGATTTTTCTGCAATATCGAGCTTTTGTTTTCATTGATTTCTCTATTGTTTTTCTGATCAATTTAATATTAATAAATTATTATATAATTTTTTAGTTATCCCATTTCTATATTTTGGAACATCTATGCTCTTATCCAATGATTTTTTGAAGGAATATGAGTCATTCTTTCATTTTTGCTTTTAAATCTTTTTATATTTATAATGTAATATTTGATGTATATTAAAGACTATATGTAACTTATTTGTAGGTTAAGAAGTATAATCAAATAAACCCCTATGAACTTAGTGGATTACTTCTATACCTGTAAGATCACATCCATTCTGATTCCACCCCCACCCCGACCATCACACTTTATTCTTAGAGGTTTTTTCTTAACGTCATGGAGGGATTTGATTGTGCCTTTCTATATTCCAATTATACCTAAGAAAGATTGTTCTTGGGTTTGCCTGTCTTTCTAAACAAACATTCACTGAGTGGTTGCAATGTGCAAGGCAATTCTTATCAGTGTCCTAAGAAGCAGGTATTACCATCACCTCTTCTATGGATGAGTTTGCTTTAAGCCACATTCAACAGAAAACCCACCATTAGCTTAAGCAAACATGGTTTTATTTTTCTCTCTCAACAAGAAAGTCTGCAGTTAACACTACAAGACTAGTATGGCAGCAAAAAAAATGTCACGTGTGACCTGGAGTCTTACATTAGTTTCCCCAGAAGTAGATTCTGATTAAGGGATTTATCAGCATGTGATTTACTAAGGAAGTGTTCCCAAGAAATACTGCTATGGGAGTTGGGCAGGGCAGGGATGGACAGGGATCTAAACAAGAATGTGATCTCATGCTGAAGTCCAGCAGAGGGTAGCTTCCACATGAACCCTGTAGGGGAATTTTTGAGTGAAATTTAAGACAGAGTTGTTTCACCCAAAACAAGGGAGCTGGGCTTTCAGGAGCTTTATAAGGCTGGTGGAAGGAATGCAAACTCACAGAAACTTTTATCTCTCTGTGCAAGAGAGAAAAGCAGCATCAGTACTATAAGTGCAGTCTTTGTAAGAAGAGATGCAAGTGCTGGATATTGAAAGTACACAGAAAGTGGTGGTGGTGGTGGTGGTGTGGGTGTATGGTACACACATAAATGTTACCAAAGAATCCAGTATAAGGAAACTTAAGATTTGAGCAGAACACGAATATTGTTCTCTACACCAGCGTTCTCCCATTTTTCCTTCTGCCATTTTTAATATGTAAGCCTTTGTCTCCTTGCTTACTGCTTCATGGTCAGTTTTCTGCTGCACATTCAGCCTCATACTTATGGTCTAGGTAGGAAGAAGGGGAGAGGGTGAAAGACTGAAAAAGGACATGCCAGCTGAATATGTCCCCTTTAAAAAGTTTTTCTCAGGGACTTCCCTGGTGGCACAGTGGTTAAGAATCCGCATGCCAATGCAGGGGACATGGGTTCGAGCCCTGGTCTGGGAGAATCCCACATACCGTGGAGTGGCTGAACCTGTGTGCCACAACTACTGAGCCTACGTGCCACAACTACTGAAGCCCGCACACCTAGAGCCTATGCTTTACAGCAAGAGAAGCCACTGCAATGAGAGGCCTGCGAACCACAGTGAAGAGTAGCCTCCACTCACTGCAACTTGAGAAAACCCACACAAAGCAATGAAGACCCAATGCAGCCATAAATAAATAAATAAATAGTTTTTCTCAAACCATTATACTGTCTAACTTTTATTGTCCAGAACGGTTTCAAATGGTTACCACATTACTGTGTGGAAGTCTGGGAAGGAGTGTATTTTTAGTTGGGCATATTGCTGCCCAGGTCAAAATGAGTTTCTGTGGGCAAGGAAGTAGGGGTGGTGCTGATAGACAGTAAGTAAACAACTACAATATTTGGTATCTCCTCATTTTTGCAGAGGATAAACTGAGATTGAGAGAGGTTATATAATTTGCTGAAGTTGCACAGGCAGTAAGCAGTAAACCAAGCCTATGTTCTTTTTTTGTTTTTTAATATTTGTTTATTTAGCTGCATCGGGTTTTCATTGTGGCACGCGGGTTCTTTTGTTGTGGGGCACATGCTTCTTTCTAGTTGTGGCACATGGGCTCTAGAGCATGTGGGCTTTGGAACATGCGGGCTCTAGAGCACACAGGCTCGGTAATTGCAGTGCATGGGCTTAGTTGCCTCGCAGCATGTGGGATCTTAGTTCCCTGACCAGGGATGGAACTGGAGTCCCCTGCATTGGAAGGTGGATTCTTAACCATTGCGCCACCAGGGAAGTCCCAGCCTATGTTCTTAATATGCTAGGCAGTGATTCATGCGTTCTCTTTATGGGAGTGTCCTCTGGGTTAGGGACTGTAATTGGACTTGAGGGAGTGTTTCATCATCTTGGCACCTCAACAGGAAGTAGCTCATTGATACATCCAGTATATATGGCATGTATTTAAGGAATACCTGCTAGAAGATGAGATTTCTGAGCTGTAGAGCTGATAGTATGAGGGGAGAAGGAGTTTTAGGACAAGCCTGTCCCAAACCCAACTGGAGTATCCCAGCTTAAGATTTCTCTATCCACCATGCAGTTTCTCAGCATGAGGCGCAAAGGTTGAAATTGGTGGGGTTTTTTTTTTTGGATTGTTTTTTTCTGCAGATATGGGGGTTGTGAATTAATCCTTTTAGACTTTAAACAACCTGTTGCATTCTACTTAAATTAGGAATTTTCTTTCCCCAACTCCCCAAATTTCAACACTTACTTAGTTTTCTTTCCCAATTCTAAGTCACTTTACTCATTCAAATAAAATTTTCCTGACAATATTTCAAGGTGTCCAATAAATGCATAAAAATGTAAAGAACGTAAATAAAATGAGGGAAAACTAAATATTGACATAATTTTCATTTCTGATAAAATGAAATGGGTAAATTCGTTCTGGTAATATGTGTTATCCAACATCAAAACAAATGCAAGTTTGGAAGTTTTAGCCACAACAATCAGAGAAGAAAAAGAAATAAAAGGAATCCAAATCAGAAAAGAAGAAGTAAAGCTGTCACTGTTTGCAGATGACATGATACAATACATAGAGAATCCTAAAGATGCTACCAGAAAACTACTAGAGCTAATCAATGAATCTGGTAAAGTAACAGAATACAAAATTAATGCACAGAAATCTCTTGCATTCCTATACACTAATGATGAAAAATCAGAGCAAAAATTAAGAGAACACTCCCATTTACCATTGCAACAAAAAGAATAAAATACCTAGGAATAAACCTACCTAAGGAGACAAAGGACCTATATGCAGAAAACTATAAGACACTGATGAAAGAAATTAAAGACGATACAAACAGATGGAGAAATATACCATATTCTTGGGTTGGAAGAATCAAGATTGTGAAAATGACCAAACTACTCAAAGTAATCTACAGATTCAGTGCAATCCCTATCAAACTACCAATGGCATTTTTCACAGAACTAGAACAAAAACTTTCATAATTTGTATGGAAACAAAAGACACCAAATAACCAACGCAATCTTGAGAAAGAAAAACAGAGCTACAGGAATCAGGCTCCCAGACTTCAGACTATACTACAAAGCTACAGTAATCAAGACATTTATGGTGCTGGCACAAAAACAGAACTATAGATCATTGGAGCAGGATAGACAGCCCAGAGATAAACCCACGCACATATGGTCACCTTATTTTTGATAAAGGAGGCAAGAATATACGATGGAGAAAACACAGCCTCTTCAATAAGTGGTGCTGGGAAAACTGGATAGTTACATGTAAAAGAATGAAATTAGAACACTCCCTAACACCATACACAAAAATAAGCTCAAAATGGATTAAAGACATAAATGTAAGGCCAGACACTCTAAAACTCTTAGAGGAAAACATAAGTACGCTGTTTGACATAAATCACAGCAAGATCCTTTTTGACCCACCTCCTAGAGAAATGGAAATAAAAACAAAAGTAAACAAATGGAACCTAATGAAACTTAAAGCTTTTGGCACAGCAAAGGAAAACATAAATAAGACAAAAAGACAACCCTCAGAATGGTAGAAAATATTTGCTAATGAAGCAACTGACAGAGGATTAATCTCCAAAATTTACAAGCAGTTCATGCAGCTCAATATCAAAAAAGCAAAAAACCCAATCCAAAAATGGGCAGAGGGCCTAAACAGACATTTCTCCAAAGTAGACATACAGATTGCCAACAAACACATGAAAGGATGCTCAGCATCACTAATCATTAGAGAAATGCAAATCAAACCTACAATGAGGTATCACCTCACACCAGTCAGAATGGCCATCATCAAAAAATCTACAAACAATAAATGCTGGAGAGGGTGTGGAGAAAAGGGAACCCTCTTGCACTGTTGGTGGGAATGTAAATTGATACAGCCACTATGGAGAACAGTGTGGAGTTTCCTTAAAAAACCAAAAGTAGAATTACCGTATGACCCAGCAATCCCACTACTGGGCATATACCCTGAGAAGACCATAATTCAAAAAGAGTCATGTACCACAATGTTCATTGCAGCCCTATTTACAATAGTCAGGACATGGAAGCAACCTAAGTGTCCATCGACAGATGAATGGATAAAGAAGATGTGGCACATAGATACAATGGAATATTACTCAGCCATAAAAAGAAATGAAATTGAGTTATTTGTAGTGAGGTAGATGGACCTAGACTGTCATACAGAGTGAAGTAAGTCACAAAGAGAAAAACAAATACCATGTGATAACACATATATATGGAATCTCAAAAAAAAAAAGAAAGGTTCTGAAGAACCTAGGGGCAGGACAGGAATAAAGACGCTGATGTAGAGAATGGACTTGAGGACACGGGGAGTGGGAAGGGTAAGCTGGGATGAAGTGAGAGAGTGGCATGGACATATATACACTACCAAATGTAAAATAGATATCTAGTGGGAAGCAGCCGCATAGCACAGGGAGATCAACTTGGTGCTTTGTGACTACCTAGAGAGGTGGGATAGGGAGGGTGAGAGTGAGAAACAAGAGGGAGGAGTTATGGAGATATATGTATATGTATAGCTGATTCACTTTGTGATAAAAGCAGAAATTAGCACACCATTGTAAAGCAATTATACTCCTGTAAAGATGTTAAAAAAAAATGCAAGTAAATGACAAAAAGCTACCATACATTTGAATGTTTTAATCAAATAATACTGACTATAGTGATGGTGGAAAGTATTTTTTTAAAAAAAGGAAAATTAAACTTGTAAAATAAGATAACCTGATTGAAAGATATCTAAATAAGGAGTTGGAAGTCCCAGGTTAAAGTTTTAATGCAAGTGTATGTTGGCTGTTTGATCTTTGGTAAAAGTCACTGAATACCTCCTTTGTACTGGCCACCATGATGGGCACTATGAGTACAAAGGTGAAAAAGACACAGTCTCTTCTCTGAAAAATCTTACTTAATTTTTTTTTTAATTTTTTTTTTTGCGGTACGAGGGCCTCTCACTGTTGTGGCCTCTCCCGTTGCGGAGCACAGGCTCTGGACGCGCCGGCTCAGCGGCCATGGCTCACGGGCCTAGCCGTTCCGCGGCATGTGGGATTTTCCCGGACTGGGGCATGAATCCATGTCCCCTGCATCGGCAGGTGGACTCTCAACCACTGCGCCACCAGGGAAGCCCCTTACTTAATTTTGAATCACCAAAAATATTAGACAAATGACCTACTCCACTTACCAACGTTGATGGATTGGGGTATGCTTACTTTCACTTAAGAATTTCACAATATGAGTCATTTTATGATAAAATCATTATGGTCTCACATACTTTTGAAAAATACAGTTTATTCAAGAATATGAACAATGTAATGGATATATTTGGTTACTTAATAATAATCATTTAAGTATATCATACAGATACACATGGTCAACATTTAGTGTTTTTCAGAGGGAGTGATATAGATTCTGCTTTTATTTTTGTCTCTATAGTAAAATTATTGACAAAGTAATGAATCAAAGATATATTGTTCTATAATTGTTTGCACTCATACAGTAATTCTCAGCCTCTTTTATTTTATGTTCCACCAACAGTTATATTCAATATATCTCAACAAATTAAAAAGCCGACACTTTCAGAAAAAGTCATATTTTATAAGTATTCTGTCATTATGTTTGTCATTTATTATCAGTATTACACCTGTGAAGAATTACAGTAGAAATTGCTAAGGTTTTAAAATAAGCAAAAATTACTTAGTAGTTGAGAAATGTTATTATATGGTTGAGTATAAACTTTAGTACCTTAGTAGCAATAAAACACAAAGACGTTTAACGAAGAATACTGCCATAAATAGGTTTACATAAAATTCTACACCATCAGGTAGAAAAAGCAGAATAAAGATGTTGGCATCCAGAGGTCAGGTTACGTGGAAGTGAGGTCAGGGGGTGCAGAAGGACACAGATGGTCAAAAGAAATGGAGAAAGAACAAAAGTCAAGTGATTATTCCATAGTAAGCAGGGTTATTGGGAAGCTAAACAACAAAAGGCCTTGTGCATGTCGGAAGAAAGGATGAGAAGAAATTTTGTCCAAGGTAATGAATATATCAAAAGTCATAGATTCCTGGAAGCCAGGGTCAGAAGAACATATGAAGGATAACCAGTTATTGAAATTGTAATGTTAATCCTATGTCCCGTCTAAGCTCTAGTAGGTTAGAGGACTTATGTCCACACCATGGTACTTGGAACCCATGGTACTTGGAACCCATGATACTTGGATACCCAAACATATATTGTGGCTCAGTGCTTTTAAAAATATTCTAGTTTGTTAGATATTCCTAATAATTTCAATTTCATGTCTGAACTAAAATTTATTTCACTTTCTAATGTAAGAATGCCTTGCTTAAAGTTAACTCAGTCTATAAAAATCAGAATTTTAAAAGTGAGTTAGAGGTGAAATTATTCACTTTTAAAATACTAGATTTGTTTTCCTTAATTTTTAAATTATCCTTGCCTTTTCACATATTTATATTACCTGTCTAACTATATAGGCATCTGAAGTTTCAGTATTTACAAACAAGCTTGGTGTTTTATTCCAGTTGTGACATGGTAAATCTGTGTAGCTTCCAGTTGTCTTTTTTATTAGTGGCTCTAGTGTTTGAGGCTATTATTTGGAACGAGGGAAAATTATGTCCCTATATAGCTCTTTAAATTGATCCCTGTCTAAAGCAAAATTGCGGATCAGTCCCTTTGCTTCTCCCCAGAGGTCTCAGCTCAAAATATGAAGAAGTTCTTTCAGGACTAAAAGAGGAAAAATGTAAAGGTCAGGCTGTATCTCTTCAGAATGTTGGCAAATCTCTTTACCAATATGCTATTTAATATACCAATACTTGTACTGAATATGCAGTGATACAGAGGGAAATAAAAAACAGAACTGAAGGATTATAAAAAATATTTTTATACATAATAAGGAAAACATTCCTCAGCATACTAAACATTCCATTTCCCTTCATGTTATCTGTCTCTTTATCGCTTATCCTTTCTCCGGTGGTAGCTGTTTGGACTACTCAACCCAAGATCTGCAGCTTTCCATCATATTAAGTTTGAGAGCTTAAATATGGTATTCTCTTCATTTGAATCCTCAGGGTGTTCCCCTCGTTTAATAAGAGCTAGGTGGTTATCCTTTACTCCTAGAAACACTCCAGGATTGCTCTTACATTCAAATGAAACACATTGGGAGGTCTCCTCATGAAGGACAAAGAAGGCCTGTTCTGGCAATTGGTTTTCACATTTTTGTAGCTGAGGAAGACAAGAGAGAAAGTAATCAATATGTGAGTTGGAAGTCCAGAGTCAACTTTACATCCCTGTATTGGAAACTAAAGGAGAATAATTATTCATAACTTGATATTTCTAGCAAGCCTGCTTACTGAGAAGGGGATGGGAGGTGGAGAAGAAATGAGCAGAGGGCCAAAGTAGGGGGATTTGATTTGATTCACTGATAGTATATTTTGAGAGACATGATGGCTTAGAATGACTGGATCTGGATGCAGTATTTCTGGATTCATACTTCTCTTTTGCCATGTAGTATCTTTGAGACCTGGACACTTTGCTTTACCTTTCAAGCCTCAGTTTTTTAGTGTAGCCAGTTTTCTAGATCGGTCAACTCCCAACTTACCCACAGATACATGAGTGATAGAAATGATTATTATTTTAAGTTATTAAGTGTTAGGGATGGTTTGTTACACAGCAAACCTAACCAATACAATAACTTCATAAGAGAGTTATTGTGAGAATTAAATGAGATAGTACTTGTAAAACCTTTAGCACACTTCTTGGTATATAATAAAGCTCAGTAGGGGTCAGCACTTATTATTGAGTAGTTATATATGCCAAACGCTATTATATATACTTAGGAATGTTTTGTTAAGGGAGATGCTGATTACCATCCAGAGTTTATATTAATACCTTGCATGGCTATATTTGTTAGCTCTATATATTTATATAATTTATCTTCTATATTATACTTTAATGTTTTCTTCCTTGTGTCCACTTTGGCTTGTTTGTTCCTCAAGATGTTTATAATTCTTCATCATGACCAATATAATACTGCTATTTACTAACTGAAGAAGACAATGCAGTGAATCCTATGATTAAAATGTAGATTATTATGTTATCTATATATCTTGGCATATGGAAATGTTTATGACTCTCCCTTTAGCAGTCTCAGAGTATAAAATTAGTTTTTCAATTGCCTAAGAAAACCATATTTTACAAGGAAATACTTCCTGGAAGAACATAGTAGTTCCTACAGCCAAATAGAAAGGATTCGAGTCATTCTATATAGCAGTGCTTCTCAAACTTTAATGTACCTATGAGTCTCCTGGAGATTTGTTAAAATGCTGATTTCGATTCAGTTGTGAGGGAGCCTGAAAGTCTACATTTCTAAAAAGCTCCCAGGCAATGCTGTACTGCTGGCAGAGATCAAACTTTCAGTAGCAAGGCTACACATGCCATTTCACTCCCTTCCATGTTCCAGAAGCAAGTTATTAATCATAACTGATTTTGTTTTATGTACAATAGCACAAACAAAACTTCTTCTTCAAAGTACCCCAAATCTGCACAGATGAGTAGAGTCAGTCATGACAGTTAGGTGCATATTTCTATTACCTCCACAGAATGCTCCTTACTGTTGGCATGCAGCAAGAAATCTTTGTCTTTTGTGGGGCTCAGGTTTACCATTAACTTCCGATGATCACCACCACCTTCTTGCAATTAAAAAATGCAAATTATAAAGTTAAGAATTGTAACTCATTTTAATCTAAATGAATTTAACACCCAGGAAAAGAGTCCAAGATGTCATATAAAATAATTATTTCATTCAACAACACATCTCTTAGAAATACTTGTACCCAGATGAAACTAAAGAGTCATTGGACAGTAAGGGGTAATTCTAAGTCCCCTTAGGAGAGAGGTTAGTTTTCTTATATACTATTAGAATACTAGTAGAATTGTGAGTCTCATGGGTATTGCTCTAGTTGTCAGCTTCCCTGTCTGCATAGAAGGCCACTGATGGTTGTCCCCCAATATCCAACTCCTCTTTTTGTGTAATAATAGAATGTTTCCCAGCCTGCCTTCTTGTAGCTAAGTGTAGCAATATGTCTAAGTTCTGAGCAATATAAGGTGAATAGAAGTGTCAGGTGCAACTTCCAGGTTGCGTCCTTAAAGGGAAATAGAACTCAAATAATACATCTGTCTTCCTCTGTCCTGCTGAATGGATATTTTCATGGTGGCAAGGAATCTTGAACCATGTGGATGTTGGCAGAGCCACAAAGAGAAAAGGAGCTGGGTCTGGGCAACCTGTTGAGCAGAACTGCCATTCCAGCCCTGGCTAAAACAGAAATAAAGTTTTGTATAACTTAAGACACTATTATTCTGAATCTCTGTTAAATGTAGCCAAACCTTTATCCTAATTATTAAACTGCAAAATGGATGAGATGGAGTATATCCGTTTAAAATCTTAGATCCAAGATTTTTACCATGAGTTTGGGCTGGAGAGAACCTTCTGCGACTGCTTTCCTTTCCCATGGAGCATTTTTGGATTTGTCTTTACCCTAAATTTAGGAATTCAAGCACTAGAGCTACCCAGCTTTCGAAATTACCTGTTTCACTTGAGGGGAATTGGGAATCATAGTAACGGAGTAACACCTTGTCTGAAAGAGAATGCATAAAATCCCTTTGGTGAGATACAGTTTTATCAAATGGTTCAGTTTCAACATATATATAACATCAGAAAACATCCTCTTCTTTTATTGTATATCAATAAAAGCAAAACTTCTGTGGTTTTGAGAAAGGTCTTAAAAATGCATAAATATATTCTGAGGAATTCTCCAACAATGTTGGTATTAAAATATTTAAAATGTTGTTCATAGCACTGGTATATTCTTTTACTAGGGTTTATACTTTAGTGATACTGATAAAGCTGGAAAGACCTAGTAGATAATTTAGCGATAGCAAATATATGTGGTACCTCTTTCCACATTTCACAACAGATACCACTTCTCAATATCATCCTTCTCCCCTGATGAATCCTGAATAAGCTTTTTTTTTTTTTAATTTATTTTATTTATTTATTTTTGGCTGCTTTGGGCTTTTGTTGCTGCACGGGCTTTCTCTAGTTGTGGCGAGCAGGGGCTACCCTTCGTTGCAGTGCGTGGGCTTCTCATCGCGGTGGCCTCTCTTGCTGCAGAGCACGGGCTCTAGGCGCATGGACTTCAGTAGTTGTGGCTCGCGGGCTCTAGTGCGCAGACTCAGTAGTTGTGGCGCACAGGCTTAGTTGCTCCGTGGCATGTGGGATTCTCCCGGACCAGGGCTCGAACCCATGTCCCCTGCATTGGCAGGCAGATTCTTAACCACTGCGCCACCAGGGAAGCCCCCTGAATAAGCTTCTGAATCCTCCTCAATATAGTGATATTCAAGCATCCCCTGCCAATGCTGCATTGGCAGGCAGATTCTTAACCACTGTGCCACCAGGGAAGCCCCATGAATAAGCTTCTGAATCCTCCTCAATATAGTAATATTCAAGCATCCCCTGCCAATGCATTGGAGTTAGCACATAGCATGAAATCTATTTGCCATGTCTGAGTTAATCTATTGTTTATGGTTTGGTAAATTTATTTTTTTACTTTACTAGTCATCATTATATCATTAAAGACAAAAGGAAATATTCTACCTTTCTCTTGGTCTTTTCCTAAGTCTTCAACATAGATCTCATAATTTCCATCCTCGAAAACAAAAGTAATGCATTGATTGTTGTATGTACTCAGGGAAGCAGAATGTTCTGTAACAAGTAAAAATCTTGTCATTAAGAATTCAAAAACCTTGTTTCCATGAAAAATCTTTTAGAAATTAAAAAAAAGCTTTCTCAGTAGGTTGTGTTTGTTTCTGCAATTTGAGCTGCACTTTGTCCATCACTGTTGGATAGATGAAAGCCTCTGGCACAAGCTTAATGTAGCTAAAAGGCTGAGGTGTGCCACCTGAATGGGATTAAAGATGCATGAAGGCCTGCATGAAGGCCATGGTAGGCCATGTTAGTGTGCTTATGGGAGGGTTTAGTGGGGAGAAAGAAGCTGGAAAAGTTATAGAGTTTGCCTGAGGAAACCTCTGCTTCCTGACTCCACATGATCTAGGGAACTATGGGCAAGAAGGGGCTGTATTTTGATAGACATGGATAAGTGAATACCCATCTGTAAAGCATGGAGTTACTCAGAGACTTTCAACAGTCCTGGAGAATGCAGATGTGAGCCTGATTCTGTCTTCTGGCTAAATAACAGTGACACTTAAAGCAGTACTCTCAATTTTTTTTTAATATACGAGCACACATAGAAAATGGTAATATTTCTACAGCATGTTGGGGTAAACTGGAGCAGATTTAGAGACTACATATATAGGTCCTGGAGGAAAAAAATCATATTTTCTTTATAGTATAGAATTATGCTAAAGAAAATAATATATAAAAAATTAAGAATATTAAATATTGAATATTTGCACAAGTATGTGATATAATTTAAAACCATTTTAACAACTACTTAAAATACTTGAGTTGAAATTATATTTAAAAAATATAATAGCTCTTCCTTTTCTTTCATTGTCAAAATGTTGAAGTTCGGGGAGATAATGTGGTTTTTCCCCTAAAGGATAATGTATTTTTCTCAGGAATAATGTATATGAAATTCCAATCCATAGCAAGCATTTCAAAATAATAATGGAATGCTAACTATAGAACGCACATGCATTGTTAGAGCAACTACCCTGTACTTAGTTTGGATACCACTACATGGGCACATCAGCAACAAATGGACAGAAGTTTCTGATATATTTACATGAAATTGTAGACTTGGGGCTGCTTCCTGGAGTGGCATTTCCAAGGTCCGTGTCTTACCTCCCTCCTCACCCTCACACCACCCCTGTGACCAGTCTTACCTTTGATACTTGGAAGACAAGTTGCTGTAGTATATTTCTGGACCCTAGTTTTATCGAAGGCGAAGCTCTTCACAGACGGTCCAAGGTGTTCCAGCTCCTGACAGGCAGCGAATACCAGATGTTTCTCTTTGTACGTTTTAGCTGCAGGATAGGTGTAGGAATAAGGCTGGACTGTCAGTCCTTACTCTGTGCAGACCCCTCTCCCCTCTCTCCTTTGAGGATTTCCAGTCGAGGCTGCTTGCTGACAATGATGAATGACCCCAGGATTTCAGTCACCTCATGGTCTGAAGGAATCAATACCTCCTATACACTTATATCCCAATAGGGCACACCCACTGGAGTCCAGGCAAAAGAAAACTAGTCACCCATGGTCTCAACACCCAAAAGGCAACCACTATTCATTTTAGTTTACTTCCTTTAAATGAAAAAAATAAAAATATTGTAAATATATTTATAATTTTGTATCCTCTGTTTTTACTTAATATTATAGCATAACCATTTCTCCCATGCTATTAAAAACTCTATATGCCCTTCTGAAAATGGCTAAAAAATAGTTCATCATCCTTACTCTTTTCCAGAAGGAATTTGGATGAGGAAAAAAATTATGTATCTTGATGTGGTAAGTGAAGGCAAATAGATGCCCATCATTATGTTGAAAAATTATCAGGAAATGCAGTTTCTCCTTACCTGTTCTTGGTGAATGCCTTTTGGTGGTTTCTTTCCTAAAGTAACAGGTCTTCTTTTCTATTTTAAGGCCAGAGCGTAGCTGCATAAAGACCATGGGGCAAAATTCTTCAGCCTTCTGTTGGGATTCTGAGCAATTGAAAAAATTGTGATACCATTTCATTCCATCCATCTTTATCCTTTTACAAACCCTGAGTGTACCAGACCAAGAAAGCAACTACAGGTCCACAGTATCTTATCAGAAACCTTGGGGCCAGTTGTGTTTCAAAATTCAGAGTTTATTAGATTTTAAGATTGTCATGTAGACCATATATTGTATATAACTATACATATATACATATATACATATGTATATAAACTATACATATATACATATATACATATACATATACATATGTATATATATACATGTATACATATGTATACATACATAACTATACATATATACATATATATAACTAGGGCAGGCACTAGGGCAGCACCTCATAATAAAAAATTAATAATTTTATAGTGAAACAGGAAAATTTACATAAAGTGAAATAAATAAAGACCTCATGTGGTTCAGGTCAGGATTTAGCTGTCAAATGAGTTCAGGTCATATTTTGCTGTCAAACGAGATACAAAAAACTTTAGATCTTTAGAAAAGATTTTGGTTTCAAAATTGGTTTAAGGGAGTGTGGATCTACATCCAACATATAGCAATTTTTGCCTAACTGAGGGGGAGCTCTTTGATCATATGAAATCTACAATCATTTCTACTTATCTAGAGTATACTTTTAATAATTTTGGAGAGATGACTATAGTCTATAAAGGTTATTGATACTAAAAATAGCCGACCATGTTAGGGAGCTTTCTGCCTATGTTTTCTTCTAGGAGTTTTGTGGTTTCAGGTCTTACATTTAAGTCTTTAATCCATTGGGCGTTAATTTTTGTGAGTGGTGTATATAGGAGTTAGGTTTCATTCTTTTACATGTTATTATCCAGTTTTCCTAGCACCATTTATTGAAGAGACCATCTTTTCTCCATTGAGTATTTTTGACTCCCTTGTCAAATATTAGTGTGTCTACAGTGGGCCAAGCACTGTGCTGATAATTCTACATACTGTTTCCTTTAACCCTTCACAAATAATATTGCAAGGTAGGTATTATTCTCTTTGTTTTACAGATGATGATTTGAAGTTCTTAGCATTCACGACACTTGCCCAAGGTTACAGGTCTGGTGAGAAGATGTGACTCAAGTGTGTCTAATATCAAAGCTATGCTTCCATCTACCTCCATCTAAAAAAAATGCTACACTACAACTTTAGGGAATAGCAAAATGCAAACTGAAATTAAATCAGTTGAAGTAAAAAAAATATCAGTTATTCAGTAATTCTGATTTCATTTATCCAAATAAAAATTAAAATCTCAAATAAAACATTAAATTTGTCACTTGGAAATCATAAAAAGCCTTTCAAAGTTAAATAGAAAAGAAACACTTGAGTCATAGGATCTCAATTTCCAACATTATAGTAAATGAATTATCAAGCAATTTATGCAATATAGCCAAATTTCAATTATTGACAGTAATTCAGAAAATGAAAATAATTCCTTGTGATTTGAGATCCATTCTATGATTTTTTTTTATTCTCAAGAAGATTTGCCTTCCTAATATGCTTTTCAAAGTTAAGTGGAATAAACTTTTGTTAGTTACTGTTTTGAATTATCTATATCTTACTTCCAATTCAGATGGGCATCTACCTTTAAGTATCTTCAACTGTCTGAACAGGGAAATGCCATTAAATCATACTCATTCACCCTGGAAATCCCTAATATTCCTTTATAATACAGATATGTCAGCTACAGTATCTCACATTTATATAGTGCAAAGGTAATTTACAAAGCTGTGCCAGAGCCAACACTGAATTTGGTCTCCTGACAACTAATTTAATACAATATGTCATTAATTGCATGTTTTGTGCTGGTCTTAGCCTGTCAATAACCAATGTTGTTTTTGGACTGGCTGTTAAGGTTCTTATTATGATTGCAAGATGACCTTCAGCAATAACCATCAGGAAACTGAAGAAATAAAGGTTAATTAATTATAGGATCTGTAAATTACACTGCATATCTGGGACCCCACAGAGAAGTCACAGGTAGAGAGGGTACATGGGCGAGGGGTTCTGCTTTTATTGGGGTTGAGGGTGGGAGCCTAGGATAGCAAGAGCTCACTATTTATTGGTGAATTTAAAACATAAAAGCAGGAATTTAAAGTGTGGGAAGAGAAAAAAAGAAAGTAGTCCAAATGGCCAGTTATGAAAATCAAGCAAGATCTCCTTTTCTTTATCTAGTCTTGTGGCTGGCCATGTATTTATTTGAGATAGCCATCTTTGAAGTAGATGCCTCTTTGAAGTGCATGCCTCAGCAATCAAAGCTTAAGTCGGGCACTTGCATTACAAAATAGAAAAACAAAATCCACCTGTCAGGGTTTACACTATACTGTATCACATTGTCTCTTCAGAGTTAAAAGGCATAAGATGATGCTCTAAGCATGCTCATTCCTGTATGCTTCTCATTATGTGTAGCATCCCATGAGGTATCCCATGCCAGGTATGTCTAATATTGAGAGTGGACTCTGGGGAGGAGGATATGGGTCTTGGGTAGTTAGAAGTGAGGGTCATAGCACTGGGGAAATATTATGGATGTAGAAAAAGAGAATTGAGGGCTAAATATGTGAATGTAAGGGCTAGCATCTAGTGAGACAAACACTAGGTATAATTCCTTGGGGGATGACTTTTTGAAGTATTTAAAATACTTTACATTGGGAGAGTTTGGAAGAAGGTATACTTTGGTATTCGGAGCAGCTGAAACTGTGGTGTGAGGGTTGTGTTCTTGGGAGGAAAGCATGAAGCTGTCATGGCCATAGGAACTCTGTAGAAGAGAGTGTTCCACTAGGATCAAAAAGCCAGCTCAAACTTATGAAAAGGTTGTTGCCATTTCCTGTGTCTCCATCCTGCTTGATATCTGAGGGCAGTGTATTTATATGGCTTTTAAGGAAATTCTCATAAGCAGTTTCATCATAGCAGCTGCATGATGAAATCCCTCAGGCATTTCTGGTGAGTAAATGGGAATGGGCCTGGAAATCTTTTTGTAGAGCCAGACCACAGCTGACAGGAACTACAGAAGGGAATCACTTCATCTTTCATTTTTTCCCCAAACACTAATTTTACCAAGGTCTCTTTGCCCTATTTACTACCTTTGACCCATTTGTTGCGTTTGACTTGGGGACCACTTCCTTCTTTGAACCCTTCTTCCCTTATTGTTGTATCAGCTGTCTCCTTGGATTCTCCTTGTTTCCCTCTGATCAGTCCATCTCTGTCTCTTTGTTAGTTCTTCCTTCTCTGCCTGATCCTAAAACGTTGGTGTTCCTGAAGGTTTTGTCCTTTGCCTTTTTTTCTCACCCTAGGCTTTCTTTCTGGGCAATCTTGCTTGCTCCAATGACTTCAATCATCTTTTTCTATGTTGATGACTCCCCAAACTGTAACTCTACCTTTGGTCTGTCTCCTGAGCTTTATATCTGTTGCTCTTTCTCTACAGAAATTTTGATGCCACAGGGCATTTTGACTAAAGTTACCTTAAAGCATGTCTATTTCTATCTGTGTAGAGCCTTCTTAATTCTGGACATCTCTACCTGAATGACATACACATACCCCAAATGCAAATATACTCATAATAAAAAAACAACTTCTTTATCTTTTACCCCCAATATATTCCTCCATAATTCCCTATCTTTAAAAACAGTACCTCTATCTGCTGTTTTCTGCCCAATTTTTAAATCAGAAAGCTGAGAATTATCCATTTTCCCCTCTCTCTATCCTTCAATTTATTCGGTTTACCTTACTGATTTCAATTTCTGAACGTATCTGAATTTTAGTCTTTCCATTCTGCCATCTTAGGTCAGGCCCTCATCACCAGACCCCTAAGATGAATGCAGTAGACCTCTGATCAGTTTCTATTTCTACTCTTGCCTGCTTGCTCTATCTTCACTACCACCAACATGGTCTTTCCAAAATAAAAATGTCTTGTTTTTCCTCAATTAAACATTTTCAGTTGGTTCCCTACTGTCCACAGGATAAAGTGAAAGCTCCTTCACTGTAACAGAAGATCTTCTGTGGAGAGCTGCAAACTAAAGGGGGTGATCCCTACTCAGTTCTACCTTCAACTATTGTCATGTAGGGATATGGGCTCATTTGTTGCAGATTTTCCTCTAGCTCATGAAGTCCCGTACCCTGTTGGCACTAGAGGTGAAATGCCCTGGTGCTGACCAGAACTCATGTGGGACCTGACTGTATGGATACCTGTAGTGGTTGGGTATTGCGTTTTATGGCTTTGTGATTGTGTAAGATCCTGCTAGCCCAGGGGAGGAGAAGGAATTAAAATGAACTTTGTTGTTTGGGGGCTCAGAGCAGTTTATTTAGAAAAATAAGATGTGACATTTCTTGCACCTTGAGTTTTGAAAAGCAGTTCATACCTGTCACACACCACACAGGTATCTGTTGAAATTTTAGCCAGGAGTGTTTAAATAATGACAATTATAGTATTAAACTGAGCCAATATTGTTGGAAGGGAAAATCTGCTAAGGAACCATAAAAATAATGCGATGAGATTTGGGATTACCTTTATCATTGTTTCTCTGAATGGTGTAAATAAGCAGTTAGGGCCACTGAACCCTGACAGGTGGGGTTACATTTTCATTTTCCATCAATGCCAGAAACTCTGATGTATATTCCAGCCTGCTCCCTCCCTCATTCCAGTATCTACATAGAGCCCACATCTCCTAGGGTACAAAGAAAATTCATTTTTTATTAAGAGGGAATTTGGGGACACAGAGTCACTTCTAATGAGTCACTGTTCCTGCAAGGAGCATTTTGACTCAGACATAAATAAAAGAACTAACTTAGCTGTGATTTCCTGGTGATTCAGAAACCGCAGTCCAATTACTGGTTTTCCTACTTACAAAAGAAGAGCATGGGTGGGCCAGAGCCTCAGGGAGACAGAAATGATATTCTTTAACACTGCTTTCTCTTCTGGCCTAAAATGTTCAGGGAAATGCAGAAGAGCACAAAAGGACAAAGATATGCCAGTCCCCACTACCATTTCTCATGCTGTATTTTCTTTCTGGTCCACCAGAGCTCTGTTAATTCTTTTGTGTTACTGCTCTCAAATGTAAAACATGAGAATAAATTTGCATAATTCTTTTCTAGGATAAGTAATTTTGAGAATCAAAGATGTTAATAGTCCTTTGATCTTAAAGGTAAGGCTACCACCTGACTTAGTTACCTTTCAACTTATTCCAAACTCTTTGAGTTTGCAATTGGACAGACTTGAGCATCATTTGGTCAATTCTGCTTTATTTGGGTCCTGGATTATGCAAATATATTTGCTTGTTATTCTCTCCTTTATCAGAAGTCTCAAGTCAAGACCACAAGCTTGATATACCAAAGGTCTTAATAAATGTTTGTTGAATAAAAGTGGGTCCGTTTAAATTTTTGTTAGGAAATCTGGGAAAAACGTTTTGGGATTTGGTGGCAGGAAGTATGGGTAGAGAAGGGGTTAATATGAAGGGCCATAATTACGTTTATCACTATTAGCAGGTTTAAGTCATCTGAGCCACTCCTGTTCTGTGATATATCAAATAAGCAAAAGTTGGCCAGATATAGTCTGTTTAAAACCAGCACTGGGCTTCCCTGGTGGTGCAATGGTTGAGAGTCCGCCTGCCGATGCAGGGGACACGGGTTCGTGCCCTGGTCCGGGAAGATCCCACATGCCGTGGAGCGGCTGGGCCCGTGAGCCATGGCCGCTGAGCCTGCGCGTCCGGAGCCTGTGCTCCGCAACGGGAGAGGCCATAACAGTGAGAGGCCCACGTACCGCAAAAAACAAAACAAAACAAAACAGCACTGACTGTGTTACACATTTATGAGCCATCCCTTTCAATTTCAGCTCTTGTATTCTTAGTAGTTTTTGGTAAGGTAGAATGTATAAACATTGGAATAATAAAGATTTGGTAACAGGTAAAAAATGGTGTGTAAAACAATCAGAAAGGCTTAAGTCCTTACTTCTCGAGTTGGGAGATTTTACCAAGGCTTTGCCTGCTGAGCTGTTCATCTTTGCTGGGGAAATTTTGGTGGTTGAATACTTCATTTTAGGCTTCATTTTTCAGGCTTCTGTTGGATTAACATATAACATTAGTTCAATTGTCTCAACTTGAAAACAAACAGAAACAACTGTGGCTAACTCAGTATAAAATTGATAACATAGCCACATAGAGAAAATAATAATTTCAGTAAAATTTGAACATCATATTCTGAATATATATCTATACTAGAAATATAGTGAGAGGACAAAAAGAACTGTAAAGAAATCTTAAACTTTACTTTCTGGGTTTGTTGTTAGTGGAAATATCGGTATTGAAATTCTGAGATTGTTTTTGCTATACTATGGGATAAAACAAATGTATTGGTGTTATAGGATTTTCACTGCAGGGAAAAGGAGATATAAATATAAAATAAAAGAAGAAGGGAAAATCCCTGTAGTGTTAAATTTGAATTAGCAATATCAGTGTGCCCATATCATAGTTTCTACATACTTTCTCCACTAAAAGGAGCCAGGATTCTAGATCTGGGCTGGGAAAGTAGAAGTGAACATTGAGTACCTTGTTGTGCCATAAAGCAGTGAGTCATTAAAATATTAGTGAGATTGTGTCAAAAGGACACAGGAGCCCCTTTGAAGGGTCTCCTGCTGGGCAAATTTGGCATAGTTTGTGCATCAAAAAAAGTGATGATTGCTACCTGGGCTCTTTGGTGGGGCTAATGGCAGACTCTGGGAGGGCTCACGCCAAGGAGTACTTCCCAGAACTTCTGCTGCCAGTGTCCTTGTCCCCATGGTGAGCCACAGCCTCCCCCAACCTCAGCAGGAGACCCTCCAACACTAGCAGCCATGTGGATGACAGGCTCTTGGTGCTCCAGCCGGGTGTCAGGACTGTGCCTCTGAGGTGGCAGAGCCACCTCTCCACAAGAGACCTCCCAGCTCCATGTAATATCAAACGGCGAAAATCTCCCAGAGATCTCCAACTCTGACCCAGCTTCACGCAATGGCCAGCAAACTACCGTGCTGGACACCCTATGCCAAACAACTAGTAAGACAGGAACACAACCCCACCCATTAACAGAGAGGCTGTCTAAAATCATAATAAGGCCACATACACCCCAAAACACATCACCAGACGTGGACCTGCCCACCAGAAAGACAAGATCCAGCCTCATCCACCAGAATACAGGCACTTGTTGCCTCCACCAGGAAGCCTACACAACCCAATGAACCAAACTTAGCCACTGGGGACAGACACCAAAAACAACGGGAACTACAAACGTGCAGCCTGCAAAAAGGAGACCCCAAACACAGTAAGTTAAGCAAAATAAGAAGACAGAGAAACACACAGCAGATGAAGGAGCAAGGCAAAAACCCACCAGACCAAACAAATGAAGAGGAAATAGGCAGTCTACCTGAAAAACAATTCAGAATAATGATAGTAAAGATGATCCAACATCTTGGAAATAGAATGGTGAAAATACAAGAAACGTTTAACAAGGACCTAAAAGAACAAGAGCAAACAGTGATGAACAACACAATAAATGAAATTAAAAATTCTCTAGAAGGGATCAATAGCAGAATAACTGAGGCAGAAGAATGGAGAAGTGACCTGGAAGATAAAGTAGTGGGAATAACTACTGCAGAGCAGAATAAAGAAAAAAGAATGAAAAGAATTGAGGACAGTCTCAGAGACCTCTGGGACAATATTAAACAAACCAACATTCGAATTACAGGGGTCCCAGAAGAAGAAGAGAAAAAGAAAGGGACTGAGAAAATATTTGAAGAGATTATAGTTGAAAACTTCCCTAATATGGGAAAGGAAATAGTCAATCAAGTCCAGGAAGCACAGAGAGTCCCATACAGGTTAAATCCAAGGAGAAACACACCAAGACACATATTAATCAAACTATCAAAAATTAAATACAAAGAAAAAATATTAAAAGTAGCAAGGGAAAAAAAAACAAATAACACACAAGACAATCCCCATACGGTTAACAGTTGATCTTTCAGCAGAAACTCTGCAAGCCAGAAGGGAGTGGCAGGACATATTTAAAATGATGAAGGAGAAAAACCTAGAACCAAGATTACTCTACTCAGCAAGGATCTCAATCACATTTGACTGAGAAATTAAAACCTTTACAGACAAGCAAAAGCGAAGAGAATTCAGCACCAACAAAGCAGCTTTACAACAAATGCTAAAGGAATTGTCTAGGCAGGAAACACAAGAGAAGGAAAAGACCTACAATAACAAACCCCCCAAAATTAAGAAAATGGTAATCGGAACATATATATTGATAATTACCTTAAATGTAAATGGATTAAATGCTCCAACCAAAAGACATAGACTGGCTGAATGGATGCAAAAACAAGACCCATATATGTGCTGTCTACAAGAGACCCACTTCAGACCTAGGGACACACACAAACTCAAAGTGTGGGGATGGAAAAAGATATCCCATGCAAATGGAAATCAGAAGAAAGCTGGAGTAGCAATTCTCATAGCAGACATAATAGACTTTAAAATAACAACTATTACAAGAGACAAAGAAAGAGACTACATAATGATCAAGGGATCAATCCAAGAGGAAGATATAAAAATTGTAGATATTTCTGTGCCCAACATAGCATTTCCCTTATGTATTGAGGTGCTCCTAACAGCCATAAAAGGGGAAATCGACAGTAACACAATAAGAGTAGGGGACTTTAACACCTCACTTTCACCAATGGACAGATCATCCAAAATGAAAATAAATAAGGAAACACAAGCTTTAAATGATACATTAAACAAGATGGGCTTAATTGCTATTTACAGGACATTCCATCCAAAAACAACAGAATACATATTCTTCTCAAGTGGTCATGGAACATTCTCCAGGATAGATCATATCTTGGGTCACAAATCAAGCCTTTGTAAATTTAAGAAAATTGAAATCATATCAAGTATCTTTTCTGACCACAACGCTATGAGACTAGATATCAATTACAGGAAAAAATCTGTAAAAAATACAAACACATGGAGGCTAAACAATACACTACTTAATAACCAAGAGATCACTGAAGAAATCAAGGAGGTAATCAAAAAATACCTAGAAAAAAATGACAATGGAGACACAACAACCGAAAACCTGTGGGATGCAGCAAAAGCAGTTCTAAGAGGGAACTTTATAGCAATACAGTCCTACCTTAAGAAACAAGAAACATCTCAAATAAACAACCTAACCTTGCACCTAAAGCAATTAGAGAAAGAAGAACAAAAAAACCCCAAAGCTAGCAGAAGGAAAGAAATCCTAAGGATCAGATCAGTAATAAATGAAAAAGAAATGAAGGAAAAGATAGCAAAGATCA
This sequence comes from Monodon monoceros, assembly GCF_005190385.1. Lineage (NCBI taxonomy): Eukaryota > Metazoa > Chordata > Mammalia > Artiodactyla > Monodontidae > Monodon > Monodon monoceros. Next base: position 57,277,464 of record NW_021703782.1, read on the forward strand.
ATAAAACTAAAAGCTGATACTTTGAGAAGATAAACAAAATTGATAAACCATTAGCCAGACTCATCAAGAAAAACAGTGAGAAGACTCAAATAAATAGAATTAGAAATGAAAAAGCAGAAGTAAAAACTGACACTGCAGAAATACAAAGGATCATGAGAGATTACTACAAGCAACTATATGCCAATAAAATGGAAAACCTGGAAGAAATGGACAAATTCTTAGAAATGCACAACCTGCCGAGACTGAACCAAGAAGAAATAGAAAATATGAACAGACCAATCACAAGCACTGAAGTTGAAACTGTGATTAAAAATCTTCCAACAAACAAAAGCCCAGGACCAGATGACTTCACAGGCGAATTCTATCAAACATTTAGAGAAAAGCTATCACCTGTCCTTCTCAAACTCTTCCAAAATATAATAGAGGGAGAAAAGCTCCAAAACTCATTCTACGAGGCCACCATCACCCTGATACCAAAACCAGACAAAGATGACACAAAGAAAGAAAACTACAGACCAATATCACTGATGAACATAGATGCAAAAATCCTCAACAAAATACTAGCAAACAGAATCCAACAGCACATTAAAAGGATCATACACCATGAACAAGTGGGGTTTATCCCAGGAATGCAAGGATTCTTCAATATACGCAAATCAATCAATGTGATATACCATATTAACAAATTGAAGGAGAAAAACCATATGATCATTTCAATAGATGCAGAGAAAGCTTTCAACAAAATTCAACATCCATTTATGATAAAAACCCTACAGGAAGTAGGCATAGAGGGAACTTTCCTCAACATAATAAAGGCCATATATGACAAACCCACAGCCAACATTGTCCTCAATGGTGAAAAACTGAAAACATTTCCACTAGGATCAGGAACAAGACAAGGTTGCCCACTCTCACTGCTATTATTCCACATAGTTTTGGAAGTTTTAGCCACAGCAATTACAAAAGAAAAAGAAATAAATGATTCCAAATCAGAAAAGAAAAAAGTAAAACTGTCACTGGTTGCAGATGACATGATACTATACATAGAGAATCCTAAAGATGCTACCAGAAAACTACTAGAGCTAATCAATGAAGTTGGTAAAGTAGCAGGATACAAAATTAATGCACAGAAATCTCTCGCATTCCTCTACACTAATGATAAAAAACCTGAGAGTGAAATTAAGAAAACACTCCCAGTTGCCATTTCAACAAAAAGAATAAAATATCTAGGAATAATCGTACCTAAGGAGAAAAAAGACCTGTATGCCGTAAAGTATAAGACACTGATGAAAGAAATCAAAGATTATACAGACAGATGGAGAGATATATCATGTTCTGGAGTGGAAGAATTAACATTGTGAAAATGACTATACTACCCAAAGCAATCTACAGATTCACTGCAATCCCTCTCAAACTACCACTGGCATTTTTCACAGAACTAGAACAAAAAATTTCACACTTTGTATGGAAACGCAAAAGACTCCAAGTAGCCAAAGAAATCTTGAGAAAGAAAAACAGAGCTGGAGGAATCAGGCTCCCTGACTTCAGACTATATTACAAAGCTACAGTAATCCATATAGTATGACTGACACAAAAACAGAAATATAGATTTATGGAACAGGATAGAAAGCCCAGAGATAAACCCACGCACATATGGTCACCTTATCTTTGATAAAGGAGGCAAGAATATACAATGGAGAAAAGACAGCCTCTTCAATAAGTGGTGCTGGGAAAACTGGACAGCTACACATAAAAGAGTGGAATTAGAACCCTCCCTAACACCATACATAAATATAAACTCAAAATGGATTAAAGACCAAAATGTAAGGCCAGACGCTATCAAACTCTTAGAGGAAAACGTAGGCAGAACACTCTATGACATAAATCACAGCAAGATCCTTTTTGACCCACCTCCTAGAGAAATGCAAATAAAAACAGAAAAAAAACAAATGGGATCTAATGAAACTGAAAAACTTTTGCACAGCAAAGGAAACCATAAACAAGATGAAAAGACAACTCTCAGAATGGGAGAAAATATTTACAAATGAGGCAAGTGACAGTGGATTATTCTCCAAAATTTACAAGCAGCTCATGCAGATCAATATCGAAAAAAACAAACAACCCGATCCAAAAATGGGCAGAAGACCTAAATAGACATTTCTCCAAAGAAGATATACAGATTGCCAACAAATACATGAAAGAATGTCTAATCATTAGAGAAATGCAAATCAAATCTACAATGCGATATTCTCTCATACAGGTCAGAATGGCCATCAACAAAAATTCTACAAACAATAAGTCCTGGAGAGGGTGTGGAGATAAGGGAAAACTCTTGCACTGTTGGTGGGAATGTAAATTGATACAGCCACTATGGAGAATAGTATGGAGGTTCCTTTAAAAACTACAAATAGAACTATATGACCCAGCAATTCCACTATTGGGCATATACCCTGAGAAAACCATAATTCAAAAAGAGTCATGTACCACAATGTTCATTGCAGCTCTATTTACAATAACCAGGACCTGGAAGCAACCTAAGTGTCCATCATTGGATGAATGGATAAAGAAGATGTGGCACATATATACAATGGAATATTACTCAGCCATAAAAAGAAACGAAATTGAGTTATTTGTAGTGAGGTAGATGGACCTAGAGTCTGTCATACAGAGTGAAGTAAGTCGGAAAGAGAAAGACAAATACTGTATGCTAGCACATATATATGGAATCTAAAAAAAAAAATGTCATGAAGAACCTAGGGGTAAGATGGGAATAAAGACACAGACCTACTAAAGAATGGACTTGAGGAAATGGGGAGGGGAAAGGGTAAGCTGTGACAAAGTGAGAGAGTGGCATGGAAATACATACACAACCTAATGTAAAATAGATAGCTAGTGAGAAGCAGCCACATAGCACAGGGAGATCAGCTCGGTGCTTTGTGACCACCTAGAAGGGTGGAATAGGGAGGGTGGGAGGGAGGGAGACGCAAGAGGGAAGAGATATGGGAATATATGTATATGTATAACTGATTCACTTTGTTATAAAGCAGAAACTAACACACCATTGTAAAGCAATTATATTCCAATAAAGATGTAAAAAAAAAAAAAGAAACAAGAAAACTCTCAATAAACAAACTAACCTTACATCTAAAGCAATTAAAGAAAGAAGAACAACAAAAAACACCCCAAAGTTATTACAAGAAAGAAATTATAAAGATCAGATCAGAAATAAATGAAAAAGAAATGAAGGAAAGAATAGCAAAGATCAATAAAACTAAAAACTGGGTCTTTGAGAAGATAAACAAAATTGAGATATCATTAGGCACACTCATCAGGAAAAAAAGGAAGAAGACTCAAATCAACAGAATTAGAAATGAAAAAAGAGAAGTAACAACTGACACCGCAGAAATACAGAGGATCATGAGAGATTACTGAAAGCAACTATATCCCAATAAAATGGGCAACCTGGATGAAATGGACAAATTCTTAGAAAAGTACAGCCTTCCAAGACTGAACCAGAAAGAAATAGAAAATGTGAACAGACCCATCACAAGCACTGAAATTGAAACTGTGATTAAAAATCTTCCAACAAACGAAAGCCCAGAGTCAGATAGCTTCATAGGAGAATCCTATCAAACATTTAGAGAAGAGCTAACACCTATCCTCTCAAACTCTCCAAAATATAGCAGAGGGAAGAACACTCCCAAACTCAGTCTACGAGACCACCATCACCCTGATACCAAAACCAGACAAAGATGTCACAAAGAAAGAAATCTACAGGCCAGTATCACTGATGAACATAGATGCAAAAATCCTCAACCAAGTACTGCAAACAGAATCCAACAGCACATTAAAGGATCATACACCATGATCAAGTGGGGTTTATCCCAGGAATGCAAGGAATCTTCAATATATGCAAATCAATCAATGTGATACAACATGTTAACAAACTGAAGGATAAAAACCATATGCTAGTGCTTCCCTGGTGGCACAGTGGTTGAGAGTCTGCCTGCCGATACAGGGGACACAGGTTCGTGCCCCGGTCCGGGAAGATACCACATGCCGCGGATCAGCTAGGCCCGTGAGCCATGGCCACTGAGCCTGCGCGTCCGGAGCCTGTGCTCCACAAGGGGAGAGGCCACAACAGTGAGAGGCCTGCGTACTGCAAAAAAAAAAAAAAAGAAAAAAAAGAAAAAGAAAACCATATGATAATCTCAATAGTTGCAGTAAAACGCTTTTGACAAAATTCAACTCCCATTTATGATTAAAAACTCTCCAGAATTTTTAATCAAAATAAAAAAGCCAATAAAAGGCATATATGACAGACCCACAGCCAACATTATTCTCAATGGTGAAAAACTGAAACCATTTCCTCAAAATCAGGAACAAGACAAGGGTGCTCACTCTCAGAACTATTATTCAACATAGTTTTGGAAGGTTTAGCCACAGCAGTCAGAGAAGAAAAAGAAATAAAAGGAATCCAAATTGGAAAAGAAGAAGTAAACTGTCACTGTGTGCAGATACCATGATACTATACATAGAAAATCCTAAAGATGCCACCAGAAAACTACTAGAGGTAATCAGTGAATTTGGTAAAGTAGCAGGATACGAAATTAATGCAGAGAAATTTCTTGCATTCCTATACACTAACCATGAAAAATCAGAACAAAAATTAAGGAAACGCTCCCATTTACCAGTGCAACAAAAAGAATAAAATATCTAGGAATAAACCTACCTAAGGAGGCAAAAGACCTGTATGCAGAAAACTATAAGACACTGATGAAAGAAATCAAAGATGATACAAACAGATGGAAAGATATACCATGATTTTGGATTGGAAGAATCAACATTGTGAAAATGACTATACTACCCAAAGCAACCTACAGATTCAATGCAGTCCCAATCAAATTACCAATGGCATTTTTCACAGAAGTAGAACAAGTTTGTATGTACAGTTTGTATGGAAACACAAAACACTCCAAATAGCCAAAGCAATTTTGAGAAAGAAAAACGGAGCTGGAGAAATCAGGCTCCCTGACTTCAGACTCTACTACAAAGCTACAGTAATCCATACAGCATGGTACTGGCACAAAAACAGAAATTTAGATCAATGGAACAGCATAGAAAGCCCAGAGATAAACCCATGCACATATGGTCACCTTATCTTTGATAAAGGAGGCACGAATATGCAATGGAGAAAGACAGCCTTTTCAATAAGTGGTGCTGGGAAAACTGGACAGCTACATGTAAAAGAATGAAATTAGAACACTACTTCACACCATACACAAAGATAAGCTCAAAATGGATTAAAGACCTAAATGTAAGTCCAGACATTATAAAATTCTTAGAGGAAAACATAGGCAGAACACTCTATGAAATAAAGCACAGTAAGATCCTTTTGGACCCACCTCCTAGAGTAATGGTAATAAAAGCAAAAATAAACAAATGGGACCTAATGAAACTTAAAACCTTTTGCACAGCAAGGGAAACTAAAAAAAAAAAAAAGAAAAAAACCAAGCAACCTAATCAAAAAATGGGCAGAAGACCTAAATAGACATTTCTCCAAAGATATACAGATTTCCAAGAAACCCATGAAAGGATGCTCAACATCAGTAACCATTAGGGAAATGCAAATCAAAACTACACTGAGATATCACCTCACTCCAGTCAGACTGGCCATCATCAAAAAATCTAGAAACAATAAATGCTGGAGAGGGTGTGGAGAAAAGGGAACCCTCCTGCACTGTTGGTGCAAATGTAAATTGATGCAGCCACTATGGAGAACAGTATGGAGGTTCCTTAAAAAACTAAAAATAGAACTACCATATGACTCAGCAATCCCACTACTGGGCATATACCCTGAGAAAACCATAATTCAAAAAGGTATGTACCACAATATTCATTGCACCACTATTTGCAATAACCAGGACATGGAAGCAACCTAAATGTCCATCGACAGATAAATGTATAAAGAAGATGTGGCACATATATACAATGGAATATTACTCAGCCATAAAAAAGAACGAAATTGAGTTATTTGTAACGAGGTGGACGGACCTAGAGTCTGTCATAGAGAGTGAAGTAAGTCAGAAAGAGAAAAATACCATATGCTAATGCACATATATGGAATCAAAAAAAATGGTACTGATGAACCTAGTGGCAGGGCAGGAATAAAGATGCAGATGTAGAGAATGGACTTGAGGAAACAGAGGGGGAGGGGAAGCTGAGAAGAAGTGGGAGAGCAGCACTGACATATATACAGTACCAAATGCAGAATGGATGGCTAGTGAGAAGCTGCTGCATAGCACAGGGAAATCAACTCGATGCTTTGTGACGACATAGAAGGCTGGGATAGAGAGGTGGGAGGGAGGATCAAGAGGGAGGGAGTTTGGGGATATATGTATACATATAGCTGATTCACTTTGTTGTACTGCAGAAAATAACACAACATTGTAAAGCAATTATACTCCAATAAAGATTAACAAAACAAAACAAAAAAACAAAGTACAATGGGAAACCAAAGAAGGGTTTTAAGTAATATGTAATATGACTTAGTTTTTAAAAGAGTGCTCTGGCTGCCATTTTAGGCACAGATTGAGGGAAGTAAGAGGGTAGGAATGAAACCAGTAGGGAGTCTGCATTAGTGCAAACTCTTAATAATGATGGTGGTGGCGATAATACTAACGGTTATAACAGTTACAGTATCTTGGACATCTTCTGTGGGTCAGATGTTTTACATACATTATTTATAATTGTCACCATGACACTAATATTTGAATATGATTGCCTCCATTCTAGAAGTGAGGAAATAGAGGCTCAGAGAGATTAAGTATCTTGGAAAAGGCCACATAGCTAATAAGTAACAAAGTCAGAATCTGAAATCAAGTCCATCTGGTTCTTTCTCCTATTCCATGGAAGCCATTGGTAGAATGAAGTAGAATTATATTCCTGGGCCTTTAATTCCATTCACTGTGTCATCAAGATTGCATGTTCTGGTTTGTGCAGAGGATCTCTGAGGATGTGGTGGGATTACACAACCCATTGTTGGCTACCAGAAAATTACTGAAGGAAGTCAGCATCCCAAAACTGGTCCTGTCTGGTAGGGGGAAGAAAAAATGGGGATTATGGCTAAGCTTGGCAACACTGTATGACTTAATTCTGAGAGATTTTGCAGGGAAGCAGAAGGGAGAAGGTAAGAGAGGAGTGTGCTCACACTGACCTTCTACTCCCTTGGTTGTGGTGGCTTCACTTCTTTCTTCTGGGGGAGATCAGAATAAGTGATGTCGAGGAAAGGGAGGTTGAGTTTGGGGAACCATGAGACAGCACTCAAACTGAATCACTTCCTGTCCCCCACTCCCCACATCTCTGAAAATTTCTACATGCCTCCTAGGGAGGGGCAACACTCTATTAAGAAATCTGGCAAATCAATCTATGACTCAAGCTGAACCTTAACACAGTATTTATAAAACACTTCTATGCTTTCTTACGGTTTTCCTGGATGCAGTCTTATCTAATCATTTTTATACACTGGTACGACCTGCCCTTCAGACTTTCTAGCCTCACACAGCCCCTTCCTCTATGCCCTGTGCATTTTAGACCCATTGGACTATTTACTGTTCCTCAAGCTACCATGCACTTTCACACCTCCATGGCTTGCTCAAGTTGTTCCTCTTGCTAAAGTTGCCTCTTCCCCTTTACCTGGGAAACTTCTATTTAACCCTTAGAGCTCAATTCAAATTCCTTTGTCTCCCAATCAGCAGAATTTATTGCTTCCTCCCTTATTTGCTTATCGTATCCAACTTTATTTGTTTCCCTATCTTCTCCACTGGACTGCTAGTTCCTTGGGAACCAGCGTTATACCTTAGTCATCTTTTGTCTTCCAAGCAGCTACCCATAAGCAGGCACTCAATAAATGTTGTGTAATTTGGATCTGTCCTTGCAAAAACCCTACAAACTAGACAAGGCAGGCATCACCAGCCTCTGTGGATCCCAAAGATCCACAGAGTGGTGGAACTGGGACTGTGGGTTGAGCAGTGTGAAATGGGCACTACTGAATTTTGACCCACAAAAATGACAGTTTTATATGGCTCAGCCTAATAGAACCCAGGTCTTCTTGTTCTTGGGTCAATGCTTTTTCTAAAGCATTTAAAGATGCTGACATTATGTTTGGCCTCTGGCCCTGTGGTTTTAGTGTGATCAACATTTTGAATTATTCAGTTCAATGTGTTGTTTTATTCCCCTTGGTTGCCCCTCCCCATGCGTCACATACTTTGGAGACCCAGCTGTGTATCGGACCAAGTCTTTAGTAATTTTTGAAGAAGCAGAGGTAGAATGACCTCCCATTCTCAAGCTTAGACCCAGGGTTTGCTCCCTCCCCACAGGGCTTTTCAGCTGTCTAGGTCACAGTCTCCTCCTCTCAAAAATGAAGAGGGTTCCTGAAAGCCAGTGTCTTCTTATCATTTTGACTCTCTTTCCTGTGCTCCTATACAGGTTCCTGGTTCAGCCCCTTCTTTCCCCTATACCTGGGCTTGGTTCTATACCAGCAGCCACACCAGCCCCTTGACCATCCAAAAGATGCCATCCTCAGAGAAATGCACAAGCTCTGCCTCAGCCCTGTGCCCTTCTCCTCTCTTTTCACTAACCTTATAGCAGACAGGATGAGGCGGGCAGACAAGGGAGCATTAAGTAACCTAGATGGGTAGAGGTGGACCTGAAATCAAGGTACGTAATGGACTTAGGTATGTTTTGTCTTAGAGCAAACTTAAAGTGAAAAGGGAAGCCTATTGAGTCTGTAGTGTAGATTTGTATTTGTTTTTATGGATTCAGAGAGCCCTAAGTGCTAGAAGAAAGCAATGTATGGGAATGAAACAACATAGAATAAATAGGTCTTTGGTTTTAGTTTGACCCTGAAGTTTAAAGTTGAGATCACTTTTTTCTTTTATTTTGAAAATTCTTTTTAAGTAAAACTGGACAAGTAATATACAAATTATGAATTTTGTAAAAAGTCAAAAGAGTATGAAAAATTCAATAGGATTTTTGAAGAGTTAAAAGTTCTGTATTTTTAAAAATTAACCTTTATATAGTGTTCACTCTGTGCCAAATACTGTACTGTACTAAGTGCTTTATATATATAACTCATTCAATCATCATAGCAGTTTTATCAGGGGGTACTATTATCTTCCCTATTTTACAGATGAGGAAACTGAAGCACAGAGAGATCAAAGAACTTGCGTAAGGTCCCATAGCCTAAAACCTCAAGCAAACTTTTAGAATTCATGAGGTATTCCAGAAAAGTGGTGGAGAAATTCAAATCTGTTGGCTTTCAGATCTTCTTCCCTATTCCTGAGCCCAGAGCAGAAACCTCTTTTCCATACTGGGCTTCTGCTTAAAGTTTTCTAGGTCAAAAAGGTTTCCCTACTAAGAAAACAAAATTAAAAGTTTGAAAATATGACATGCCACCTGGATTATTTGACCTTGTAAGGGAGAGTGAAACTGAGACTCAGTTCATACACCATCAGTGGTGGTCTAGCTAGTTAATAGATTTAGCAACATCATAAGGAGAAATCATTATAATCATTACAGTTTGTGGGTGGAAGAGGAAATTTTCAAAACTTTTAAAGAAGTAGAATCCTTTTCTGAAAAAGGAATATTGAATAGAACCCCCAACAGACAAAAAAGAGAAAATCAGGAATTTGTTGATTTATTAATATAACTATGGTTTATATATTTAAATTTATAATATTTGCTCATTATAAAGTTAATTAATCAGAGACTTCTGTTTCCGACATAACAGTGGATTCGTTACCATGGCCAGCCCACCTGACAAAACAGCTATAATGCTGTAAGAAATATTTTTTAAAGTTTTTTCAAGGGCTTCCCTGGTGGCGCAGTGGTTGAGAGTCCGCCTGCCGATGCAGGGGACACGGGTTTGTGCCCCGGTCCAGGAAGATCCCACATACCGCGGAGCGGCTGGGCCCGTGAGCCATGGCCGCTGAGCCTGCGCGTCCGGAGCCTGTGCTCCGCAACGGGAGAGGCCACAACAGTGAGAGGCCCGCATACCGCAAAAAAAAAAGTTTTTTCAAATTTATCGTTGAGCTGGCATGAAAGTAAAGAATGTATAGTAGGCATGCAAGCTTGGCTTTTTCCTAAAGTTGTCTGCTAAATGCTAGAGAGAGCGGACAACTACATGAAGTGCGGGGGCCAGGAAATAAAGCCCAGGATGTGCCTAAGATGGGGATTCTAATAGGGAATTGCTGCACAAACCTGGATATCCAAAGGGCTACACTCACAGGTTAAGGCTGATTGAGATAAATAAACCCCACTTGCAGAAGGGGATAGCTAGGAAGCTTGTTTGTCCCAGGGAAGGGAAACCATTGCTCTGAGAATTTATCTCCTCATGAAAAGTTAGCCCCCACAGGGGTTTGCAGCCTGTATTCACACTCACTACCTGTGTGCCTCCAAAAGCCTGAAATAGAGAATTAAACATAAAATGGTTTTAGGTTGGTAGTATCCCAAGGCATATTGGAAAGGAAAACTCAAATCTTATCTTGATGAATTTTACCAGCTGCAACTCAAGCCACAGAATATTCACAGAGAAAAATTTGCAGGATGAATAAGTAATTTGCAGTCAAGATTTATAAAGCAAACAAGAATACTAGGCATCATGGTGAGAGCCCATGGAGGGAACAGACAGCAGAAACCAACCTGCAAAGGCTTCATGTATTAGAACAATCAGAAATGACATATAAAACAACTGATTTTTTTTAAAACAACTGATTGTAATATGTTTAGGTAGAGCTCTAAAAAGATTGAAAACATGAACAAAGAACAAATGGATTTGAAAAAGATCCAAATAGAATATCTAGAAATGAAAAATATATTGTTGAACTTAAAGCTCCATGGATTGATTAAACAGATTAGACACATATGAAGAGAGTCAGTGAACTAGAAAATATATCTGAAGATATTCCTTGGAATACAATCCAGTAACACATAAAGATGAAAAATAGAGACTTCCCTGGCGGTCCAGACTTCGCCTTCCAATGCAGGGGTTGCAAGTTAGATCCCTGTTCAGGGAGCTAAGATCCCACATGCCTCGCGGCCAAAAAACCAAAACATAAAACAGAAGCAATATTGTAACAAATTCAATAAAGACTTTAAAAAAATAATTATTACTTTTTAAAAAAGATGAAAAATATAAAAATGGGGGTAAGAGACTTCAAGGACAGAATGAGACAGTCTAATGTGTATCTATTTGGAATTTTAGAAGGAGATAGAATAGGAAATGAGCAATATTTGAAGATATAAAGGCTGAGAACTTTCCAGAATTATTGAAAGACCCCAATCCTCAGATCTAAAAATCCCAATGAATCCCAAGTAGGTTTAAAAAAAGAAAAAAATCTACATCTTGATATATTAATAATGAAACTGCAGAACATTTTTAAAAAGAGAAAAGATTGTAATGTCAGTCACTGAAGACAATGAAACTATTTGGATGAGCAGAAAGGAAATTTTGATTGGGTTTATGGATCAGTGTTTAGTCTTAGAGTAGCCCCAGAACCTGTGAAATTAACATCAGATAGATGCTAGAACCACTAAAGCACATTTGCCGTCCACTGAGTACCATTAAAAACTGCAGGGCTGGCCTAAAACTCCTTATTTTACAGATGAGGGAAGTGACACTCAAAGCAGGTCTTACTTAAGGTCACACAGCTAGTGAGTGAGTATATGGTGGAGGATCAGGACCAGAACTTAGGTCCCCAACTCACAGAGCAGTAGCTATGACTGCTCTTTCCTCTATAACCTGCTAATGTTTCATTAAAATTTTAAGCAACAACAGCAAAGAAAAACAAAGTGTGAAGAAAATACAGGGAACTGTTCCATTTTATCAGGGAAATTTTTGATGCTGTCCTTTTGTCTCAAGTATGGAATTTAATAAATGTTTGAATACCTTCTTCCACAGTGCAATGTCCTGTCTCTAGGAACCAATGAAACTGCTCACTTTTTTGGATGGGGATAAGGGCATGCAGCCTTGATTTGTTTCCTTCTAGCTTGTAAGACAAAGTGAGGGAAGAGTGAGAAAGGTTTTAGAAGATGTGATTAAAACTGAATCACAGAAAATATTTCTGGCACAGCATTCCATAGAAGGTGGCAGGGGAACAAGGAGTACAAGGGGAACAAAGATAAAGGCTTTGCTGAGAAATAGACGAGGTAAAAGCAGGTGCCAAGCCACAGCATGTGAATATACCTGAGTCACTAGGTCATAAAATCAGCACTCAAAACTGGAGATAAAAATACAATCTGTTTTGCTTCAGTTCGTTGTTTTAGACCTGCCTTGTTTTGCTTTCTAAAAAGTTTATACCTAGATCCACAAAGGAAAATAACTTGCAACGGTAGGCAATGAAGCTATATCAAACTCTATCATCCCTGTTTATTCATAAAAAAGATAGTAATTGCATCTATGTGTATGTATGTTTGGAAGAATTATTTCTGGATCTTGCCTGTTCTCCACAAACACATACCAAAAAGTGTGAGAGCATCTGGAATTGGCAACAATACAACCAAAACAGATTGCTTAACCAAAGATGAGAACTTGCCCATTAATGTCAGCTATGACTCTGGAAATAGTGCCCAGATTCCAAAGTCTAGAGTGGTTTAATATTTGTACAGTTCCAAATCCTAACAAGGATATGGTTATCTGGGCAGCATCCGAAATTCTAGCAGGTGACTTGCTGTTTGTTTTTTAAGAGAAACGTCATATTTTAGACAGGAAAACGTTAGAGTTTGAAGTGCATTTTTAAAGTAGAATGCAATATATATCCTTAAATTTCTAAAGAAGCAGACTGATTTGGGTATGGTACATTTCTTAACCACATAAAACATTGATAAGAAGAGTTTATTCCAGATACTATATATATATATATGTTTAAAGCCAGTGAAAGTATACCTAACCCATTCGCAGTACATAGGGATGCCACTAGATATTTCTGGAATTGATCCTGGAGGCTAGTAGGCTTCATTTGAAGGCAGATTTGAAAAACTGAGGAATAACAAGAGGAGCTTCCGAAAGGGTGAGCCAGATGTTTATGGTAATGGGGAAATAAGGACTTTAATGTCTAAAATTTAGGACCAAGAGGAACTTCCCTGGCGGTTCAGTGGTTAAGACTCTGCACTTCCACAGCAGCTGTACAGCCAAACAATAAAAAAATAAAATAAAATAAAATTTAGGGCCAAGAGAAGGCAGCCCAAAGCAGCAAAACTTTGCATTGGTAGAAGATAATGTACCAGACCCACTTTAAAAATAAAAACATTTAAGAAAAAAGTTTCCTCTTTAAGAATGGAAGTCAACTACTAGTTAGTGCTTGCTAGTTATATTATGAGGACTAAATATAAGCTCTAAAAATACCCTTTGCTTTGTTTGAACTTAAGGCTTCTGACACCCAACCAGAAGATAAGAGTTGTCCTTGTGCTTAAAAATAAACCCAAACCAGTCAGTCAGTCAGCCTTTAGTGCTTGGATGTCACGTGTAGAACCTCTATATTACCTGGTTTATCAAATGCTTGTGATAAATTACATAAAGTAGATACTTTGTTAAATTGTATGTCACTTGGACAATGTTTTATTTAATAAAACATTGAGGGTGGATTATTATTAGATCATAATGATTCAGTAATAACTTGACTAAGTTTCCTTAAAGTATGTTGTATTCAAAGTCTATAAAAACTCCATTTGTGATCATGGGGTTAAGAGAACAATCCTTTTTTTCTACTATAGTGTAACATTTTTAAAAAGTGGTTCCTGACTTTTTTTCTGAAACCCAAATATAATATGATGGTTTGTTTTCTTAATGTCTTGATGTCTTAATGTTTTCTTCTCTAATTAATGTTGCTTTGCAGTTGGTACACAACAGAGGCATACCTCAACTCCAAAACTACAATCCTAGGGAAGATATCTTTTTCTGAAGTGTGTTTGTCAGCTAACTTAAGTCTAGTTGCCCCAGACTGAAACAACATATTTCTAGGAAAAGTAAAGAAAATACATGCATTAAAGTTGAAGGAGAACCACAATGCTTATCTATCAAAATGGCTAAAATGAGGAAGACAGGAAATACCAGGTATTTGCAAGGATTTGGGACAACTGGAATTCTTATACATGGCTGATGAGAGTGTAAATTGCTACAACCACTTTGGAAAATAATGTGGTAGTATCCACTAAAGCTGAACATATACATACATTTGGCCCAACAAGTCTACTTGAAGGTATATATCCAACAGAAAGGCATAAAAATATTTGCCAAAATATATGTAGGGGAATATTCCTAGCAGTCCTAGTCACATAACTCCAAGCAGCAAACAATGCAAATGTCCGACTACATTATAATGGATAAATTGTGGCACATTCATTTAGAGGAATTCTAACCAGTAATGAGAGTAAACAAGCTACTTCGATGTGCAACAACACAGAGGTATCTCACAAACATAATCTTGAATGAATGAGGCTAGACACAAAGAGATATAGGATGTATGAATTTATTTATAAATAGGTCAAAACCCCCAAAGGCATATTGAATATATGATATTAGAAAACCTAATAATGGCTTTTCTTGAGGTAGAGAGAAGTGACAACAAGAGGGCAGGAGGAGGATTCTGGAGTTCTTTACTCTTCTGTTTCTTTTTATGGTTGCATAGGTTTGTTCGCATGATTTGTGCAATTTTCTGTGTGTATATGTTAATGAATTTTTTAAGTTAAAGGAAATAGAGACTGTCAGTCTCTAAAATATATGTATTCTACTTTTTCAAGTGTGGTGATCAAAGAGACTCATTGACAGAATTAAGTAAGCAATCTATTTCATGGCTAAAAAAAAAAAATTAAAGGAACATCACCGTCTGTATTTAAGAATGAATTGAGCTGACTAGAAAATGGTCAAATGGGAAATGGACACATTCCTCTTTTCCCTTAGTATGGAAGAAGTGCTTCTGATATGTCTGATTAAAGACTTAGTTTTCTGTCCTGAAAGACCTGAAAATCAGATTAAAGAAAAAAAATTTTTTTTTCATCTTTATTGGAGTATAATTGCTTTACACTGGTGTGTTAGTTTCTGCTTTATAACAAAGTGAATCAGTTATACATATACATATGTTCCCATATCTCTTCCCTCATGCGTCTCCCTCCCTCCCACCCTCCCTATCCCACCCCTCCAGGTGGTCACAAAGCACCGAGTTGATCTCCCTGTGCTATGCGGCTGCTTCCCACTAGCTATCTACCTTATGTTTGGTAGTGTATATATGTCCATGCCTCTCTCTCGCTTTGTCACAGCTTACCCTTCCCCCTCCCCATATCCTCAAGTCCATTCTCTAGTAGCTCTGTGTCTTTATTCCTGTCTTACCCCTAGGCTCTTCATGACATTTTTTTTTATTAAATTCCATATATATGTGTTAGCATACGGTATTTGTCTTTCTCTTTCTGACTTACTTCACTCTGTATGACAGACTCTAGGTCCATCCACCTCATTACAAATAGCTCAATTTCGTTTCTTTTTATGGCTGAGTAATATTCCATTGTATATATGTGCCACATCTTCTTTATCCATTCATCCAATGATGGACACTTAGGTTGTTTCCATCTCTGGGCTATTGTACATAGAGCTGCAATGAACATTTTGGTACATAACTCTTTTTGAATTATGGTTTTCTCAGGGTATATGCCCAGTAGTGGCATTGCTGGGTCATATGGTAGTTCTATTTGTAATTTTTTAAGAAACCTCCATACTGTTCTCCACAGTGGCTGTATCAATTTACATTCCCACCAACAGTGCAAGAGGGTTCCCTTTTCTCCACACCCTCTCCAGCATTTATTGTTTCTAGATTTTTGGATGATGGCCGTTCTGACTGGTGTGAGGTGATATCTCATTGTAGTTTTGATTTGCATTTCTCTAATGATTAATGAAGCTAAGCATTCTTTCATGTGTTTGTTGGCAGTCTGTATATCTTCTTTAGAGAAATGTCTATTTAGGTCTTCTGCCCATTTTTGGATTGGGTTGTTTGTTTTTTTTGTTATTGAGCTGCATGAGCTGCTTGTAAATTTTGGAGATTAATCCTTTGTCAGTTGCTTCATTTGAAAATATTTTCTCCCATTCTGAGGGTTGTCTTTTGGTCTTGTTTATGGTTTCCATTGCTGTGCAAAAGCTTTGAAGTTTCATTAGGTCCCATTTGTTTATTTTTGTCTTTATTTCCATTTCTTTGGGAGGTGGGTCAGAAAGGATCTTGCTGTGATTTATGTCATAGGGTGTTCTGCCTATGTTTTCCTCTAAGAGTTTTAGAGTGTCTGGCCTTACATTTAGGCCTTTAATCCATTTCGAGCTTATTTTTGTGTATGGTGTTAGGGAGTGATCTAATCTCATACTTTTAGATGTACCTGTCCAGTTTTCCCAGCACCATTTATTGAAGAGGCTGTCCTTTCTCCAATGTACATTCTGCCTCCTTTATCAAAGATAAGGTGACCATATGTGCGTGGGTTCTACCCTGTTCCATTGATCTATCTTTCTGTTTTTGTGCCAGTACCATACTGTCTTGATTACTGTAACTTTGTCGTATAGTCTGAAGTCAGGGAGCCTGATTCCTCCAGCTCCGCTTTTCGTTCTCAAGATTGCTTTGGCTATTTGGGGTCTTTTGTGTTTCCATACAAATTGTGAAATTTTTTGTTCTAGTTCTGTGAAAAATACCAGTGGTAGTTTGAGAGGGATTGCATTGAATCTGTAGATTGCTTTGGGTAGTAGAGTCATTTTCACAATGTTGATTCTTCCAATACAAGAACATGGTATAGCTCTCCATCTATTTGTATCATCTTTAATTTCTTTCATCAGTGTCTTACAATTTTCTGCATACAGGTCTTTTGTCTCCGTAGGTAGGTTTATTCCTAGATATTTTATTCTTTTTGTTGCAATGGTAAATGGGAGTGTTTTCTTAATTTCACTTTCAGATTTTTCATCATTAGTGTATAGGAATGCCAGAGATTTCTGTGCATTAATTTTCTATCCTGCTACTTTACCAAATTCATTGATTAGCTCTAGCAGTTTTCTGGTAGCATCTTTAGGATTCTCTATGTATAGTATCATGTCATCTGCAAACAGTGACAGCTTTACTTCTTCCTTTCCAATTTGGATTCCTTTTATTTCCTTTTCTTATCTGATTGCTGTGGCTAAAACTTCCAAAACTATGTTGAATAAGAGTGGTGAGAGTGGGCAACCTTATCTTGTTACTGATCTTAGTGGAAATGCTTTCAGTTTTTCACCATTGAGGACGATGTTGGCTGTGGGTTTGTCATATATGGCCTTTATTATGTTGAGGAAAGTTCCCTCTATGCCTACTTTCTGCAGGGTTTTTATCATAAATGGGTGTTGAATTTTGTTGAAAGCTTTCTCTGCATCTATTGAGATGATGATATGGTTTTTCTCCTTCAATTTGTTAATATGGTTTATCACATTAATTGTTTTCCTTATATTGAAGAATCCTTGCATTCCTGGGATAAACCCCACTTGATCATGATGTATGATCCTTTTAATGTGCTGTTGGATTCTGTTTGCAGTATTTTGTTGAGGATTTTTGCATCTATGTTCATCAGTGATATTGGCCTGTAGATTTCTGTCTTGTGACATCCTTGTCTGGTTTTGGTATCAAGGTGATGGTGGCCTCGTAGAATAAGTTTGGGAGTGTTCCTCCCTCTGCTATATTTTGGAAGAGCTTGAGAAGGATAGGTGTTAGCTCTTCTCTAAGTGTTTGATAGAATTCGCCTGTGAAGCCATCTGGTCCTGGACTTTTGTTTGTTGGAATATTTTTAATCACAGTTTTAATTTCAGTGCTTGTGATTGGTCTGTTCATATTTTCTATTTCTTCCTGATTCAGTCTTGGCAGGTTGTGCATTTCTAAGAATTTGTCCATTTCTTCCAGGTTGTCAATTTTATCGGCATAGAGTTGCTTCTAGTAATCTCTCATGATTTTTTGTATTTCTGCAGTATCAGTTGTTACTTCTCCTTTTTCATTTCTAATTCTATTGATTTGAGTCTTCTCCCTTTTGTTCTTGATGAGTCTGGCTAATGGTTTATCAATTTTGTTTATCTTCTCAAAGAACGAGCTTTTAATTTTATTGATCTTTGCTATCATTTCCTTCGTTTCTTTTTCATTTATTTCTGATCTGATTTTTATGATTTCTTTCCTTCTGCTAACTTTGGGGTTTTTTTGTTCTTCTTTCTCTAATTGCTTTAGGTGCAGGGTTAGGTTGTTTATTCGAGATGTTTCCTGTTTCTTAAGGTAGGATTGTATTGCTATAAACTTCCCACTTAGAACTGCTTTTGCTGCATCCCATAGCTTTTGGGTCGTCGTGTCTCCATTGTCATTTGTTTCTAAGTATTTTTTAATTTCCTCTTTGATTTATTCAGTGATCACTTCGTAATTAAGTAGTGTATTGTTTAGCCTCCATGTGTTTGTATTTTTTACAGATCTGTTCCTGTAATTGATATCTAGTCTCATAGCACTGTGGTCGGAAAAGATACTTGAAATAATTTCAATTTTCTTTAATTGACCAAGGCTTGACTTGTGACCCAAGATATGATCTATCCTGGAGAATGTTCCATGAGCACTTGAGAAAAATGTGTATTCTGTTGTTTTTGGATGGAATGTCCTATAAATATCAATTAAGTCCATCTTGTTTAATGTAACATTTAAAGCTTGTGTTTCCTTATTTATTTTCATTTTGGATGATCTGTCCATTGGTGAAAGTGGGGTGTTAAAGTCCCCTACTATGAGTGTGTTACTGTCGAATTCCCCTTTTATGGCTGTTAGTATTTGCCTTATGTATTGAGGTGCTCCTATGTTGGGTGCATAAATATTTACAATTGTTATATCTTCTTCTTGGATCGATCCCTTGATCATTATGTAGTGTCCTTCTTTGTCTCTTCTAATAGTCTTTATTTTAAAGTCTATTTTGTCTGATCTGAAAATTGCCACTCCAGCTTTCTTTTGGTTTCCATTTGCATGAAATATCTTTTTCCGTCCCCTTACTTTCAGTCTGTATGTGTCTCTAGGTCTGAAGTGGGTCTCTTGTAGACAGCAAATATATGGGTCTTGTTTTTGTATCCATTCAGCCAATCTGTGTCTTTTGGTGTGAGCATTTAGTCTATTTACCTTTAAGGTAATTATCGATATGTATGTTCCTATTCCCATTTTCTTAATTGTTTTGGGTTCGGTATTGTAGGTCTTTTCCTTCTCTTGTGTTTCTTGCCTAGAGAAGGTCCTTTAGCAGTTGTTGTAAAGCTGGTTTGGTGGTGCTGAACTCTCTCAGCTTTTGCTTGCCTGTAAAGGTTTTAATTTCTCCATCAAATCTGAATGAGATCCTTGCTCAGTAGAGTAATCTTGGTTGTAGGTTTTTCTCCTTCATCACTTTAAATATGTCCTGCCAGTCCCTTCTGGCTTGCAGAGTTTCTGCTGAAAGATCAGCTGTTAACCTTATGGGGATTCCCTTTTGTGTTATTTGTTTTTTTTCCCTTGCTGCTTTTAATATGTTTTCTTTGTATTTAATTTTTGACAGTTTGATTAATATGTGTCTTGGCGTATTTCTCCTTGGATTTATCCTGTATGGGACTCTCTGTGCTTCCTGGACTTGATTAACTATTTCCTTTCCCATATTAGGGAAGTTTTCAACTATAATCTCTTCAAATATTTTCTCAGTCCCTTTCTTTTTATCTTCTTCTTCTGGAACCCCTATAATTCGAATGTTGGTGCATTTAACGTCGTCCCAGAGGTCTCTGAGACTGTCCTCAGTTCTTTTCACTCTTTTTTCTTCATTCTGCTCTGCAGTAGTTATTTCCACTATTTTATCTTCCAGGTCACTTAATCGTTCTTCTGCCTCAGTTATTCTGCTACTCTGATCCCATCTAGAGTATTTTTAATTTCATTTATTGTGTTTTTCATCGTTGTTTGTTTCATCTTTAGTTCTTCCAGGTCCTTGTTGTGGACCAGTGTTCTGAAGTTGGCTTTCCCACCTCAGAGGCACAACACTGACTCCTGGCTGGAACACCAAGAGCCTTTCATCCACATGGCTCAGAATAAAAGCGAGAAAAAGTAGAAAGAAAGAATTAGTAGAAGTAGAAAGAAAGAAAGACAGGAGAGAGGGAGGGAGTAATGATGGAAGGAAGGAGGGAAGGAAGGAAAAAAGAAAGAAAGAAAGAATATAAAGTAAAATAAAGTAAGATAAAATATAATAAAGTTATTAAAATAAAAAATAATTATTAAGAAAAATAAAAAGACGGATAGAACCCTAGGACAAATGGTGGAAGCAAAGCTATACAGATATAATCTCACACAGACGCATACACATACACACTCACAAATAGAAGAAAAAATCATACATCTTGCTCTCAAAGTCCACCTCCTCAATTTGGGATGATTTGTTGTCTATTCATGCATTCCACAGATGCAGGGTACCTCAGGTTGATTGTGGAGCTTTAATCCGCTGCTTCTGAGGCTGCTGGGAGAGATTTCCCTTTCTCTTCTTTGTTCTCACAGCTCCCAGGGGCTCAGCTTTGGATTTGGCCCTGCCTCTGCGTGTAGGTCGCCGGAGGGCGTCTGTTCTTCGCTCAGACAGGACGGGGTTAAAGGAGCAGCTGATTCGGGGGCTCTGGCTCACTCAGGCCGGGGGGAGGGAGGGGCACGTAGTGCGGGGCGAGCCTGCGGCGGCAGAGGCCGGCGTGACGTTGCACCAGCGTGAGGCGCGCCGTGTGTTCTCCTGGGGGAGTTGTCCCTGGATCCCGGGACCCTGGCAGTGGCGGGTTGCACAGGCTCCCCGGAAGCAGGGTGTGGATAGTAACCTGTGCTCACACACAGGCTTCTTGGTGGCGGCAGCAGCAGCCTTACCGTCTCATGCCCGTCTCTGGGGTCTGCGCTTTTAGCCGCGGCTCGCGCCCGTCTCTGGAGCTCCTTTAAGCAGCGCTCTTAATCCCCTCTCCTCGCGCACCAGGAAACAAAGAGGGAAGAAAAAGTCTCTTGCCTCTTCGGCAGGTCCAGACTTTTCCCCGGACTCCCTCCCGGCCAGCCGTGGCGCACTAACCCCCTGCAGGCTGTGTTCACGCTGCCAACCCCAGTCCTCTCCCTGGGATCCGACCTCTGAAGCCCAAGCCTCAACTCCCAGCCCCGCCCACCCCGGCGGGGGAGCAGACAAGCCTCTCGGGCTGTTGAGTGCCGGTCGGCCCTGATCCTCTGTGCGGGAATCTCCCCGCTTTGCTCTCCGCACCCCTGTCGCTGTGTTCTCCTCCGCAGCTCCAAAGCTTTCCCCCTGCGCCACCTGCAGTCTCTGCCCGCGAAGGGGCTTCCTAGTGTGTGGAAACTTTTCCTCCTTCACAGCTCCCTCCCACTGGTGCAGGTCCCGTCGCTATTCTTTTGTCTCTGTTTATTCTTTTTTCTTTTGCCCTACCCAGGTACGTGGGGGGTTTCTTGCCTTTTGGGAGGTCTGAGGTCTTCTGCCAGCGTTCAGTAGGTGTTCTGTAGGAGTTGTTCCACGTGTAGATGTATTTCTGGTGTATCTGTGGGGAGGAAGGTGATCTCCGCGTCTTACTCTACCACCATCTTCCCGGAAGCCCCCCTAAAGACAATTTTTAAGGTGTTTTTCAGACTAAGGCAGAATCCTCAGGATGACTTTGAAAAGAATTTTGGTGCCCTTCTCAGCGACGGGCAAGAAGTCCTGAAAAACTAAAAATCGTTGGAGTTCTGCAGGAATGAGGGGATGCTGAGAGTTTACCTAGCATGAATGTTGTTTTTTAACTGACAAATCTCTTTTCTTTCTCCAAAAAAGAAATTTAGATATGCAGAAACCTAAGCCATTCATGGCAATACTGTCTCCATCTGACAATAACAGGTCTAGGTATAGGCGTGTAACACAGATCTTACCATTGAGACAAAGGGGAGGTGTACCTGGGACTTCTGGGAAACTTTCTCTCCTTAGAAGTAAGTGCTGTTTGACTTCCACTCACTTGCCCTCTGTGAGGATGTGGTGCTCAAAGCTGGGCCAGCCATCTTCTCCCATGAAGGGAGAGATCATGGACAGTCTGAGAATGGCAGAGCAGAAGGGTAAGAAGAGCCTGGGTCTTTTGGTTATGTCCTTGATTCTTTGCACCAACTCTGGGGCTGCCAACTTCAGAACTTCTTGTTAAGTGAGCAGTAAGTGTCCTTATAATTTGAGCCATATTCAATTTGTTATTCTTTTATTGCAGCTAAAGCATATCAAGTGATACAAATTATCTTTACATATTTTTTGTCTAAATGTAATCTACATTGGCTTTTTCTAAATCCTAAAAAAAATGGCTAACAACTAATGTATTCTGGACATTGACTTATTAATATCTCTAAATACAGTTGGGTTGTTTAAACATTCTCCCCCACCCCCTGCTCAAAGCCCTTCTTTATAAACATTTTTAATTGTGGTAAAAAAATAGATAATATAAAACTTACCATCTTAACCATTTTTAAGTGTACACTTCAGTAGTGTTAACTACATTCACATTGTTGTGCAACAGATCTCTAGAGCTTTTTCATCTTGCAAAACTAAAACTATATCCATCATACAACAACTTACCATTTCCCCCTTCCCAAAGCCCATGGCAACACCATTCCACTCTCTGTTTCTTGTGTTTGACTACTTTAATACCTCCTATAAGTGGGATCATATAGTATACAGTATTTGTGTCTGGCTTATTTCACTTAGCATAATGTCCTCAAGGTTCATCCCTGTTGTAGCATGTGACAGGATTTCCTCCTTTTTTTTAAGGCTGAATAATATTCCATTGTATGTATATACTATATTTTCTTTATCCATTCATTAGTGGACATTTGGGTTGATTCCACCTCTTGGCTATTCTGAATAATACTACAATGAACATAGGTGTGTAAATAACTCTTCAATATCCTGCTTTCGATTCTTTTGGATACATACACAAAAGTGGGATTGCTAGATCATATGGTGGTTCTATTTTTAATTTTTTGAGGAACCTTCATACTGTGTTCCATAGCAGCTAGTTTAAACATTTTAATATTTAAATAATGATATATTTTAAGCAAAATTTTAGTATAATAACATGAATACATAAATTGATATTTTAAAATCAATAAAAATATTTTATATGAGAGAAAAGCATGATATGACAGAAACAGAATGGATAAACTGAAAAATTTTATATCATGAAAAGATTTTGAAATTTATAAGTAATTATTTGAGTTGTTCTTTTAAAAAAAAATTCAGATTGCCAATAATGGTACTATTATTACTAGTTTTACTATTTTACAGATTGCCAATATAGTACTTTTATTGCTATTTTATTCTTGTAAAACACCAGTAGGATTTGTTCACCAAAAATTTATATATATATTAATTTGTGTATAAAATTGATTATGATAATCATATACATATAATCATGCATTAAGTCATTGTGGGTGGACACATAGTAGCCAAATGAAATGACTTGTAAAGACATTGAAGATCAAACTTCAGTTAACATCCTATTTATAAAGTGAACTGTTAAGCAGGTTTCCATATCCTCCAGTAACTAATGCAGCAACCAAATTTAAAAAACTGTCAATTAATAACACATCAACATTTTCAAAGTCAAAAAGAACTTAAACAATTGGACCAAAGTGTAAATCAAACAAATGTTTATATACTCATAACAAAATAAAATATTAAAAATAATTGTAAGAAGTATTTTGACATATATCATAGAACTCCAGTGATAATACAAATATGAACTCATGATTTTGACTGAACTGCTTTAATTTCAGTATTAAGATGATATAATCCAATGTATATCCCAGGGCCCAGATTTTGGTAGCCTAATAATGTTCTCCACTGAAGAAACTAGGGCTCTTTGGAGAATGGCTGATTTAATGTTTCAGATAGAAGAAATGCAGGGTGAGCCTGAATAACTTGTTGCCTGAGAACAGAGATGCATATTTTAAAGTTCTGAGGTAGTTTAAAAAGAAAGAGCCACCGTGAAGGGGCTTCTGTGTGCTAAATTGTGACCAAGTGACTGAAGACAACAAAAAATTATAGCTAATCAAAACAAGTCTGAAAACTAGTTAATTACACATCACCAAAAATCATGAGTCCGTAATGATGCTCAAAAGAGAAAAGCACTGGGCTTTCCTGGTGGCGCAGTGGTTGAGAGTCCGCCTGCCGATGCAGGGGACACGGGTTCATGCCCCGGTCTGGGAAGATCCCACATGCCGCGGAGCGGCTGGGTCCGTGAGCCATGGCCACTGAGCCTGCGTGTCTGGAGCCTGTGCTCCGCGACGGGAGAGGCCACAACAGTGAGAGGCCTGCGTACCGCAAAACTTAAGCTATTCCACAGCTCCTTCACTACCACATTATCCCAAATTAGTTGATAGAGGCCAAAGCCACAATGAGAGTCCCTTCCAAAGTTGGTATTCAGCTGGTATGCTCCACGTGGCTAGTTCCTTTCTCACTTATCTCTGCCATGCCATGCCAGCTGTTAAATGTTTTGAACGTCATCCCTGGACAGACCATGAGATTTTCTTTCACAACCAAATGGCCACCCAGTGATATACTGCATTGTGTATTAGATATTAAATTTGATTGTTAGAAGACATTTAAAATTCAAGAGTATAGAAGCTTTCTACTCACAGATGTGGGAGTTCCTGGACATTGACCTGAATAAGCTAAGACACAATCCATACCCTGGATATTTAATTCCCATAAAAGTTTCAACAGAGCTATCTTGTGCAATGATCAGAAATACAACTCAGAGGTCTGGAAACTTGTCCACCATGGCGTGACAAGCCTTTGTCTCCCACCCTGCCTACTTCATGGGCTGTAGCAGTTTCCCAGATTGCTGACTTCATCATCCTTACATGGGAATCCAAGTAAGCTCAGTCTTGGTTACCTGGTAGCTGGGTTTAAAGTGAAAACTACTGAAATGAAGACTATGCTAGACACTTCTCTTCTCCAAGATAAGACCTAATTATTTTCCTCCCCTGGACAGATATGACCTCTTTCTATGCCTAATGATGCAGAGCAAAAGAATATAACTGGTGTCCCTTTCTTTGCCAAGAAGAGCTGTTTCATGTAATAAGTACAGAAGTTATCTGGACCTAGCAGTGAACTACAACCCTCGAGGTTACTAGTCCCTGCATGATTCTATCTAGATAGTAGGGAGAGCCAATAAGTCTAAAGCCAGATGCTCTTTTAGGAGCATTTCCCACAAATAACCAGAAAAAAAAATTGGACGCTGCTATAAACTGGACTTCTATCTAATTTTTTATACTTTTATGAATTAAAAAAATACAAAGATTTATAAACAACATTTTTTTCCAACTGGCACATCACAGTGCGAATGACTTTAATGCTTCTAAATGCTGTGTCTAATCTCATGGACCTCACAGTACTGAGGAGAAATCCTTCCACTTGACATAATGAATGGTAATAATAATTGGACAGCCACATGTAAGCATTATATGTCACATCCTAGGCATGGGACCCTCCAAACTTTTTTAGTAAAACAGCTTATACTCCTTTGAGTCAATAACATCCGATTTATTCTAATAAATGTAATTGGCACCACATAGTGACAATTATGATTATGATTTCACAAACCATATGGCATGTGAGAAAGTCAGTGAAGAAAAAAATATGCATGCTCTTTGATAAAGTAATGCTACATATACATTGAGGTAATATGGATCTTATACAAGTCATAATGAAGAAAAAAAAGGAAGCTAAAGATAGCCACAGAATTACACTAGAGTGAATGTTGGCACCTAGGTCTGTGGCTCAAACTCTTAAAAATGACTAGAAAATAAGAAATATTTACTCAAGGAAACAATTTACTACTATTGATTTACCTGCATGAAGCAATCATGCTGACTACTGATAAAGTATTGTTTAAACAGGATTGCTAAAGAGTGTGGACAATTAATATATATAATATATGTATAAAAGATAATTGAAAAATAAAACCTTAGGAAGGAAAAATTTTGGAACTAATAAATTCAGGTTAGAGGAAAGTTCATGTTTGGGTTTAACAAGCCCCCAAATGAAAGAACATGGGGAAAAGTCATATCATTTTCTCTTTTTAAAGAAAATATAAACTACTTAAATAGCATTTCTTAAACAACTGCAACTGATAGAGCCAGCAGGCTAAGAAGTTAGGGCTAAGAAGTTAGAGTGGTTGAGATTTGAACACAGCAGACATGCAAAACTATGAAGTTCTGTCCAACTCTTTAAGAAAATATCTAATCTTTGCTAGGAAATCCAAGAGAAGTAATGAGCAAAACATTCTTACAATTGCAAAAGGTCTCAGATTCATTAACACTGCTGGGGAAAATTGTGATGATCATCCAATTTATGAGCTGTTCAAAGTGAAGGGGAACTAGATGTAGACTGGTATGCTGGTTAAAAGTAAAGCCAAGTTTATGGACGGATACTGTTTGTTCTGGCATTACCAGTGGGAATGACAAAAGAAAGTCACATAAGAGAACAGTGGCTGACAAGAACCCTTTCCCTCAGATGGTAATGAATGTAGCCCTAAAGAAAACAGGTGAAAGGTTTTAATGTTATCTCACTAAAATTTTTATTTGGAAATGATGGAAAATTTGAATAGAAAATGGCTTCACAAAGAGGATTAGAGACACTAAATTAAGTCATTTGGAATCCATTTTCCCTGTTGGTCTTTCTCATTCATGGAACTTAACTCTGGGTTTTAATTGCTGGTCTGAAATTTGCTAGTTGTGTCATGTTGGGTTAGTGCGATCTTTCTAAATCTCACCTGCTTAATTTTATAAATGGAGAAGATAATATTTATTTCACAGAGGTACTGTGAAGATTAAATGGGAGAATGTGGAATGAATGTCTCACATTTAGTAAAATTTCAGTGATCATTAACAGTTACCTTTCATGACTGCTTCTGACTTGCTTTACCTTCATAAGCATCTCATCACCTCTCTAGGGTAGAGTGTTTTATTATTGTTTTGATTTTGTTTTACATTTTACACAAGAGAAAAAAAATTCAGGCTCAGGAAAGTTAAGATCCAAAATCATACAGCTAATCAATGACAGATAATGGAGTTGAGGCCTATCTTACTCTAAAAATCTGTGTTTTTTACTATTATGCTATACTGCACTCTTCACTTAAAGCAAAAATCAAAACAAAACAAAAAAATCAAAAACCTTCACAGATATAGCATGATTTACCAACAATAACAAGGACAGCATGTGAACGTGTGCCAGGAGTCTGCTACAGGGAAGAAGTGCCCCAAACTCTTTATTCCCCCCTTTAACACCTCCAAAAATGAACTTTGCCTGTCCTCTAAGGCTGTGTACCCTTAAAGGTTCCTTTTGCGTACAGATATAGCACCAGAGAAACCACAGGGAAATTGAAAAGAGATTAGAGGTTCTACCAGGATTTCCTAAAGTCCTTGAACCAAGCATCATTTTTTTTTAATGGAATTAAGATCTCTTTCTGCTGTTCAAGGAGATTATTTTTGGTCTTAATGTTTCTAAATGTTCCTGCTGCAAGTTGAGATATAAGAGAATTCTACCACTTCATTCCCACCATGTTTCGCAAAATTTCAACTTGTTGAATGAAAGATACATTGATTTTGGCGCAGTTACACTCACATCTCCAAAAAAGATCTCATGCTATCAGATTTACTGGCATAAATATTCCCTGATGTATATATTTTTCTTCCCCCAGTGCTGCCCCCTCTGCAGTACTTCCATGTAATGATTTAACTTTGCACTCATATCTCCAAAACAGACATGCTGTCAGATTTACTCGCATAAACAATTCTTGGTGTTTATTTTTTTCTTCCCTCAATGCTGCACCCCAACCCCCCTCCTCACCTCCCACAGTATTTCCCTGTAATGATTTAATTCCTCCATGGAGCAGAACTTTTTACAGCTGAAACTCAGATACATTCCCTGAAGTTGGTTGAAAGCTGTTTCTTTAATCCTCTACAGACTTTGGCCAGAAGAGGCAGCTCCCATTTCTCAATCGCTTCCCTTACTTTTTAGACCTATTTCAACCCCTAAGTGAAAGTTCCCCTCAGGATTCTTCTCTCTCCATAAATGGGAAAGGAAAAGAGGTACATTCTTGCTTTAGACATTGTAAGTTAAACAGTGGTGGGAAAGTGAAAAACATCTAAGTCAACACATTGCTGAGAAAATGAATTATGCAGCCACCAGTCAAATATTTGTAGGAAATCCAGGATCCTTTCAGAGAAGCATGGAGAAGAAAATATGAAATTTGAGTTGCAGACAGTGATGCCCGTGAGAATTCTTTACAATTTAAGGACACTACCCAGCTGTGTGATTCACCTCAAGCACCCACCCTAAACTTTAAGAAACAGAGGATTCTGAAGTTTTCTGAACACAGAGCTGTGCCTTTTCAGGGTCGAAATTAGAAGAAGTGCACTAAGTATTCAAAAGACAAATGTGAGAAGCAGTAGGTAGGGATGTAGGGAACAGCATAGGATGACATACAGGGATGCATACAGTGACATAAAGGGATGATTCAAGCTGAGGAAGCACAATGCTGAGGAGTGAGTGAGCATCAAGAATATCCAGCCACACCTAGTCCTAGATACTCCACTCTCAAGTCTCCGAAGACCTTCTAGAATCAACTCTTGTGCAGCCACAATACTTAGGACCTTGTGTCATTTTTTAAATTAAAATAGTCTGGAGGCAAGTATTCATGCAGGGAAAGATAAGGCAAAGGAAAGTGCAAGACAGCAAGAATTAAAGAGAACAAAAACTATTTTCACTCTAAATGAAGAATAGTAACAACACTAATGAGCTTTTAAATTTACTTATTTAGAATGTTAATTCCTTATTTTTTCACAAATTATTTTTGAGCAGATTTTTTTGAGGGAATGGCACTTTTCAGTTCTTATATTTGTCCTTCTTTCTTGAAAACCGCTTGTAAACAATTGTGAGTATGTTTGTCTTGGATAAGCATTTCAGGAGTAGGAAATAGAATTATCAACTTTCTTTACGAAGTTTTGTGGTGAGGAAGGGGAACAGTACTATAAAAACAATTTATTTTAGCAATCTATTAATAATTTTATAAATCACTCAAAGGAAAGCAAAATGGAATTCGAAGTTAGTAGCAACTATTATCATCAACTTTTACTTCTATTGGCAATAATAATAAATCGACCTAATCCTTTATTTTATAGAAATAAAACCATTTCTCCATGGTTCTCAAGGTCTCACTTTGCAAGACGTGACTAAAAATCTACCAGAATATTGATTTCATTCTTACCTTGTGATCTTGTTTTGACTTCTTCCCTGAAAGGCTGCAGTTCTCTGTTCAGAGAGCTTGCAGGCTCTATTTATTACCAAAAGTTTGGCAGAGAACCAAATTGCTGTAGAAGGGAGAGCTGAATGGATGAGATTTTAGCAGGTTTTAATAGCATGTAAAAAGCCAATAGTTACAATCCTGTCAACTAAGATTCACTGCTTTCTGTCTTCTCCCCATTTCCATCTTAAATTAATCCAGCAATTATGGATTTTATGTTCTGTTTTTATACTTCCAATTCACATGAGAGTCATGTCACATGCAACACTTTCATTATCCCTAAGCCTGAGCAATTATCTGTTACAAGCTAAGTGTTGTGTTTGTGAGGAATGAAAGAAGAGGGCTGTATCTCCTCTTGAAATAAAGCAGTGAAGGAAGAAGGCAAGTAGGCAAGAAGCTAGACGATCCGTGCTGATTTGGAGTTGAGCTGTGTGCAGTAAATGGGAGGGAGAGATGACAGGTAACAACCAAGGGACCTGTCATTATGCTCTACCCTGGTAATTCTTGCAAATACTAAGATTACAAAGTATAAACAGTGTGACTTTATGATGTACTCTGAACTCTGTTTTATTATAAAATGTTCCTCTTTATTTAAGAAGTATCTCTTATAAGCAGTATGTAGTTGGTTTTTGTTTTTAACCAGTTTGACTATCATTTGTCTTTGTACTGGACTATTTAGTCTACTTACATTTACTGTATTTACTGATATATTTGCATTTATGTCTACAATTTTGCTTTATTTTTCTATATTTTGTCCTCCTGGTTTATGCCACATTTTCTTTCTTTCTTTGCTTCTTTTGGATTAATCAAATTTTTAAATTATGAAAATTTCCCCTAGCAGTCATGCACTATAACTTTTCTCTCCTCAGAAGAGTAAGATTGCAAAATACAACAAAAACTGCCAAAACTTCAGCTCTGTTTTAAGGGCTTTCTAATTACTTTAAACCTCTGCCTCATGCAACTGCATAATTTGGCAAATTTTTTGAGGAGAAAACTCTTTGTATGTCAGGCTCAGTTCTCCCCAGCCTTTTTTTTCCACTAAGTTATTGGCCCTTCAAGGCTCCAATTTTGTCTCTTCAGCCCACAAGACAACCAAAGACTTTGCTGATTTCTCTGTTTCCTAGCAGTGGCCTTCTGCCCAGACAGAATCCAGATTGCCTGCCTCCTGGTGCAAACATGGAATTGACCAATGCCCCTGGGAAAAAAGCAGCTGTAGCTTCAGCTTCCCTGTCCTTGGAATCTTGAGTCCTCATCCTCAATGCTTCTTATCGTTCTCTTACCTTTAAATGGGTTTTTGTTTGCTTGTTTTTTTGTTTGTTCATTTGTTTGTTTGTGATGTTTTATCAACCCTTTTTGGTTATTCTTTTTTTTTTTGTAGTACGCGGACCTCTCACTGTTGTGGCCTCTCCCGTTGCAGAGCACAGGCTTCAGATGCGCAGGCTCAGGGGCCATGGCTCACGCCCAGCCACTCCACTGCATGTGGGATCTTCCCAGACCGGGGCACAAATCCGTGTCCCCAGCATCAGCAGGCGGACTCTCAACCACTGCGCCACCAGGGAAGCCCTCTTTTTGGTGATTCTTAATGGCAACATTGGACTGCCACAAGCTACTCCATTCTATTCGAAGTGAAAGTCCCTAGCTATCTGAGTTCAGTACAAATGAAAACATGGCTCCAGAAGCCAGGAGGACTGCAGGTCATTTGGGCTTTATTCAAGTGACAGTAGAATTTATTATCCAAACTGTAAAACTTTTTAGAATGAGAAAAGTGTTATTAGTAATTAGTCAGAGTAATAGGTGAACACTGAGATATGGTCACCCCAGTTTTATGACTTACATAGTTCTTTCTCCTCTCCTGTTCCTTCTCAAGTACCAACTGCCTCCTTTCAGGGTAGATACAAGGAGGCTGTCTGAAATTTTGCTGACCCACAGACACATACTAGATCTGGCAATGTTACTTTGTTCCTAAAAGAGAATAAAAGCTAAAACTGAGGGTTTGCTACAAGCAGACTTTTAAAAATGAAATTGTAAAGGATATACTTCAGACAGAGGAAGTTGACCCCAAATGGTAGACCTAAGGTTCAAGTGGAATTGAAGAGCAAAGCATATGATAAATATGGAGGTACTACTAAACAAATATTGAGTATAAATGATGATAATAATTTATTGTAATATTAAGAAAAGCTAGAACTAAATACATGACAAAAGTAGCCCATAAATCTGGAGAGGTGATTATAGGAATGGGAATTCTCTAAGACCATGTATTTGTCAGAAAGAGGATAAAAATATTCCTGAATTTTAGGCTTAGATACATTAAACATGCCTGTTACATTTTTCAGGAAGATTTTCAGAATAATAGATATCAGGCACATAACTAACTTCCAAACTATTGGAAGAGGAAAAATAGAATGGGGTCAAGTATACTGAGATAAAATAGGGAATTCCCTAGCAGTGCAGTGGTTAGGAATCTGTACTTTCACTGCTGAGGGCCTGGGTTCAATCCTTGGTTGGGGAACTAAGATCCTAGAGGCCCCATGGCGCTGCCCAAGAAAAAAAAAGAAGGAGATGAAATAGTTGTCTATACAATACAAATCAAGCAAGACTGGAGAAAGAACAAAACAGTTCATACAATACAAATCAAGAAAGGAGAGAAAACAAAACATGCAAAAGGCAAGACAAAGAGAAGAGACAAAATAGAGTATATTTAACCCAAATATATCAATAATTTCATTATATGAATTATATGCTCCAGTCAAAAAACTAATATTGGGCTTCCCTGGTGGCGCAGTGGTTGAGAGTCCACCTGCCGATGCAGGGGACACGGGTTTGTGCCCCGGTCCGGGAGGATCCCACATGCCGTGGAGCGGCTAGGCCTGTGAGCCATGGCTGCTGAGCCTGCGCATCCGGAGCCTGTGCTCCGCAATGGGAGAGGCCACAACAGTGAGAGGCCTGCGTACTGCAAAAAAAAACAAAAACAAAAACTAATATTATTGGACTTGAAAAGAAAATATTCATCTATATGCTGTTTTTAAGAAACATATACAAAATCTATAAATTGAAATTAAAGGATAGAAAATTATATGCTGGCAAATGCTAATCAATAGAAAGCTAGTATTGCTTCATTCATGTTATGCTTTTAGGTAAAAAGTATACCTAAAGATGAAGAAGTTTACTGAATATGACAAAACATTCAATACACTGGGAAGAAATATATCTAAACTAACAAAAATCTGTTACAGTCTAAAGTACATAAAACAAAAATGAATAGAATTATGGGGGGAAATACACATGTCAATCATTCTAGTGAGAGATTGAATATGTATAAGCAACTATTAAGCAGAAAAAATATTCATAAGAATTTAGAAATCTTGGATGACACAATCAATGAGCTAGGTCAAATGGATATATAAATTTCATTTTATCTAAGAGTGGAGAATACATACTCTTTTCAAGCACACATAGAATATTTACAAAATTAAACATATTCTTGTCCATAATGTAAGTTGCAGAACTATTCCAATTGATGTCACTTAATATGGCAGAATATGGAATTCCAGGGTTCCATGCCTTCACAAAAGCAACAAATAAGCTGACAAGAGCTGTTAAAATCAAGTTTCACATTACCCTTCAATCTAGTAAAAACTTACAACAACCACAAAAAGCTTAATGAAGAAAGAAGCTGGTGCATTGCAGTGAGAGAGCGCTGTGGCATTTTTAATTGCCTACTTGCCATCCTTCATCCCCCAGATCAATGGCAGCCAGGAAGATGACAGCCTGCACCCCTGGTGCAGATGCTAGTGCCAGAAGGAGGAAGATAGACCTTATTCTCAAAGAATTCTGGTTGTGTGTTTTGACCTGTCTTGAGGCTCCCTAAAGGACTGGTGCAAGTACTTTCCTTTTTTTTATTTGATTTGAAGCATTCGCAGGGCTGCGAATCACTCCTGGGAAGTGTTTGCCAAAAACATTTAAAGGCAAAAGAATTGGCTGCAGCATCCTGGGACAAGATACAAAACAGAATAAGCAATAGACAAGTCAAAAAGCCTGGAAAGGAAGAACTTAAGAAAAGAGATACATGGGAGAATAAGGTCTTTTAAAAGTTCACATGTATACTGGGGAATCAGGAAGTCAATGCTCATACCCAAGTCTGGACACATGTTCAAAACAGGCCTTAGAAGACCCTATATTTTCACCTCTGGCTGACCTTCAGTCTCCATGGTAGCATGAAGTGAAGGCTAAGGCAGAGTTATAAATCACCTGGCTAAGCACTGAAGGAATGCCCAACACAGAACCAACTTGAAAAAACTGGGAGAGTAATTTTTTCTTTTTCTTTTCTTCTTCTAATTTTGGCTGTAGTTGTTTAAGGAAATTATGGTCATAACACTAGCTGACCACTAAGCTAATGGAACACAGACTTCAGTGGTCACATGTAACAAAGAATACAGACTGTAGAAAATACTTTAGAAAACTCACTAAACAAACAACAACAACAACTCACAACAAGCAGGAGCAGCAAACCTGGGAATGGGAAGAATTGAATTTCCAGAGTTACTACATTATAATTTTCAATATGTCCAGTTTTCAACACAAATGATGAGGTGTGGAAAGAAACAATAAAATATGGCCCATTCACAGGAAAAAAAGAGGTCATCAGAAACCATCCTTGAGGAAAAGCAAACATGGGACTTACCAGACAGAGACTTTAAATCAGCTGTCTTAAATATGTTCAAAGAGATAAAGGAAACCAGGAGAATGATGTCTCACCAAATAGAGAGTATCAATAAAGAGAAAGAAATTATAAAAAGGAACTAACTAGAAATTCTGGAATTGAAAAAAAAAGTAAAATAAAATGAAAAATTCACTAGGGGAGATCAGTAACAAATGTGACTATTAACAAGAATCAGTGGTTAGGTCAATTGGGGAGAAGAAAGAGGAAAGAATGAAGAATAATAAACAGAGATTAAGAGAACTTTGGGACACCTCAAGCATACCAACATATGCATAATAGGAGTCCTAGAGGGAAAAAAGAGAAAAAAGAACACAGAATATTTGAAAAAATAATGTTTAAAAACATAAGTTTGATGAAAGACAGGCATCTATACATTCAAAATACTCAATTAAATTCAAGCAGGATAAACTCAGAGATCCACACGGAGACACATTAGAGCCAAACTGTCAAAAGCTAAAGACAAAGGGAGAATTTTGAAAGCTGCACGAGAGAAGTTTCTTATCATGTATAAGGTATCCTCAATAAGGT
Source organism: Monodon monoceros (assembly GCF_005190385.1). Taxonomy (NCBI): domain Eukaryota; kingdom Metazoa; phylum Chordata; class Mammalia; order Artiodactyla; family Monodontidae; genus Monodon; species Monodon monoceros. The sequence continues at coordinate 57,312,065 of NW_021703782.1, forward strand.
TAACAGTTTCTCTTCAGAAACCATGGAGGTCAGAAGGCATTAGGATGACATATCTAAAGTGCTAAAAGAAAAACACTGTCAACCAAAAATTCTATATGTGACAAAACCATCCTTCAAAAATGAAGAGAAAATTAAGACATTCTCAGATATACAAAAACAGAGTTGGTCACTAGTAGATCTGCCCTGTAAGAAATGCTAAGGTAAGTCCTTTAGTCTGAAATGGTAGGACGCTAGAGAGTAACTTGAAGCCATATGAAATAAAGAACAATGTTAAAAAGTAGCTACATGAATAAATATAAAAGCTGATATTGTTATATTTTTTATTTGTAATTCTCTTTTTTCTTTATAATTTAAAAGAATAATGCATAAAATAATAATTATAGATCTATAATTAATGTAGAAACATTTAATTGTGACAAAAACATTGGGAAAAATGAGGATGGAACTATAAAGGAGAAGAGTTTTGTATGCTATTGAAAATGTTAGTATTAACTCAAATTTGATTATTATAGAGTTAAGATTTTATTGTAATCCTCAGGGTTACCACTAAGAAGAAAACAAAAATACACAGAATAAGAAATGAGGGTAGTCAAAATAGCACACTAGAAAAAAATCAATAACAAGAGAAGGCAGTAATGGAGAAAATGGGGGAAAAAAGATATAAGACTTAAAGGTAACAAATAGTAAAATGGCAGAAGTATGTACTTCCTTATGTGTAGTTACTTTATGTAAATGGCTTAAATTTTCCACTGCAAAGGCAGATATTGGCAGAATGAATAAAAAACATGATCCAATTATATTCCATCTATAAGACACTCACTTTAGATCCAGGGACACAAATAGGTTGAAAGTAAAAGCATGGTAAAATATATTCCATGCAAATAGTAATCAAAAGAGAGTTGGTGTGGCTGTGCTAATATCAGACAAAATCGACTTTAGGACAAAAATTGTTACAGGTGACAGAGGCGTTAGAGATTTATTAAAGAGTCAATCCATCAAGAAAATTAACAATTTAAAACATATACTGTCCAAATAACAGAACCCCAAAATATATGCCGCAAAAACTGATGGAATTGAGGTGAGAAATAGACAATTCAACAGTAATGGTTGGAGACTTCAATACCCTACTTTCAATTATGTGTAGAACAGCCAGACAGAAGGTCAATAAGAAAATATAGGGCTTGAACAACACTATAAACCAACTAGACTTTACAGACATCTATGGAACACATCTGTGGAACACAACAACAGCAGAATACATTTTTTCTCAAGTGTACTTGGAACATTCTCCAGGAAAGACACATATTAGGCCACAAAACAAATTTTAATGAATTTTAAAATATTTAAATCATCTAAAATTTCTTCTCTGAGTACAATGAGATAAGACTAATAACTGAAGGAAAACTAGAAAATTCACAAATATGGGGAAATTAACACACTCAAGCAACTAATGGGTCAAAAAAGAAATTAGAAGTGAAACTAGAAAATAATTAGAAATGAATGAAAATGAAACATATTCAAACTTATGAGATGCAGAGAAAACAGTTGTAGGGGAGGAAAACTTTTCCTCTACCCTCCTAGGTTTCTTAAGCTAGCCTAATAATCAAATTGACATAAGGCAGCTTAACAGGAGAAAAATACACAAATGTAATTTTGTTTGTATAGAGGTCCCATAGGTGTGGGACCTAAGAAGTGACCAAACCAGGGTTAATATACCTTCTTAGACAAAGAATCAATTATTTGTGAAGACTTGACAAAACAGAGGGGTTTTTGCTTGGGGTAACAAATTAATGAAGAAATAATACAGTTTGTTTATACAGATTTCTCAGTTTTGAATTCCCTATTGCCAGTAATAAGAATGCCTTCCATCCTCTCAGCATAGAGAGGGTATCTTCCAATGGGAGCACAGTTTCCTGCTTTCAGAGAAACAAAGGAGGGTCAGAATATTCTTCTTGTACTGGCTGTTTGTCAAGTAACTTCAGTTCATAATAATCAATATGCCACCTTGGCATATTTGGGGGCAGCCTGCCCCAAGCCCCATCACAGTGCTCAAAGGAAAATTTATAGCTGTAAACACCTACATGAAGACAGAAGAAAGATCCCAGACCAGTAATCTAACTCTAAACCTTAAAGAACTAGAAAAAGAAGAGTAAACTAAACCCAAAGTTGATACTGAATACAAGTTCGTGTGCCCAATGTACACTGAGGCCAAACAAAACAAAACGTTGAAGTTTGGAGCAGAGAAAGGTTTATTGCAGGACCAAGCAAAGATAACAGGTGGCTTGTGCTTAAAAAACCCCAAACTCCCGGAAGTGTTTCAGCAAGGCATCTTTAAAGGCAAGGTGAGGGAGAGGTGTCCCAGGGTACGTGATCAGCTCGTGCATAATTCTCTGATTGGTTGACGGTGATCAATCCTCAAGCGCCAAAAGGTCTGGAGGCTGTGTTCTCCTCATCATCAAGTAGTTAATTTCTTCCATTTGGTGGTGGTTTTAGCATCTGAAAAACTAAGGAAATATGCATCAGATACTATTACCCAGGTACTTCAGAGAGGAGCTAAAGCAAAGGATATGGGGGAGGGTTCTGTCCCAGGAAGGCCCCATAGGGTCCTGCTCAGTTACAAAGCTAGCAGAAAAAAGGAAATAATGAAGATAAGAGCTGAATAAGTGAATTGGAGAATAGAAAGGCAAAAGAGAGAATCACTGGAACCAAAACTTGATTCTTTGAAAGGATCAACAAAATTGACAAAACTTTAGCTTGACTAAGAAAAAAAAGAGAAGACTCAAATTACTAAAATCAGAAATGAAAGTGAATATATCACTGTAAATCTTATAAAAAATTATAAGAGCATATCGTAAACAATTATGTATTAACAAATTAAATAACCTAGATGAAATGGATAAGTTCCTATAAACATGCAAATTATAAAAACTGCCTCAGGAAGAAATAGAAAATCTGAACAGACCTATAACAAGCAAGAAAAGCCTAGGATAAGGTACCCTCCCTGGTGAATTCACCATTCACTTAAAGAAGAATTCACAGCAATACTTCTCAAACTCTTCAAAAAATAAATATGCTATATATTATATTTTATATCTCAGTGTTACTGGGAGAAGAAAGAAAAAGAAAGATTAAAAAATAAATTCTAAGATTCTAAAAGCTAGTTTAAAATACTTCTAAACTTCATCAGAATGTTGAGCTCTAAAACTGACTTTAGTTTTCGCTTACACAAAGTGAAAATACTCTGTAGTCATGAGATTTTGATTCCATTATAAGAATGATATTTATGTAATACCATTTTTCTGCATTGATTTTATATATTCTTGATTTTATATATTCTTGATGTCAACCATTAATAAAATGGTTATAGTATAAAAAATAAATAAGTAAATATAAAAAGAAGAGCCAGGAACACTTCCTACTTTATTCTATGAGGCCAGAATTACTCTGCTATAAATGCCAGTAAAAATATCACAAGAAAAGAACACTTTACACTGATATCCCTTATGCATATAGATGCAAAAATCCTCAACAAAATACTAGCAAAAATGAATCCAGTAACATATTAAAAATATTCTACATCATAACTAAGTGGGATTTATACCAGGAATGCAAGAGTGGTCCAACATATGAAAATCACACTCATGGGATGAAGGGGAAAAACTACATGATCATCTTGATCTATACCAAAACAACTTTTAACAGAATTCATTACTACTTAATAATAAAAACACTCAACAAACTAGGAATAAAAAGGAACTTCCCCCAAAGGATAAAGGGCATTTATAAAAAAACCTCACAGTTAGCATTACTCTCAATGATTAAAGAGTGAAAGCTTTCCCCCTGAGATCAGAAACAAGACAAGGCTGCTTGCTTCACCACTTCTATTCAACATTGTACTGGACGTTCTAGCCAGTGCAATTAGGCAAGAAAAATAAATAAGACATTCAAATTGTAAAAGGAAGAAGTAAAGTTATCTCTATTTGCAGATACATGATCTTATATATAGAAAATCCCAAAGAATCCACAAAAAAGATTAGAACTAATAACTGAATTTATCAAAATTGCACATTACAAGATCAGCACATAAAAATCAGTTGTATTTCTATACAATTGCAATGAATCAAAATAAAATCAAGAAAACAATTTCATTACAATAGTGTCAAAAAGAATAAAATACTTAAGAATAAATTTGACTAAAGAAGTGGAAGAATTATACACTGAAAATGACAAAACATTGAAAAAGTTAAAGAAGACCTAAATGAATGGAATGAGAGACCTAAATGATTCATCCATGTTTATGAATCAAGGGACTTAATATTGTTAAGATGACCATATTCCCCAAATTGATCTACAGATTTTACACAATCCCTATCAGAATTCCAGCTAGTTTCTTTGTAGAAATGACAAGCTGATTCTAAATTCATAGAGAATTGCAAGAGACCTAGAATAGTCAGAACAATCTAGAAAAAGAACAAAACTTTGAAGGACTCATACTTCCTGATTTCAGAACTTACTACAAAGCTACAATAATCAAAATAGTGTGGTACAGGCATAAAGAGAGATATATAGAACCATGGAATAGAATAGAGAGACTAGGAATAATTCCTTGCATATATGTTCAAATGATTTTTGACACTGGTGCCAAGGTCATTCAATGGGGAAAAGCATAGCCTTTTTCACAGATTATATTGGGACACTGGATATCCACACTGAAAAGAATGAAGTTGGACAGCTACCTCACATGATACACAAAATACATAAAAATGGATCAAAGACTTAAATGTAAGGACTAAAACCGTAAAAACCTTAGTAGAAAATAAAGGGGTAAATCTACATGATCTTATATTTGGCGATAGATTTTTAGATAAGTCCTTGTTTTACATGAGACTGAAATAGATATTTGTTTTAATAATCTGAAGTTGTTGGCTCTGCCCCAGCACTCACTGAAAGCTCACCAGAAGCCTCAGGGCAATGGAGCCAAGTGGGGCAGACCATAAAGTTAGCCTCTGTGGTCACATAGCAGGGAGAATGGGTATGGAGAGGCACTCAAAAGGCATCCAGCCCAAAGACCAGGGGATCCCTTCTTTAGGCTTTTGCCCACGGTAGTCATGTCTTTCTGAGGGACAGGAATATAGCCTGAATTTGGGCTGGTGGCATGATCCTAAGGTCACTGGGTGTTCTCCCAGACTGATACCACCTCCTGAAGGAAACCTCTATGGTGCCTCATTTTTCTTTGTATGCTCTGAGCCCAGCCCATAGTAGATATAATAAAGATGTTGGTGTTGAGCCTGTGCATGTAGAAACACTTATTTCTGACCCACTCATTTCACAGGATCATATTACATAATTTCCCTTTTCCTATTCCAACCCATACAAGTCCCTCTGGGGTTATTGTATCTGAAGAATTAACTTCAGATAAAGGCTCTTTTCCCCATTGTCAAAATATTTTTGGCCAGAGTATTGTATGACTTGAACAATGTGCTACTCAAATATTTACTGTAAATGCTCTATCTTGAGTCTCCAGCTCTTACACTTCTTATTCTCCTCTAATTCCACAGAAGCCAGGACTGTTTAAAGGTCAATATTCCTTCAGTGAAAAACAACAGGAGCCAAATAAATACCCTGAGTTCAGTCAGGATAGAAAAATCTAAACTTCAACCATGAAACTCTGTATCAGGTATTGCTTATTCTTTTCCCCAAATTTCCCCTGACTTAAAGCTTTTCTTGGGTAATCTGACTCTGCATAGGGGCTCAAAAATGAAATTGTGGGAGTGGTAAAATGCAGGGAATCACAGGTGTGTCTTCCTGACAGACATTTTAATAAATGAAAGTTGTGGGTTTTATGTCCCATTGTTATAGCTGCTGGACATTCCTGCTCCCATTGGTACTGCAATGAAGTGAGTGCAATGTTTGGTTTCCATTTCATCTGTAAGATGTGAGCCTCATATTGAAATATGTATTCTCTGTGCCTAATTTAGGCCCTGGCACATAGGAGGGTGCACATAGGAGGGCTTACTATTGTAATAGTAAGACTAATTGCTAAGTATACTTATTGCTTATTCTGAGCCATGCACTATGCTATGCACCATATATATACTATCTCATAATTTGTATAGCATAGTGCATTTATATTTACTATCTCAGTTAATTCCACAATAACTCCATGAGATTGATAGTATTAATCCTCATTTTACTGATTTATAACAAATGTTTTGAGATGTTAAGTGACTATCCCAAGTCAGCCTTTAAAATATATCTAGAATTTGATCACGTGTCACCACGTCGCTGTTCTCGCTGGTCCAAATCACCATCACTTCTCACCTAGTGTTCTCTAAATATAAGTTAGGTCAAGGTGGCTTATAGTGTTGTTCAGATCTTTTATGTCTTCACAGAATTTTTTGTCTAGTTGTTCCATCAATTTCTGAGAAAGGAGTGTAAAATTTATAATGATACTTGTGAAATTGTCTATTTCTTACTTTAATTCTGATTTGTCATCAGGTATTTAGAGACTCTGTTATTAGGTACATACATATTCATTATTGTTTTGTCTTCCTTTTATTATATTTGAAATGCTCCTTTTTCTCTCCTAATATCTTTATCTTGAAGTGTACTTTATTTGATATTAATGGACCTCCATACTATTTGTACCATAATATCTTTTTCATCCATTTAGTTTCAAACTATCTGTGTCTTTATATTTAAAATACATTTCTTCTAGACAGTATATTTTGTTTTTGTTTTTTTGTTGTTGTTTTTGCAGTACACGGCCTCTCACTGTTGTGGCCTCTCCCGTTGCGGAGCACAGGCTCCAGACGCGCAGGCTCAGTGGCCATGGCTCACGGGCCCAGCTGCTCCGCGGCATGTGGGGTCTTCCCGGACCGGGGCACGAACCCGTGTCCCCTGCATCGGCAGGCGGACTCTCAACCACTGCGCCACCAGGAAGCCCTAGACAGTATATTTTGGATTTTTCTTTTTTATCCATTTTGACTGTCTCTGCCTTTTAATTTGAGTCTTTAGTCTATTAACACCTAATGTAATTATTGATATGATTGGATTCAGGTCTACCATTTTACTGTTTGTTTCACTTTGACTTCTGTTTTTTGTTTCTGTCTTCCCTCTTTCTTACCTTCTTTTGGACTACTTGAATATATCTTAGAATTCCATTTAAATTTATCTACTGACTTTTTAGCTATGCTTTTTTGGGTGTTTTTAGTGGCTTTTCTAGGAATTACAATTCATATCTATAGCTTATAACAGTCTGCTTTGAGTTAATATTGTACTACTTCACATAAAATAGGGAAATCTTGCAAGTGTATAGGTCCATTTACCATTCCCTCATGCTATAGTTGTCATGTGCATTACATCTACATATATTATAAGCCCTACAATACCATTTTATAATTTTTGCTTCAAGCAGTTATGTGAGTTTTAAAGAAATTAAGGGGAAAATAGTCTCATATTTATATACATAGTTACCACTTACAAGGGTCTTTCATTCCTTCCTGAAGATCTGAATTTCCATCTGGCTTTATTTCTCTTGAGACTGAAGAACTTACTTCAACATTATTTTTTGTACTGCAGATGTGGTGGGGATGAATCCTCCTAGCTTTCTTTTATCTGAAAATCTTATTTTACCTTCATTTATGAAAGATATTCTAACTGAATATAGAGTTCTGAGTGGACAGATTTCCCCTCTGGTACTTTAAAGATACTTTGCTGTCTTCTGGCCTGCATTATTTCTTATGAGAAAGCAGCTGTCATTTACATCGTTGTTTCCCTGTATGCAATGTGTCATTTTTCTCTGATTGCTTTCAAATATTTTTCTTTCATTTTTATCAGCTTGACTATGATATTAATAGGAGGCTTTTTTCCAACTTATTTATCCTTTATAGGCTTCATTAAACTTCTTAAATTTGTAAATGTATGTCTTATGCTAAATTGGGGGGAATTTGGGCCATTTTTTCCCTCTCAATTAACTCTATCCTCTCCTTTCAGGTATCCAATCACATACATGTTAGAACTTTTGATATTGTCCTATAAGCCTCTGTTAAATAAAATATTTTTTTCTCTGTGTTCTTCATATTGGATAATTTCTGTTGATCTATTTTCAACTCCATTCCTTCTTTACTCTGCCATTCCATTCTATTCTTAAGCCCATCCTGTGAATCTTTTACTTTAGCTATTTCATTTTTCAGTTTGAGAATTTCCAGTTGGGCTTTTAAAAAAGTCTCTTTTCTTTTAAAATTTCCCATCTTTTCATTAATTGTGAGTATATTTTCCTGTATATCACCAAGCATAGTTTTAATATAAGCTTTGAAATAATTGTTGGCTAATTCCAACATCTGAGTCATCCTAGATTGTTTTCTATTGATATTTTTTCTTACAAATTTACCGTTTTCCCTGATTCTTTGAATGTTGTGTAATTTTGATTCACATCCACAATATTGTGAGCGCTCTTGAATCTGAATATTCCTCTGAAGAATATTGATTTTTAGAAACATATAGTTAACTTTTCCTCTACAATGAGTGTAGCTCAAATTTTAGCTCGGTTCTTTTGGCCTTACCAAAACACCTGCTTTGAGTCTTTCCTCAGTATGCATTTTCAAGGGTCAGGCAGAGATTTGGGCAAATTTTTTACCCAGAATTTGGGACCTCCACTTTTTTGCTCTCTCTTTTTGGGGATTTCCTCTCTCACCTTCCAGTGAATGTGGTACCCTAAACTCAAACCCTGTTCTCTGATTTTTAAACCAGTAAGACTGTGATTTTCTAACAGAGCTTTATCTACCCCACATGGCTTTTAGCCATGCTAACAAAATGGAAACTTGACCTTTGCTCTCTTCTGCCAAATATCTACCTATTTTGTTCACTATTTGTTCAGGTATTTGTTTCTATATTTTGTTCAGCATTGATAGTTGTTATCTACAAGTGGCTTGGCTTGGTAATTGGCCTTATTAGGAGTGGTTCTTTTTTTTTCCTTTGTTGTTTTTTGTTAATCTTTTATTGTAAAATAAAACACAGGTACAGAAAACCATCCAAAATAAATGTATGTTTAATGAATCATTAGAAGGTGAATACCCTTGTAACCACCCCCCAGGTCAGGAAACAGAATCCTGTCATTCACCTCAGAAAACCCCTTCTATGTACCCCATCCTATCACAACCCTGTCATTCCTCCCTCGGTTAAAAATTACATTGACCTTTATAGCAATCATTCTCTTGTATTTTTAGTTTAATCTTCCAAGTGTGACTCCTTAGACACCATAGTTTGGTCATATTTTAGAGTATAATCTATTGTTTTCCCCCCACTTTCTTTATTTTCTTTACAATTGATCTATTGGTGAATTCTGGATATTTAACCTGTAGTGTTTCTTCCCCTTTTCCCCCTTTGGCTATCACTCTTTTCTGCATTGTACAATTTACTAATTTACCTTGTTTTTTCCCTCATTCTCCTAATTATGAGTGCAAAGTTTTGTGTATGTTTTGTTCATTATTTTATCCTCAATACCTAGAACAGTGCCTGGCACAGAATAGGCACTCAATAAATATTTATTGAATGAATACGTTAACAGGCATAATTTCCATAATTTTTCTCCTCACATTCTCCATATTGAATATTCAAAGATCTAAAAATTACTCTGGAAACATTGGTATCTCTGTATATTTCTTAAAGAAAATGCCCCTTCTCTAGAAAAAAATGACAAGTTGTATTAGCCTCTGTTCTTTTTACAAGTCAATGCATTCACTCAATCAACAAATATTTATTTAACAGCTCTGAAGTGGCAAGCACTAGTCAATACACAGATAACGCAGCAGCAAAGCAAAACAAAACAAAACAAAGCCCCTTACCTGGGGGAGCTTATATTCTAGTAAGATAAGAAAAATATAGCCAAATAAATAAATAGATACATGATATAATATCAGGTCATGGCAAATGCTATGAAAAAAAGCTGGATAAGAGCACAGAGTATGTCAGGGTCTGCTATTTTAGAAAGGGTGAGCAGGAAAGGCTTCTTTAGGTAAGTAACATTTGAACAAAGATTTGAATGAAATGAGGGGAAAACCTGCCTGTATATCTTGGAGAAGAGCTCCAGGCAGAGAGAACAGCAGATGTAGAGAGCCTGAAGCAAGAGCAGGGTTGCTCAAGGAAGAGTAATAAATGCAGTGTGTCTGAAGACCAGTGCATGACGAGAAAAGGGATAAGAGAGAAGATCAGGGAGGAGACAAGGGACCAGGTAATGTAGGGCTCTGTAAGCCATGAGTTTTATTTTATGCATGATGTGGATATATTGGAGGATATTCAGTAGTCAAATGACATTATATGGCTTACGCTTTTTCAAAAAAAATTCTTGCTGCTGTATACAGGAAAGACTTAAAGGGTTGACAAGAGTTTAAAAAAAAATAGTTCAACTGAGGACTATTGCAATAATCCAGGCAAGTGATGATGATGACTTAGACCAAGGTGTGGCAGTACTTTGATCTGGGGTATATTTTCAAGGTAGAAGCAGCAAGATTTTCTAAAAATTTCAGGTGAAATGTGAGAGAAAGTGGGGCATCAATGATAATTCCAAGATTTTGAGCTTCCCAAGAGGGAGAAGAGGTGTCATTTACTGAGATACAGAGGAATAAGTGGAAAGCAAGTTGGGGGTGGTGGTGTGGAGAGATAGAAGAGTTCATCTAGGGCTACTTAAATATAAGATATTTGCTAGACATATTCAAGTGGAGATGTAAGTATGCTGCTGGATATATAAGTTTGAGGTTTGGCAGATACATGGTTTTTCGTTACTAAATGGAAAGCCATAGTACTTGATGAGGTTGCATAGGGTGGTGTCTTAGTCTCCTCAGGCTGCCATAGCAAAATACCATAGGCTGTCTGGCTTAAACAACAGAAATTTTTTCTGGATGCTGAGAAGTCCAAGAACAAGGTTCTGGCAAGGTAGGTCTCATTCTGTGGGCTCTTCTTTTGGCTTGTGACTTTCATCTTGCTGTGTGCTCACATGACCTCTGTGCATGTGTGGAGAGACAGAAAATGCAATTTCTCTGGTGTTTCTTCTTAGAAGGGCACTAATACTGTTACACTATGGCCCTGTGACCTTATCTAACCCTAATTATCCCAAAGGCCTCATATCCAAATACCATCCCATTGGGGGATAGGGCTACAGCATATAATTTTGGGGAAATACAAAATTCAGTCCATAAACAGAGGAAATGTAGACTGAGAAGAGTAAAGATCTGAAGATTAAACCCTGAAGCGTTCTAACTTAAATGTGGAAAGAGTCAGAGAATTGAGCAACTAAGACAAGAAGGAATCATGAATGAGGTAAGAAGAAATCCAGGAAACTGTGATGTCTTGAAAGCTAAATGGAGAAAGTGTTTCAAGTGTTGCAACTGTGTCAAACTCTGCTAAGAAGTTAAGAAGGGATAGTACTAAGCACTCCCCATTGGTTTTGGCAATTTGGAGATAATGATTACCTTGGCAAGAGCTACTTTAATGGAAGGGTGGAGATGAAAGCCTTCAAGAGAGAACAACAGGATAAATGCAGAGATCATGAGAATAAATAACTCTTTTAAAGAGTTGCTGGAAAGAAGAGGTTATCTGGAGGGTGGTGATCTGGATGTAAGGAAGTATATTTTAGGAGATATTGCAACAGTTTGTATGTTGATATGAATTAGAGAGTAGAGGGTGGAACATGATGATGCAGGTGAGAGAAGGGGTAATCACAATGCTATAGTCTCTGAGCAGGCTCAAGGATATGGGATCTAATGCACACATGGAGGAGTTAAACTTATATCCCTTATTAATTTTTTATAATGATTTTTTTAAAGATTTATTTATTAATTTTTGGCCGTGTTGGGTCTTAGCTGTGGCACATGGGATCTTCGCTGAGGCATGCAGGATCTTTTCTTGTGGTGTGTGGGCTCTTCGTTGTGGTGTGTGGGCTTCTCTCTAGTTGTGCGTGTAGGTTTTCTCTTCTCTAGCTGTGGCGCTCAGGCTCCCAGGCACGTGGTCTCTGTAGTTGTAGTGCGCAGGTTCCAGAGCGCGTGGGCTCTGTAGTTTGCAACACGCAGGCTCTAGTTGAGGCACACAAGCTCAATAGTTGTGGCATGCGGGCTTAGTTGCCCCATGGCACGTGGGATCTTAGTTCCCTGACCAGGGATCAAACCCACATCCCCTGCATTGCAAGGCAGATTCTTTACCACTGGACCACCAGAGAAGTCTCGTATCACTTATTTTTAAAAGGTAGTCAGAATATATGGCACAGATGAAAGTAGGCTGGCATATTTGGGTGTGGGAAGACATGAAAGTTGTCATCTACTTGCTTCCGAGGGAAAAAGAAGAAAGGTCATGAACTGAGTGTGAGGAAGGTGGAGAAGCTGTTTAATGTTAGAACAGAACAGAATAGAATAGAATATGAGAAATGCTGAACAATCCTGAGGACCACTTGCATTTGGGGGGTCTTACTTTTTAAGTGAGGTCTATCAGGAATTTATGTGTTTTTCTTGGGCTATGTACAGAAGCTTTGGTGTAAGTGCTGAGTGGGTGGAGAATTGGATTTTACCAGGGTTGGAATATGTTGGGTGAGAATGATGGAGGGAAGATAGGAGCAAAGGAATTGAGGATGTATGCAAAGATGTGATGAAAGTGACCGATCCTGGAATGTCAACTAGGTGAGAGGAAAATGAGAACATGATTGAATTGATAGGCAGTTCAAAGGTGCTAAGATCACTGAGCTGAAAGTGCTTGTGAAGTCAAAGACTTATGGATTAAGGATGAGCTGGAAAGAGAGGTGGTGGTGATCAGAAAGCAGTATGCTTGAAATAGAGATTTTGTTAATGGTACAATAATTGATATCAAGCATGGCTGTGGGAGTGAATAACTGCAGTGGATTAAAAGACAAGTTCACTGGAGGTGAAGAGGTCAAGGAGCTATGACTTGGATATTGCTTGTATTATCTTCATGAATATTTGAATCATCAATAGTGATGACAAGATGAATGGTGAAGAGAAAGACTATAAGCCAGGTAATCAAATCTTTACTGAAGGATCAACGGGATTATGATATATGACTGAAATAAGGAATGGGAAGTTCAGTTGGTGGAATATTCTGATACATGTGCTTCAAAGTACTTAATAAGCATCAGTTGCTTCTCTTCTCAGGCTTTTTGTTTCTTAATGAGAAAGTCTTTCTTTTTTTAACCATGATCTTAATTATCATTTTAGTTGAGTTTCTCTAGATCTCCATTAGCTCCATTATGCCTTTAAAAATTTAGTTGCTAGGACTTCTGGAATGGTATTGTGAAAACCCCCTCCACTCCCAGTAGAACAACTATAACTAGTGAAAATTACTAGTTTAAAAAAAAATTTTATTGAAGTGTAGTTGATTTACAATGTTGTGTTAATTTGTGCTGTACATCAGAGTGATTCAGTTATATGTATATATTCTTTTTCATATTCTTTTCTATTATGGTTTATCACAGGATATTGAATATAGGTCCCTGTATTATATATTAATATATATAATAATTTGCATCTGCTAACCCCAAACTCCTAATCCTTCCCTCTCCCACCCCCACAACCACACATCTGTTCTCTATGTCTGTGAGTCTGCTTCTGTTTTGTAGATATGTTCATTTGTGTTGTATTTTAGATTCCACATATAAGTGATATCATATGATATTTGTCTTTCTCTTTCTGATTTACTTCACTTAGTATTATAATCTCATGTTGCTGGAAATGGCATTATTTCATTCTGTTTTATGGCTGAGTAATATTCCATTTTATATATATATATATATATATATATCTCACATCTTTATCCATTCATCTGTTGATGGAAATGTAGGTTGTTTCCATGTCTTGGCTATTGTATTTATTTATTTATTTTAAATTTTATTTATTTATTTATTTATTTTTGGCTGCATTGGGTTTTCATTGCTGTGCATGGGCTTTCTCTAGTTGTGGCAAGTGGGGGCTACTCTTCGTTGCAATGCTCGGGCTTTCCATTGTGGTGGCTTCTCTTGTTGTGGAGCACAGGATCTAGGCACACAGGCTTCAGTAGTTGTGGCACATGGGCTCAGTAGCTGTGGCTCGTGGGCTCTAGAGCGCAGGCTCAGTAGTTTTGGTGCACGGGCTTAGCTGCTCTGCAGCATGTGAGATCTTCCCGGACCAGGGCTTGAACCCGTGTCCCCTGCATTGGCAGGTGGATTCTTAACCACTGCACCACCAGGGAAGTCCTTGGCTATTGTAAATAGTGCTGCTATGAATATAGGGGTGCATGTACCTTTTCAAGTAATAATTTTTTCTAGATATATGCCCAGGAATGAGATAGCTGGATCATATGGCAACTCTATTTTTAGTTTTTTGAGGAACCTCCATACTCTTTTCCGTAGTGGCTGCACCAATTTACATTCCCACCAACAGTGTTGGAGGGTTCCCTTTTCTCCACACCCTCTCCAGCATTTGTTATTTGTAGACTTTTTAATCATGGCCATTCTGATTGGTGTGAGGTGGTACCTCATTGTAGTTTTGATTTACATTTCTCTAATAGAAAATTACAATTTTTAAAAATAAAGTCTCTGGAAATTCTCCTAAGGGCACAGTGCAAATGAAGAAACATTTTTTCAAGGAAAATCTAGATCTTGATGAGAACAAGAGTCTGTGGAACTTGAGCCATGATCTGTCTGCTCCATCCTCCTCCCCACCCCACCTCACAGCTGAGCATAATGGAAGCTCACACCAGGTAGATATGGACAAGAAGACAGGGCTCCTTCTCCCTCCATTTCCCTGGGCTTTGGTATTTCCCTGGGAGGGGCAGGCTGACAGCATTCCTCATGCTTTCCAGCTTTGTGTTGCAGAGTCTAAATTCTAGGAGAGTGTGGCCAAGAAGTTGGGATCTCCTTTCCTCCATCTAGTCCCCATTAATAGGGCAGAATCTATACCCAAGGCAGGGCAATCTGACAGTACTGAGGCCATGAATATCCTCACCACAGCTCACTTGTAGGATCGAGGGTTTGAAACTTAGAGGGCAAACTGATAAGATCAGAAGCTGCCACCACTACCTAGCACTCTGCTCATAAAGCAGAAGTGTCACTTTAAGAGAAGTGGACCATTGTACCTGCCCCCCAGCTCTAGAGCAGAGGTGCAAAGATTTTTTTCCAGAGGGAGAGGCAGGCCATAATAAGAGAATTCCAAAGCTCTCCTCAAGAGAACTGACTTTATCTGGAAGAGAGAATGAAGAAGCCTAAGGGCACTCTTAAAAACAATGGCCATTTTGGTGGTTAACATTAAAAGAAAGACAGTAACTCCATGAAAACAACAACTAAACTATAGGTCAAGTAGTCTACTAGAGAGAACCAGGAAAAGATATAGCTAACAATAGCCTTATTAGAGTTATAACAAGCCTCATAGAAGGGACTCAAAGACTACCACTGCTAAGAGGTCTGAATTTAACTGGATCAGACTGCCGAGCAACTTATGCCCCAGGGCATTACCAAAAACAGTGGAGAAATCAACTTGCAATTAATAAAGCCTAACAGCTGAGTGTAATACCAAATAAAGCAGGTAGCTTAACAGTGAAGACAGGAAAAGAGACAGAGAGGATCCTGCTAAAATCACTGTCATCATCAGATGCACATGCCCAAGGCTGGGCCTTCTCAGGAGCAATATCAAAGATTTCATTAAAATCGTCCAACTAAGTCATTAAAAAATAAATAAGCAAACAACCATAACAACAAGCTCAGGGGAGGGAAGCAGTATACAGAACTGCTATAATATATTATCTAAAATTCCCAGTTTTCAACAACAAAAAATTTTGAGACATGCAAAGAAACAGGAAAGTGTGATATACAGGAAAAATAGCAGGCAACAGAAACTTTCTGTGAGAGTACTCAAATGGACTCAGCAGAAAAGCTATTAAATATATGTTCAAAGAACTAAAAGGAGCCATGCTTTAAAAGGTTAAAAATGTAAGATGATGGTGTCTCATCAAATAGAGAGTATCAATAAAGAGATAGAAATGATAAATTCATGGAAGTTCTGGAGGTGAAAAGTACAATAACTGAAAGAAAAATTGACTAGAGGGACTCAGTAGTAGATTTGAACAGGCATAAAAAAGAACCAGTGAACTCAAAGATAAATTGATAGAGATTATGCCATCTGAAGAACAGAGAGAAAAAATGAGAAATGAACAGAGCCTCAGAGAAATGTGGGACACCATTAAGTGCGCATACAGCTCTCTAATGGGAGCACCATAAAGAGAAAGGAGAGAAAAAAATAATCAAAGAGAAGAGAAAGGAGAAGAGAAAGGAGTAGAAAAAAATAATCAAAGTATTAATGGTTGAAAACTTCCCAAATTTCATGAAAAGCTTTAATTTACACATCCAGGAAGCTCAATAAATTCTAACTGGGATAAATAAAGATACACAATGTATCATAAATGTGGAAAGCCAAAGTAAAAAAAAAGTAAAAATTTTGAAAGCATAAGAGAAAAACAATTGACCTTATGTAGCAGAATGCTGATTAGTTTGACAGCTGAATCTCATAAGAAACAATGACTGTTAGAAGGCAGTGGGATTACATTTTGAAAGTACTGAAAGAAAAATATTGTCTATCAGGATGTATGGTATAGATGACCTTATTTCCCAAGCACAAATAGAGACACAGACGTAGAGAACTAATGTATGGATACCAAGGAGGAATTGGGAGGTAGGGATTGACACGTATACACTATTGATACTATGTATAAAGTAGACAACTGATGGGAACGTACTGTATAGCACAGGGAACTCTACTTAATGCGCTGTGTTTTGTCCTAAATGGGAGGGAAATCCAAAAGGGAGGGGTTATATGTATATTATGGCTCATTCATTTTGCTGTACAGTAGAAGTTAACACAGCATTGTAAAGCAACTATACTCAATACAAATTAATTTTTTAAAAAAAGGATGTATGTACAGCAAAACTATCAAAAATGGACAGTTTTTCAAGGAAAATAAACAAGTGGCCAATAAACACATGAAAAGACTCAACATTATTATCCATTAGGAAATGCAAATCAAAGCCATCAGGTACCACTCCTTACACACTAGGATGGCTAAAATAAAAAAGAGACATAATAACAAATTTTGGAAGGGATGTGGAGAGTTGGAACCCTCAGATCCTGCTGGTAGGATTATAAAATGGTGCAACCACTTTGGAAAACAGTCTGGAAATTTCTCACAAGGTTAATCATAGAGTTACCATATGACCTAGGAAATCCGCTACTGGGTATATAGTCAAGAGATGTGAAAGCATTATGTCCACTCAAAAACTTGTACCTGAATATTCATACCGACATTATTCATAATAGCAAAAAAAAAAGGGAAACAAGCTAAATGTCCGTCAACTAATGAATGAATAAACAAAATGTGGTATATCTATATAATGGAATATTATTTAGCAATATAAAGGAATGAAGTACTGGTACATAGTATAACATGGATGAACCTTAAAAACATTATGTTAAGTGAAAGAAACAACACAAAAGACCATGTATGAGTGATATTTTGTGTGAATCCATCTATATGAAAGGTCCAGAATAGGCAACTCCATGGAGACAAAAAGCAGATTAGTGGTTGCCAGGGTCTGAGAAGGGATGAGGGAACGAATGGGGAGTGACTGCTAATGGGTACAGGATTTCACTTGGGATCATGAAAATGTTCTAAAATTGAGTGTAGTGATAGTCCCACAACTCTGTGAATATATTATAAACCACTGATTTTGTATACTTTTGAGGGAATTGTATGTATGTGGATTATATTTCAATAAAGCTGTTATTTTTTAAAAAAACATAGTGGTTAAAAATAACAACAGCAGCACTCAAAAAGTCTGATTTCTTAAGTTAACTGCCAATGCTGTATATCCTCTTTCATTCCTCTTGGTTTGGGTCCTGTGGGGATGACTTCTCAGCATCACTTGTCAACACATTCAAAGAACAGTGTGAGCTAAAACTAATTTCTGGCTACCTTTTCTTTCTTCCTTTCCTCCTTCCTTCCTTCCCTCCTTCCTTCCTGCCTGCCTGCCTTTCCTCCTTTCTTTCTTTTTCTTTCTTTCTTTCTTTCTTTTTCTTTCTTTCTTTCTTTCTTTCTTTCTTTCTTTCTTTCTTTCTTTCTTTCTTTCTTTCTTTCTTTCCTTCTTTCTCTCTCTCTCTCTCTCTCTCTTTCTCTCTCTCCCTCCCTCCCTCCCTCCCTTCCTTCCTTTCTTTTTTTTATTATTTATTTGGCTGCATCGGATCTTAATTGCAGCATGTGGGCTCTTCGTTGCAGCACACAGGCTTCTCTCTAGTTGTGGCATGCTGGTTCCAGAGTGTGCGGCTCAGTAGTTGCAGCACACAGGCTTAGTTGCTCCGTGACATATAGGATCCTAGTTCCCTGACCAGGGATCAAACCCACGTCCGCTGCACTGGAAGGCAGATTCTTAACCACTGGATCACCAGGGAAGTCCCTTTGTCTATCTTTCTTCCCTCAAATTGTCAAACATTCTTCAAGCTCTCCAGAAGAAGTAGTAATTCTATGATAATCCTTAGTAACCGTTAGTGTAATATTAAAATATTTACTTTAAATCCTTCGGTTGTGCCTCCTGGAAATTTAGACCACCTATTACAAGTCTCTTTTCAAGGGTGAATAAAGTCTTATAAAACACATGTAAGGCACCATATTTTACTACTTTTGAATGCTATTGTTAGTTATTTTAGAGAAACTGGAAGGAACATAAGACTGGATAACAAGGGACATGCTTCCTAAGCCAATCTCTGTTCCTTGCTAGAACAGAGAGGAGCAGTCCCTCTTCATTTTATGTGCATTCTTCAACATTGAGGCCTTTTTGATCATTTGTAGTTATAAAAGTTGTGAAGATTATAATGAAAATATATTGAAGGATACATGTGAAAGCAAGTGTCTGTCTATTCAATACTAGATTGAAACATCTATTTTTATGTGTGACCTACTAACCAAAAACAGAAGATCACCACTGGGGCTCCCTAAAGCCAAAGATCTGGGCAGAGTTGGCCCAGATGGCACTCTGTGGTGCCTGCCCTTCTCCTGGAGCCAATGTACCCAGGCACAGTGACCCTGCAGGGAGTGGCCAGCTGATGCTCCTCCTGAGAGAGAGGCTGAACTTTTCTTTTTTGAATTTTATTTATTTATTTATTTAATACAGCAGATTCTTAATAGTTATCTATTTTATACATAGTAGTGTATACGTGTCAATCCCAATCTCCAAGTTCATCCCACCACCCCCACCTCCACCCCCGCTTTCCCCCCTTGGTGTCCATACATTTGTTCTCTACATTTGTGTCCCTATTTCTGCCTTGCAAACCAGTTCATCTGTACCATTTTTCTAGATTCTGCATATGTGCGTTAGCATATGGTATTTGTTTTTCTCTGACTTACTTCACTCTGTATGACAGTCTCTAGGTCCATCCACATCTGTACAAATGACCCAATTTCGTTCCTTTTTATGGCTGAGTAATATTCCATTGTATATATGTACCACATCTTCTTTATCCATTTGCCTGTTGATAGACATTAGTTTGCTTCCATGACCTATTGTAAATAGTGCTGCAATGAACACTAGGATGCATGTGTCTTTTTGAATTATGGTTTTCTCTGGGTATATGCCTAACAGTGGAATTGCTGGGTCATATGGTAATTCTATTTTTAGTTTTTTAAGGAACCACCATGTTGTTCTCCACAGTGACTGTATCAATTAACATTCCCACCAAGAGTGTAAGAGTGTTCCCTTTTCTCTACACCCTCTCCAGCATTTGTTTGTAGATTTTCTGATGATGCCCATTCTAACCGGTGTGAGATGATACCTTATTGTAGTTTTGATTTGCATTTCTCTAATAGTTAGTGATGTTGAGCAGATTTTCATGTGCCTCTTGGCCATCTGTATGTCTTCTTTGGAGAAATGTCTATTTAGGTCTTCTGCCCATTTTTTGATTGGATTGTTTGTTTTTTTAATATTGAGCTACATGAGCTGTATATATTTTGGAGATTAATCCTTTGTCCATTGATTCATTTGCAAATATTTTCTCCCATTCTGAGAGTTTTCTTTTCGTCTTTGTAGTTTCCTTTGCTGTGCAAAAGCTTTTAAGTTTCATTAGGTCCCATTTGTTTATTTTTGTTTTTATTTCCATTACTCTAGGAGGTGGGTCAAAAAAGACAAATTGGAAAAGAAGAAGTAAAACTGTCACTGTTTGCAAATGACACGATACTATACATAGAAAATCCTAAAGATGCCACCAGAAAACCCCTAGAGCTAATCAATGAATTTGGTAAAGTTGCAGGATACAAAATTAATGCACAGAAATCTCTTGCATTCCTATACACTAACAATGAAAGATCAGAAAGAGAAATTAAGGAAACAATCCCATTCACCACTGCAACAAAAAGAATTAAATACCTAGGAATAAACCTATCTAAGGAGGTAAAAGACCTGTACTCAGAAAACTATAAGACACTGATGAAAGAAATCAAAGATGACACAAACAGATGGAGAGATATACCATGTTCTTGGATTGGAAGAATCAATATTGTGAAAATGACTATACTACCCAAAGCAATCTATAGATTCTATGCAATTCCTATCAAATTACCAATGGCATTTTTTACAGAACTAGAACAAAAAAATCTTAAAATTTGTATGGAGACACAAAAGACCCCGGATAGCCAAAGCAGTCTTGAGGGAAAAAAATGGAGCTGGAGGAATCAGGCTCCCTGAGTTCAGACTATACTACAAAGCTACAGTAATCAAGACAATATGGTACTAGCACAAAAACAGAAATATAGATCAGTGGAATAGGATAGAAAGCCCAGAGATAAACCCACGCACCTATGGTCAAGTAATGTACAACAAAGGAGGCAAGGATATACAATGGAGAAAAGACAGTCTCTTCAATAAGTGATGCTGGGAAAACTGGACAGCTATATGTAAAAGAATGAAATTAGAACACTCCCTAACACCTTACACAAAACTAAAGTCAAAATGGATTAAAGGCCTAAATGTAGAGGGAAACATAGGAAGAACACTCTTTGAGCTTTTCTGATAGATAGTTAAAAAAAATTCTAATGCCTGCAGGCCCTGAGAAGGTAAATAACTGTGATTATCCTCCAGCCCCAACCTTAGAAGCTAAAGACTCTGGCCAAAGCCATTCCAGAAGACAAGCAAAAGATAGCACATTTTGGGGCCTCCCTCCCAGATATGGGAAACCTTGTCACATTTCTGCCTTCACATATATGACTTAGGAGCAGGTCCCTTCTCCTCTGACCTTAGGTTTCCGCATCCAAAAATAAGATTGAAAGTGAGGATCTCCTCATCCAATACTAGTATCCTATAATTCTATTCAAGCCTAAACATCTTTAATCCTTAATATTTCTTCATGAGGTCCCTACAATGATCTTTTAGTCATTTTTATTTATCTTTTTGGATTTACTTCAAATACTTTTGGATTTACTTCAAATACTAGAGAGCCAGTGCTCCAAAGGGCTAAAGGGGCCTTATGTGAAAAGGCATATTTTCTCTGTTAACATCCATGACAACTCATACTAAGTGACACGAAATGTGAAATTTCTATCCAGATAGGTCAAAAATAATTCATTCCGTTTTCCAAGTGACATTACGAAAATACCCACAGTAGGAGTAGCAGCCAGTTTTTCTCTGCAAGATTAACATCTAATTCCCATGCAT
Organism: Monodon monoceros; assembly: GCF_005190385.1. Taxonomy (NCBI): domain Eukaryota; kingdom Metazoa; phylum Chordata; class Mammalia; order Artiodactyla; family Monodontidae; genus Monodon; species Monodon monoceros. The sequence goes on from NW_021703782.1 coordinate 57,333,786, forward strand.
ACATAAGAACATCATTTTTCTGAGTACAGGCCTATATTTATGATTTGAACTAGGTTGTTATGAAGTAAGAGTTTAACTTTTGTTTTGCATCATATTTCTTTCTGGAAAGTACCTTTTTGGAAATCCCGCTTAATATTTCCTGTCAACAACTGACAGGAGATGTTTCCCCTCCATATCTGACTTCCTCTTATAGTCCATTTCTGTTGTATCTTGGTTGGTGAGATAAACTTGTCTGAAGTAAAAGTTTCTGGGATGTATTTATGCTCTGTACCCAAACCATGCATAGGCAAGTGCTAAGAAAGGGATAGACAGGAAACTAAAATTTGTTGAGTGCCTACTAAGTGCCAGGTACATACATTGTATCATTTAATCTGCATATGTCCCTATGAGGAATCCTGTCATCTCCATTTTACAGATAAGGAAACTAAGACATCTTTAAGTTAAGTTACTTGCCCAAGATAACACTGCTACTGGGTAGTAGACCCAGATTTAAACACAGGTCTGTCTGACTGCCCTACACCTTGCTGATCCTACTCGCATGTTAACATCCCCACCAAAAGTTTAATATTAAGTCACCCAGTTATCAGTTAGTGCCAAGTTAGAAAAGCAGAATTGCTCCAGGCGTTTCAAATAGACGGAATAAAATCCAAAGAGGCCAAAATGGGCAAATGATGGTACCCAGAGCTCACAAGGGCTGTATTACTGAGGCTATGCTGTTGGGGCCCTTCTGTGGTTGCTGATACTGTTGAAACAACTGCTCAGCTTCTAGGAGCTGAGAATTTGCACTCTTACTGAGACTGAAAGAACTTGGAAGCCCACAGTTCCACTGATGCTACTGGACTCATTGCCAGAACTTCTGGAGCTTATGGTTGCCTGTTGCCACTGATAGATCCAAATGCAAAAAATGAAAAAGATGTCTTCTCTCTCTTTCCTAGTCTTTCTCTAGGACACGCCTTTGGTGAAATCTCACTGGAAACTACCTGGCAAGGAAACCTAGAAAATCTAGTTTGCAGATTTCCAGCACCCTTCAGTATAGAGAATGTTGAAGGGTAGGAATGAAACTAAAAATCAGCTTTCCCAAGGAGTGATATCATAGTATTGATGTGATCATCCCCTTGGTTTTAGAGGCCTCTTTTCTCATAAATTGTGTTTTGATTGACTGCCTGAGTGCCATAACTGAGCAATTAGACATCCATCTCTTATGTACTTAAGCAGAAAAAGGATTTGTTGGAAGGATATTGGGTAACTAACAGAATTGAATCCACCTGGAGAATCCAGTTTAGAAAAAAACGGATCTGGGAAACAGAAACCGATGGGGGTAGGGTGAGGGTCAGGGCTCTGCAAGGCAATCCTGCTTAGAGGAATTCACTCTATCCATTTCTCATTTTTAAATTTCTATTGAAGATCCAAAATTCAAGGAAAGATAATTAAGTTGGTCAGTCTTAGAAAGGATGGCAACTTCATTGGGGAAGGTAATTTTCCCAAGTTAAACAGGGAGCTCTCACTCAAGGATATAGAAATGGTTCTTGGGTGGAAAATAAACCAAACAAACACAGAGACAAATAACACTAGCTACCCTTGCAGTTCTGATTACCAGGTATTTTTTCTAGTGTTCTCCCTCCATCCTGAGTCCACTGTAGAGTCCTCTGGGGTAATGGTATCCATTTCACCTCCCTGAGAATTGTAGTCCCATCTCTAAACGGAATTTTTTCCTTCGGAATTTTTGTCTGAATGCAAATAGAAGTCTTAATTAACTTTTACCTCCCTTTTTTGACCTGATGAATCTTTCTGCATATCCTTTTCATCCAGGACAGCTTCCCAAGTGACCCTCCCATCCTTATTGTCCCTTCCAATTTCCCTGAGAAATGAATAAAAAGTCATGACTTTCTCTTCCCGCTCTATCTACTCCTTCTTTCCTTTCTTCCTCTCAAGGAATGTTTTCTGGACCCACTCCATTCTTCTGTCTGGTTTAACCCACCATAATAAATATTATCATGACTGCCATTTATTGGGTACCTACTGTGTACCAGAGGCTTTATACATACTTTTTCATTTAATTGACACTGGAACCCAAATGAAATTCTCATTACACAGACAGAAAAATTAAGGCTCAGAGAGCTTAAGTGGCTGATGCAAAGTCACATATCTGCTTAGTAGTGAAGCTCATATTTGAGCCCAAGACAGCCTAACTCTAAAACTTGCGTTCTTTTCATAGAACTGTGGGGTTACGCTGCCTCTCATATAGGGACACAGGAGATGGAAGAGACAGCAGAAAGTCTGCTCAGGCATCTTGCCAGGTCTTTGTTTTGAAACAATATTTTAGGCAAAACAAAAGCATATTTCAATATAAACAGAACAAAAATCAGGAAATCCCCATCTTTGTCAGATTGATTTAATTTCAACCTTTCAGGATGAAGTGCACACAGTGACCTCTAAATTTCTGGATACTTAGGAATTTACCCTTCTGCTTGGTTCAGCTTGCCAACAGAAAATGGAAAGAGAAAATTAAAAGGTTTCAAGAAATTACTCTGCAGTTTTACTCAGAGGCATGATGCCTTCTCCTTGAGAAGGGGGCTTGGTCAGGTTTGGTTTAGAGGTAGTTCCCTTTGCTGATTAGGAGAAATAATTTGTGAACCAAAAGAAATAATCATTTCCACAACTGATGTAAATGTACAGAACACATTATTCCAAGAAATATATTGCGTGCAGTTGTGAAGACAGCTGCTTTCATTGAGGAACAACTTTGCCATTAACCATGTGCTTTAATCAGCATTCTGGATTCCTATCAGTTCTGAGGGACATGGAGTTCGGAGAAAGGGTGTTCACATTTATGGAGTATCTACAGCGTTCCAAGCTCTGTCATAAGTGCTTTAATTTATCTCATTATATCATTTGACACAGAATGTTATGAAGTAAGTGCTAGTATTATCCCTGTTTTCAGATAAAGAAAAACTCAAAGATTTAAACTCTAAATTCTGGCTATTCCTTTGCTCTTTGGAGAGGCTCAAAATACAGGGAGGTCAAGATTTTGTGATTTCATGGAAAGGGAACAGAAGAGATGGCTTGATTGAGTCCATCATCCTCCAGCTCCCTGAGAGGAGGGAGCCAGGGCATAGTTTAGAGGTATAGGGGCAGGGAGGTCAATGTGGAGGCCAGAGGAGAGTAGGAATGACGGGGCTGACTCTAAATTTTGGCTCTCCATTATAATCTGCTATCTCTATTTTATTCAGTAAGTTTAAGAAGGGCTTTGATAGAGTCATAGAAAAATATATCATTAGAGAATTATCTAGAGAATCCCAAGAGGTCAACTTTAAGAATAGACCATTGTGGGCCTTAGTCTCAGACCAACTTTTCTTCTCACTCTCTGTACTCTCCCAGGGCCATTTTATCCATGTCCGTAGCTACAGTTAACATTTATAAATCAAGGACTCTCAAATCTATATCTCAATCCAGACCTCTCCCCTAAATTCCTTTTCACATATCCAACTCTCTTCTGCTCATCTGACTTGGATGACCCACAGACCTCAAACGGAAATATCTCCCTGCTGCTCTCCTGCTCCTTGTTTCACATTCCAGTGAATGGCAGCACTATCCACTCAGTTGCCCAAATAAGAAAACTAGGCAGCTTCCTTGGCTTTGCATTTTCCCTCACTGCTCTTCATCCACCCCACCCCAAGTCTAATCAATAGCCAAACCTATCAACTCTATCTTCCAAATATCTCTGGAATCCACATGCTTCTCTCTGTCAGGAGCTCAGCTGAGCTAGAGAAAGCTGAGCTGTCAGGTGCTGGAGTAGCTGATTAATAATGAGCCAAAATGAAAGTAACAGTCAAGCCTTTAATCACTTAACTGCAATAGTATAAGGAAGAGGATAAAAGCAAACTAAGTGTCGACTCCTCCCGTTTCATTTTCTGCCATGAAATGGTGAATGGGTGGGGTTGACTCACTGTTGAGGGAGCCTCAGACAAAAGGCTCCTACAATTTTATGAACTGTGGGGCCAAAGGAGAGGAAGAGGGAGAAGGGCGAGGAGTGGAAAAATACTGAGTACTGTGTCAGAGTGGGAAAAGCGTCTACTAGATTCCCTGATAAGGAGACCTCCAAATGGAGATGCCTGGACTAGGAATGCAGATGTATGTAAGAGTATGGCTGCAACCCCCTTTAGAGACTGAAGTGCATTGGCTCTGCACCAAGTCTAGTGTGGGAGGCAAGCTTTTCCCTATGAGGCCTGCCTGGGAAAGTCTTTGTAATTGCCTATTGTATGTAGGACCTGAAAAGTCACAAATAGGATTTTGGCAAGGAGCTGGACTCCTCGCTCCCTATCCCTAGTTCTGCAACCTTAGCCCAAGCCACTGTCCTCTCTTACCTCCAGAATAGCCTCCTCACTGGTCTTCTTGAAGCCAGTCTTGCCATCCTCTAATCTGTTTTCCATAAAGCTGCCAAAGGGATCTTTGTAAAATAGAAATGTGATCTAATCATTCCCATATCAGTCAGGCTCTCAAAAGGAAATAGACTTTAATTGAGATGGTTCAAATGAAAAGTTTTGATAAAAGGCCTACTTACAGAGGTGTGAGCAGGATTAAGGAGACTAGAAACAGGGGAAGTCGTATCCATCTTTAAGGCCTGAAGGGGCAAGAAATAGTTACTCAGTGAGAGCTGGAGCCACAAAGATGCTACCTGGTAGGATCTGTGGTCCAGGAGAGATCTACTCACTATCAGAGACGTAGCACTGAAGCAGGAGGGCACAGGGCATAGACAACTCATTGGCTGAACCAAGCCGGAAGCCGGTAGGCAAAAGAAACTGGGTGATGGACCCTGTGGGGATCAGCTTGCCAGGGCAGGATCAAGGCAAAGAATGGATTTGCAGGTCAGGGAAATAGAGAAGAACCAACACAATTCCCCTGCTTAAATCTCACCAGTGTCTTCACATTGCATATAGGATAAAGTCCAAGATCTTTGATATGGTTCAAGATCCTTCCTGGTCTAGACTGGGCCTTCCCCACCAGTTTTATCACATACTTCACTCTCCTCCTGCTCTGTACTTCAGTCACATCAACTTTGGATCTTTCATATTTAGGCCTTTGTAAGGACTATTGTCTCTCCCAGAAATATTTTCTCCAAACACTCTACCTTTATTTTTTTTCTTCTAGTTTTATTGAAATATAATTGACAAACAACACTGTATAAGTTTAAGGTATACAGCATAATGATTTGACTTACATACATCAGGAAATGATTATCACAATAAGTTTAGTGAACATCCATCATCTCATAGAGATGCAAAATTAAAGGAAAATTTCTTTGTAATTAGAACTCAGGATTTACTCTCTTAACTTTCATATATAACATACAGCTGTATTAATTATATTTATCACGTTGTACATTACAATGAATCACTCTCATTTAATCTAGATACATTGAACTCACTTTTCCAATCTCAATTTAAATGTCAGTCCCTGCAAGAATTCTATTATTATGTAGCCCTAACTGGGTTTAGTGCTTTCTCATGGGTTCCCATATCCTACTTCCACATCAAAGCCTTCAGTGAACTGCCTGTCACTCCCACTGTACTGAAAGCTTTAGGGAGCACAGATTGTATCTATCATGTTCACTATTGTATCCTCAGTGTACCTGGTAGTGGTAAGTACTTATTGAATGAATGAGCACTTATTAGATCTCATATACTTTTCATTCATTGCCTTCCCCATTTCTCATTGATTTCTTTTTATTTCTATTTTATGTAAAGCATTTATTAGGAGAGGCTGCTGGATTTTATCAATGGCCTTTCAGCAAGTGTTCATATGGTCATATGGTTTTTCTTCTTTAACTTGCTGTTGTAATGAATAATTGATTTTTAGACCATACATTTGCATTCCTAAACTTTACACCATTTAGTAATAATACATAAAATTAATTTTATTAGATGTTAAATTTTGTTTGCTGATAATTTATTTAGAATTTTTATATCTAGGTTCATTAGTGAAAGTGGCCTGAAAGTTTTACTTTTTCCTGCTCTTTATCTGGTTTCAATAATAGGATTATGCTTGCTTTATAAAATAAATAAAGGAGCTTAAACTGCATCAGAATTACCTGTTATTTAAGCATTAGAGCACAGTTATGAAACATCTGCTCCTTATTTTAATGGTTTTAATAATCACCTGTATTAGGTTCCTATTTCTACTGTAACGAATTACCACAAATTTAGTAAAACAACACAAATTGATTCTCGTATAGTTCTGGAGGTCAGAAGTGCAAAATCAGCTTTACTGGGCTAAAGTCAGGGTGTCATCAGGGCTGCACTTCGTCTGAGGGGTCTAGAGAAGAATCCATTTCCTTGTCTTTTTTAGCTTCTAGAGGCCACCTGCATTTCTTGGCTCCTGGTCTTTTCCTCCATTTTCAAAGCTAGCAGTGTAGCATCTTCAAATTTCTGCTTTCCTGGTCACATTACCTTCTTCTGTGGTCAAATCACCCTCTAACTCCGTCTTATAAGGACACTTTTAATTATTTTTAGGGCCAACCAGATAATACAGAATAATCACTCCTCGAAATCCTGAACTTACATCTGCAAAAATCTCTTTGCCACATAGGGTAATGTTCACAAATTCCAGGTATTAGAACCTGAATATATTTGGGGTCATTATTTATCCTACTAACATTCCTATTATATATGGACCCTTGAGATTACATCATTTGAAGGAACCAGATAATGCTGGATAATTTCTTTATCTCCTAAACATAATCTGTAAAGTCCCTTGACCCTATAAAGCAACTCATTAACAGATTCAGGTATTAGTGCACAGACCTCTTTGGGGGAATCATTATTCAGGCTACCACATTACCTTTCAAATCTTTTCTATGAAAATTGGGCTTTTTATGTTTTATACTCCTTAGGTCAATTCTAGCCATTTCTATTGTGGAAGGAAATCATCAATTTCCATCGAGTCTTAAAATTTGTTGCTGTAGATTTGCATAAAATATTTTCATAATTTTTAATCTCTTTATTTCTTTGATTGATATCCTTATTCATTTCTAATCTGGTGCAATTTTGGTTTTTTTTTTACTTTATTTTTTAATTTAAATTAATTTTTTTTGGAAGCTTTAACATCCTTATTGAAGTATAATTGCTATACAATGTTGTGTTAGTTTCTGCTGTATAACAAAGTAAATCAGCTATATGTATACATATATTCCCATATCCCCTCCCTCTTGCGCCTCCCTCCCACACTCCCTATCCAATCCCTCTAGGTAGTCACAAAGCACCAAGCTGATCTCCCTGTGCTATGCAGCTGCTTCCCAATAGCTACCTATTTTACATTTGATAGTGTATATATGTCAGTGCTACTCTCTCACTTCTTCCCAGCTTACCTTTCCCCCCCCTCCGTGTCCTCAAGTCCATTCTCTACATCTGCATCTTTATTCCTGTCCTGCCCCTAGGTTCATCAGTACCGTTTTTTTAGATTCCACATATGTGCGTTAGCATATGGTATTTGTTTTTCTCTTTCTGATTTATTTCACTCTGTATGACAGACTCTAGGTCCATCCACCACATTACAAATAACTCAATTTCACTCCTTTTCACTGCTGAGTAATATTGCATTTTATATATGTGCGTGGGTTTGTCTCTGGGCTTTCTATTCTGTTTCATTGATCTATATTCCTGTTTTTGTGCCAGTACCATACTGTCTTGATTACTGTAGCTTTGTAGTATAGTCTGAAGTCAGGGATCCTGATTCCTCCAGCTCCGTTTTTCTTTCTCAAGATTGCTTTGGCTATTCAGGGTCTTTTGTGTTTCCATACAGATGGTAAAAATGTTTTGTTCTAGTTCTGTGAAAAATGCCACTGGTAGTTTATAGGGATTGCATTGAATCTGTAGATTGCTTTGGGTAGTATGCTCATTTTCACAATGTTGATTCTTCCAGTCCAAGAACATGGTATATCTCTCCATCTGTTTGTATGGTCTTTAATTTCTTTCATCAGTGTCTTATAAGTTTCTGCATACAGGTCTTTTGTCTCCTTAGGTAGGTTTATTCCTAGGTATTTTGTTCTTTTTGTTGCAGTGGTAAATGGGAGTGTTTCCTTAATTTCTCTTTCAGATTTTTCATCATTAGTGTACAGGAATGCAAGAGTTTTCTGTGCATTAATTTTGTATTCTGCTACTTTACCAAATTCATTAATTAGCTCTAGTAGTTTTCTGGTAGCATCTTTAGGTTTCTCTATGTATAGTATCATGTCATCTGCAAACAGTGACAGTTTTACTTTTTTCTTTTCCAATTTGGAATCCATTTATTTCTTTTTCTTTTGTGATTGCTGTGGCTAAAACTTCCAAAATTCTGTTGAATAACAGTAGTGAGAGTGGGCAACCTTGTTTTGTTCCTGATCTTAGAGGAAATGGTTTCAGTTTTTCACCATTGAGAACAATGTTGGCTGTGGGTTTGTCATATATGGCCCTTATTATGTTGAGGTAGCTTCCCTCTATGCCTACTTTCTGGAGGGTTTTTATCATAAATGGGTATTGAATTTTGTCAAAAGCTTTTTCTGCATCTATTGAGATTATCATACGGTTTTTATTCTTCAATTTGTTAATATGGTGTAGCACATTGATTGATTTGCGTATATTGAAGAATCCTTGCATTCCTGGGATAAACCCCACTTGATCATGATGTATGACACTTTTAATGTGCTGTTGGATTCTGTTTGTGAGTATTTTGTTGAGGATTTTTGCATGTATATTCATCAGTGATATTGGCCTGTAGTTTTCTTTCTTTGTGACATCTTTGTCTGGTTTTGGTATCAGGCCGATGGTGGCCTTGTAGAATGAGTTTGGGAGTGTTCCTCCCTCTGCTATATTTTGGAAGAGTTTGAGAAGGATAAGTGTTAGCTCTTCTCTAAATGTTTGATAGAATAAACCTGTGAAGCCATCCAGTCCTGGGCTTTTGTTTGTTGGAAGATTTTTAATCACAGTTTCAATTTCAGTGCTTGTGATTGGTCTGTTCATATTTTCTATTTCTTCCTGGTCTAGTCTCAAAAGGTCGTGCTTTTCTAAGAATTTGTCCATTTCTTCCAGGTTGCCCATTTTACTGGCATATAGTTGCTTGTAGTAATCTCTCATGATGTTTTGTATTTCTGCAGTGTCAGTAGTTACTTCTCCTTTTTCATTTCTAATTCTATTGATCTGAGTCTTTTCCCTTTTTTTCTTGATGAGTTTCACTAATGGTTTATCAAGTTTGTTTATCTTCTCAAAGAACCAGCTTTAGTTTTATTGATTTTTGCTATCATTTCCTTCATTTCTTTTTCATTTATTTCTGGTCTGATCTTTATGATTTCTTTCCTTCTGCTAACTTTGGGGTTTTTTTTGTTCTTCTTTCTCTAATTGCCTTAGGTGTAAGGTTAGGTTGTTTATTTGAGATTTTTCTTGTTTCTTGAGGTAGGATTGTATTGGTATAAACTTCCCTCTTAGAACTGCTGTTGGTGCATCCCATAGGTTTTTGGCCATCTTGTTTTCATTGTCATTCGTTTCTAGGTATTTTTTGATTTCCTCTTTGATTTCTTCAGTGATCTCTTGGTTATTTAGTAGCGTATTGTTTAGCCTCCATGTGTTTGTATTTTTTATGGTTTTTTTTCCTGTAATTGATATCTAGTCTCACAGAGTTGTGGTCGGAAAAGGTACTTGATGCGATTTCAATTTTCCTAAATTTACCGAGGCTTCATTTGTGACCCAAGATATGATCTATCCTGGAGAATATTCCATGAGCACTTGAGAAGAAAGTTTATTCTATTGTTTTTGGATGGAATGTCCTATAAATATTAGTTAAATCCATCTGGTGTAATGTGTCATTTAAAGCTTGTGTGTCCTTATATATTTTCATTTTGGATGATCTGTCCATTGGTGAAAGTGGGGTGTTAAAATCTCCTACTATGATTGTGTTACTGTTGATTTCCCCTTTTATGGCTGTTAGCATTTGCCTTATGTGTTGAGGTGCTCCTATGTTGGGTGCATAAATAGTTACAATTGTTATATCTTCTTCTTGGATTGATCCCTTGATCATTATGTAGTGTCCTTCTTTGTCTCTTGTAATAGTCTTTATTTTAAAGTCTATTTTGTCTGATATAAGACTTCCTACTCCAGCTTTCTTTTGATTTCCATTTGCATGGAATATCTTTTTCCATATCCTCACTTTCAGTATGTATGTTTCCCTAGGTCTGAAGGGGGTCTTTGTAGATAGCATATATGCAGGTCTTGTTTTTGTATCCATTCAGCCAGTCTATGTCTTTTCGTTGGAGCATTTAATCCAGTTACATGTACGGTAGTTATTGGTATGTATGTTCCTATCACCATTTTCTTAATTGTTTTGGGTTTGATTTTGTAGGTCTTTTCCTTCCCTTGTGTTTCCTGCCTAGAGAAGTTCCTTTAGCATTTGTTGAACAGCTGCTTTGGTGGTGCTGAATTCTCTTACTTTTGCTTGTCTGTAAAGGTTTTAATTTCTCTGTTGAATCTGAATGATATCCTTCCTGGGTAGAGTAATCTTGCTTCTAGGTTCTTCCCTTTCATCACTTTAAATATGTCCTGCCACTCCCTTCTGGCTTGCAGAGTTTCTGCTGAAGCATCAGCTGTTAACCTTATGAGGATTCCCTTGTATGTTATTTGTTGCTTTTCCTCTGCTGCTTTTAATATTTTTTCCTTGTATTAATTTTTGGTAGTTTGATTAATATGTGGTTTCTCCTTGGATTTATCTTGTATGGGACTCTCTGTGCTTCCTGGACTTGACTGACTATTTCCTTTCCCACGTTAGGGGAGTTTTCAACTATAATCTCTTCAAATATTTTCTCAGACGCTTTCTTCTTCTCTTCTTCTTCTGGGACCCCTATAATTCAAATGTTGGTGCATTTAATGTTGTTCCGAAGGTCTCTGAGACTGTCCTCAATTCTTTTTATTCTTTTTCTGTATTCTGCTCTGCAGTAGTTATTTCCACTATTTTATCTTCCAGGTCACTTATCCGTTCTTCTGCCTCAGTTATTCTGCTATTGGCTCCTTGTAGAGAATTTTTAATTTCATTTATTGTGTTCTTCATCATCGTTTGTTTGCTCTTTAGTTCTTCTAGGTCATTGTTAAAAATTTCTTGTATTTTCTCCATTCTATTTCCAAGATTTTGGATCATCTTTACTAGCATTTCTCTGAATTCTTTTTCAGGTAGACTGCCTCTTTCCTCTTCATTTGTTTGGTCTGGTGGATTTTTACCTTGTTCCTTCACCTGCTGCATATTTCTCTGTCTTCTCATTTTGTTTAACTTACTGTGTTTGGGGTCTCCTTTTCGCAGGCTGCAGGTTCATAGTTCCCGTTGTTTTTGGTGTCTGCCCCCAGTGGGTGAGGTTGCTTCAGTGGCTGTTGTAGGCTTTCTGGTATAAGGGCCTTGTGCCTGTGTTCTGGTGGGTGGGGCTGGATCTTGGCTTTCTGGTGGGCAGAGCCACATCCAGTGGTGTGTTTTGGGGTGTCTGTGACCTTATTATGATTTTAGGCAGCCTCTCTGCTAATGGGTGTGTTGTGTGCCTGTCTTACTAGTTGTTTGGCATGGGGCGTCTAGCATTAGAGCTTGCTGGCTGTTGGGTGGAGCTGGGTCTTAGCATTGATATGGAGATCCTTGGGAGAGTGCTCACCTATTGATATTGCATGGATTTGGAGGTCTCTGTGGTCCCATGTCCTGAACTTGGCTCTCCCACCTCAGAGGCTCAGACCTGACACCAGGCCAGAGTACCAAGACCCTGTCAGCCAGACAACTCAGAAGAAAAGGGAGAAGAAAAAAAGTAAATAAATAAAAATAAAAAGATAATAAATATAAAAAATCTTTTAAAATTAGTAACATAAAAAAATAGTAATAATTTAAAAAAAAAGAAGAGAGCAACCAAACCCGGAAACAAATCCACAAATGGTAACAAGCACTACAAACTAAACTAAGATAAACATAAATATTAGAAACAAATCAGTTGCAGACAGAAAACCCTAAGTCTACAGTGGCTCCTAAAGTCCACTGCCTCAGTTTTGGGATGATTCATTTTCTCTTCAGGTATTCCGCAGATGCAGGGTGCATCAAGTTGATTGTGGGGGTTTAATCCGCTGTTCCTGAGGCTGCTGGGAGAAATTTCTCTTTCTCTTCTTTGTTCGCACAGCTCCTGGGGTTCAGCTTTGGTTTTGGCCCCACCTCTGCATGTAGGTCAGGCATCTGTTCCCCACCCATACAGGAGGGGGTTAAAGCTCTGGCTGATTAGGGGGATCTGGCTCACTCAGTCTGGGAGGAGGGAGGGGTACGATAGTCATAATTGGAATGTGGGGTGAGCCTGTGGCAGCAGAGGCCAGTGTGACATTGCAACAGCCTGAGTTGCACCATGTGTTCTCCCAGGGAAGTTGTCCCTGGATCACAGGACCCTGGCAGTGGTGGGCTGCACAGGCTCCTGGTGGCGGGGGGTGGGGGGGTGGGGGGGTGTGTGGATAGTGACCTGTGCTTGCACACAGGATTTTTGGTGGTAGCGGTAGCTGCCTTAGCGTTTCATGCCTGTCTCTGGGGTCCAAGCTGATAGCTGTGGTTCGCACCCATCTCTGGAGCTCCCTTAGGTGGTGCTCTGCCTACTGTGGGCGCATGGGAAAGGAATCCCCTCTCCTCGTGCACCCCGAAACAATGGCCTCTTGCCTCTTTGGCACGTCCAGACTTTTTCCTGGACTCCCTCCCAGCTAGCTGTGGCGCACTAGCCCCCTTCAGGCTGTGTTCATGCAGCCAACCCCAGTCTTCTCCCTGGGGTCTGACCTCCGAAGCCCGAGCCTCAGCTCCCAGCCCCCACCCGCCCCAGGGGGTGAGCAGACAAGCCTCTCGGGCTGGTCGGCACCTATCCTCTGTGCGGGAATCTCTCCGCTTTGCCCTCTGCAGCCCTGTTGCTGCGCTCTCCTCCACGGCTCCAAAGCTTCCCCCACACCCACACTGCCCACCCGCCGTCTCCACCAGTGAAGGGGCCCTAGTGTGTGGAAACTTCCTCCTTCACAGCTCCTTCCCAGAGGTGCAGGTCCTGTCCCTATTCTCTTGTCTCTGTTTTTTCTTTTGCCCTACCCAGGTACATGGGAATTTTCTTGCCTTTGGGGAAGTCTGAGGTCTTCTGCCAGCATTCAGTAGGTGTTCTGTAGGAGTTGTTCCACTTGTAGAAGTATTTTTGATGTATTTGTGGGGAGGGAGGTGATCTCCATGTCTTACTCCTCTGCCATCTTGAAGGTCCCCCCACTTTAACCATTTTAACATGTACAATTAAGTAGAATTAATTACATTCACACACACAATCATTACCACTGTCTATTCCAAAACGTTTTCATCACTCCAAACAGAAATTTTGTAACCCTTAAGCAATAACTCCCCATTTTCCCTGACCCCAAAATCTATGAATTTGCCTGCTCTAGATATTTCATATAAGTAGAACTACACAATATTTGCTCATTCTGGAAGAATGTCTATTCAAATCCCTTGACCATTTTGTAATTATTTGCCTTTTATTATTGAGTTGTAGGAATTCTTTTTATATTCTGGATTCAAGTCACTTTTCAGATATACAATTTGCAAATATTTTCTCCCATTCCATAGGTTGTTGTTTTCATATTCTTTAAGTAAATACCCAGATCATGTGGTAGTTCTATTCTTAATTCTTTGAGGAATCTTTATATTGTTTTCCATAGTGGCTACACCAATTTACATTCCCACCAACAGTTTCTGAAGGTTCCCTTTCTCCACATCCTTGCCAACACTTATTATTTTTTGCCTTTTGGATAATAGTCACTCTAGCAGACATGAGGTGTTATCTCATTGTGGTTTTGATTTGCATTGCTCTGTTGATTAGTGATGTTGAGCATCTTTTCATGTGTTTGTGGCCATCTGTATGTCTCCTTTGGAAAAAATGTCTATTCAGCTCCTCTGACAAATTATTTAGGGTTTTTTTTTTAACTTTTGAGTTGTTTATATATTTTGATATTAACCCCATATTGGACATATGGTTTTCAAATATCTTTTCCCATTCAGTAGATTGTCTTTTCATTTTATTGATGGTTTCCTTTGCTGTGCAGAAGATTTTTTGATATAGTTTGTTCATTTTTCTTTTGTTTCCCTTGCCTGTGAAGACATATCCAGAAAGATATTGCTAAGAGTGATGTTGAAGTGCATACTGCCTGTGATTTATTCTAGTAGTTTTATGGTTTCAGATTTACATTCAAGTCTTTAATCCATTTCGAGTTAATTTTTGTGTTTGGTATGAGTTAGTGGTCTAGGTTCATTCTTTTGCATGTGGCTGTCCAGTTTCCCCAACACCATTTATTGAGGAAACTATCCTTTCTCTGTTGTATATTCTTTGCTCCTTTGTCATAAATGAAGGGTCCATGTATGTGTGGGTTTGTTTCTGGGCTCTCAGTTCTGTTACATTGATCTATGTATCTTTTACTGACAATACATGCTGTTTTGATTACTATAGCTTGTAATATGGTTTGAAAGCAGGGATTGTGATACCTCCAGCTTTGTTATTTTTTCTGAGGATTGCTTTACCTATTTAGGGTCTTTTGTTGTTTCAGATAAATTTTAAAATTTAGAGTTCTATTTCTGTGAAAAATGACCTTTGGATATTGATAGGGAATCTGTAGATTGCTTTAGATAACATGGACATTTCAACAGTGTTAATTCTTCCAATACATGAGCATAGAATATCTCTCCATTTATTTGTGTTTCTTCCGTGTCTTGCAACAATTATAGTTTTTAGAGTTCAGTTCTTTCACCTCCTTGATTAAATTTATTTCTACATATTTTATTCTTTAAGTTGGGACTGTAAATGGGATTTTTAAATTGATTTCTCTTTCTTCTAGTTTGTTATTATATAGAGAAATGCTTTTTGTACATTGATTTTGCATGCTGCAACTTTACTGCATTTGTTTATTTTTTCTAATACTTTTTGGTAAAATCTTTAGGATTTTCTACATATAAAATTATGCCATCCACAAATAGTGATAATTTTACTTCTTCCTTTTCAATTTGGATGCCTTTTATTTATTTTTCTTGTCTAATGCTCTGCCTAGGACTTCCAGTACTATGTTGAATGAAAGTGGTGAGCATGGGCATCCTTGTCTTGTTCCTGATCTTAGACGAATAGCTTTCAGTTTTTCATCATTAAGTGTGATGTTAGCTGTGAGTTTGTCATATATGGCCTTTATTATGTTGAGGTATGTTCCTTCTATACTTATCTTACTGAGAGGTTTGTTTTTATTTGGTGTTGAATCTTGTAATATGCTTTTTCTACATCTATTGGAATGATCATGTGATTTTTATCCTTCATTTTGTTAACGTGATGTATCATTTCAATTGGTTTGTGGATATTGAACCATCTTTGCATCCCTGGAATAAATCCCACTTGATCATGACATATGATTCTTTTAATGTATTGTATTCAGTGGACTAATACTTTGCTGAGGATTTTTGCATCTATGTTCATCAGAGGTATTGGCCTGTGATTTTTTTCTGTGTATGTTGTCTTTCTCAGGTTTTTGCTATCAGGGTAATTCTGGCCTTGTAGAATGAATTAGGAAGTGTTTGTTTCCTCCTCTTCAATTGTTTGGAAGATTTTTGAGGAGAATAGGTATTAAATCTTCTTTTTCTGTTTTGTTTTGTTTTTTTTTTAACATCTTTATTGGGGTATAATTGCTTTACAATGGTGTGTTAGTTTCTGCTTTATAACAAAGTGAATCAGTTATACATATACTTATGTTCCCATATGTCTTCCCTCTTGCGTCTCCCTCCTTCCCACTCTCCCTATCCCACCCCTCCAGGCTGTCACAAAGCACCGAGCTAATATCCCTGTGCCATGCGGCTGCTTCCCACTAGCTATCTACCTTACTACGTTTGTTAGTGTGTATATGTCCATGACTCTCTCTCGCCCTGTCAAAGCTCACCCTTCCCCCTCCCCATATCCTCAAGTCCGTTCTCCAGTAGGTCTGCGTCTTTATTCCTGTCTTACCCCTAGGTTCTTCATGACATTTTTTTCCCTTAAATTCCATATATATGTGTTAGCATACGGTATTTGTCTTTTTCTTTCTGACTTACTTCACTCTGTATGACAGACTCTAGGTCTATCCATCTCATTACAAATAGCTCAATTTCGTTTCTTTTTAAGGCTGAGTAATATTCCATTGTATATATGTGCCACATCTTCTTTATCCATTCATCCGATGATGGGCACTTAGGTTGTTTCCATCTCCGGGCTACTGTAAATAGAGCTGCAATGAACATTTTGGTACATGACTCTTTTTGAATTATGGTTTTCTCAGGGTATATGTCCAGTAGTGGGATTGCTGGGTCATATGGTAATTCTATTTGTAGTTTTTTAAGGAACCTCCATACTGTTCTCCATAGTGGCTGAACCAATTCACATTCCCACCAGCAGTGCAAGAGTGTTCCCTTTTCTCCACACCCTCTCCAGCATTTACTGTTTATAGATTTTTTGATGATGGCCATTCTGACTGGTGTGAGATGATATCTCATTGTAGTTTTGATTTGCATTTCTCGAATGATTAATGATGTTGAGCATTCTTTCATGTGTTTGTTGGCAGTCTGTATATCTTCTTTGGAGAAATGTCTATTTAGGTCTTCTGCCCATTTTTGGATTGGGTTGTTTGTTTTTTTGTTATTGAGCTGCATGAGCTGCTTGTAAATTTTGGAGATTAATCCTTTGTCAGTTGCTTCATTTGCAAACATTTTCTCCCATTCTGAGGGTTGTCTTTTGGTCTTGTTTATGGTTTCCTTTGCCGTGCAAAAGCTTTGAAGTTTCATTAGGTCCCATTTGTTTATTTTTGTTTTTATTTCCATTACTCTAGGAGGTGGGTCAGAAAGGACCTTGCTGTGATTTATGTCATAGAGTGTTCTGCCTATGTTTTCCTCTAAGAGTTTGATAGTTTCTGGCCTTACACTTAGGTCTTTAATCCATTTTTAGCTTATTTTTGTGTATGGTGTTAGGGAGTGATCTAATCTCATACTTTTAGATGTACCTGTCCAGTTTTCCCAGCACCATTTATTGAAGAGGCTGTCCTTTCTCCACTGTACATTCCTGCCACCTTTATCAAAGATAAGGTGTCCATATGTGCATGGGTTTATCTCTGGGCTTTCTATCCTGTTCCATTGATCTATCTTTCTATTTTTGTGCCAGTACCATACTGTCTTGATTACTATAGCTTTGTAGTATAGTCTGAAGTCAGGGAGCCTGATTCCTCCAGCTCCTTTTTTCGTTCTCAAGATTGCTTTGGCTATTCAGGGTCTTTTGTGTTTACATACAAATTGCGAAATTTTTTGTTCTAGTTCTGTGAAAAATGCCAGTGGTAGTTTGATAGGGATTGCATTGAATCTGTAGATTGCTTTGGGTAGTAGAGTCATTTTCACAATGTTGATTCTTCCCATCCAAGAACATGGTATATCTCTCCATCTATTTGTATCATCTTTAATTTCTTTCATCAGTGTCTTATAGTTTTCTGCATACAGGTCTTTTGTCTCCTTAGTTAGGTTTATTCCTAGATATTTTATTCTTTTTGTTGCAATGGTAAATGGGAGTGTTTTCTTGATTTCACTTTCAGATTTTTCATCATTAGTGTATAGGAATGCCAGAGATTTCTGTGCATTAATTTTCTATCCTGCTACTTTACCAAATTCATTGATTAGCTCTAGTAGTTTTCTGGTAGCATCTTTAGGATTCTCTATGTATAGTATCATGTCATCTGCAAACAGTGACAGCTTTACTTCTTCTTTTCCGATTTGGATTCCTTTTATTTCCTTTTCTTCTCTGATTGCTGTGGCTAAAACTTCCAAAACTATGTTGAATAATAGTGGTGAGAGTGGGCAACCTTGTCTTGTTCCTGATCTTAGTGGAAATGCTTTCAGTTCTTCACCATTGAGGAAGATGTTTGCTGTGGGCTTGTCATATATGGCCTTTATTATGTTGAGGAAAGTTCCTTCTATGCCTACTTTCTGCAGGGTTTTTATCATAAATGGGTGTTGAATTTTGTCGAAAGCTTTCTCTGCATCTATTGAGATGATCATATGGTTTTTCTCCTTCAATTTGTTAATATGGTTTATCACATTGATAGATTTGCGTATATTGAAGAATCCTTGCATTCCTGGAATAAACCCCACTTGATCATGATGTATGATCCTTTTCATGTGCTGTTGGATTCTGTGTGCTAGTATTTTGTTGAGGATTTTTGCATCTATGTTCATCAGTGATATTGGCCTGTAGTTTTCTTTCTTTGTGACATCCTTGTCTGGTTTTGGTATCAAGGTAATGGTGGCCTCGTAGAAGGAATTTGGGAGTGTTCCTTCCTCTGCTATATTTTGGAAGAGTTTGAGAAGGATAGGTGTTAGCTCTTCTCTAAATATTTGATAGAATTCACCTGTGAAGCCATCTGGTGCTGGGCTTTTGTTTGATGCAAGATTTTTAATCACAGTTTCAATTTCAGTGCTTGTGATTGGTCTGTTCATATTTTCTATTTCTTCCTGATTCAGTCTTGGCAGGTAGTGCGTTTCTAAGAATTTGTCCATTTCTTCCAGATTGTCCATTTTATTGGCATAGAGTTGCTTGTAGTAATCTCTCATGATTTTTTTTATTTCTGCAGTGTCAGTTGTTACTTCTCCTTTTTCATTTCTAATTCTATTGATTTGAGTCTTCTCCCTTTTGTTCTTGATGAGTCTGGCTAGTGGTTTATCTATTTTGTTTATCTTCTCAAAGAACCAGCTTTTAGTTTTATTGATCTTTGCTATCGTTTCCTTCATTTCTTTTTCATTTATTTCTGATCTGATTTTTATGATTTCTTTCCTTCTGCTAGCTTTGGGGTTTTTTTGTTCTTCTTTCTCTAATTGCTTGAGGTGCAAGGTTAGGTTGTTTATTCTAGATGTTTCCTGCTTCTTAAGGTGGGCTTGTATTGCTATAAATTTCCTCCTTAGAACTGCTTTTGCTGCATCCCATAGGTTTTGGGTCATTGTGTCTCCATTGTCATTTGTTTCTAGGTATTTTTTAATTTCCTCTTTGGTTTCTTCAGTGATCACTTCATTATTAAGTAGTGTATTGTTTAGCCTCCATGTGTTTGTATTTTTTACAGATCTGTTCCTGTAATTGATATCTAGTCTCATAGCGTTGTGGTCAGAAAAGATACTTGATACAATTTCAATTTTCTTAAATTTACCAAGGCTTGATTTGTGACCCAAGATATGATCTATCCTGGAGAATGTTCCATGAGCACTTGAGAAAAATGTGTATTCTGTTTTTTTTGGATGGAGTGTCCTATAAATATCAATTAAGTCCATCTTGTTTAATGTATCATTTAAAGCTTGTGTTTCCTTATTTATTTTCATTTTGGATGATCTGTCCATGGGTGAAAGTGGGGTGTTAAAGTCCCCTACTATGAATGTGTTACTGTCGATCTCCCCTTTTATGGCTGTTAGTATTTGCCTTATGTATTGAGGTGCTCCTATGTTGGGTGCATAAATATTTACAATTGTTATATCTTCTTCTTGGATCGATCCCTTGATCATTATGTAGTGTCCTTCTTTGTCTCTTGTAATAGTCCTTATTTTAAAGTCTATTTTGTCTTATATGAGAATTGCTACTCCAGCTTTCTTTTGGTTTCCATTTGCATGGAATATCTTTTTCCATCCCCTTACTTTCAGTCTGTATGTGTCTCTAGGTCTGAAGTGGGTCTCTTGTAGACAGCATATATAAGGGTCTTGTTTTTGTATCCATTCAGCCAATCTGTGTCTTTTGGTGGGAGCATTTAGTCCATTTACATTTAAGGTAATTATCGATATGTATGTTCCTATTCCCATTTTCTAAATTGTTTTGGGTTCGTTATTATAGGTCTTTTCCTTCTATTGTGTTTCTTGTCTAGAGAAGTTCCTTTAGCATTTGTTGTAAAGCTGGTTTGGTGGTGCTGAACTCTCTCAGCTTTTGCTTGTCTGTAAAGGTTTTAATTTCTCCATCAAATCTGAATGAGATCTTTGCAGGTTAGAGTAGTCTTGGTTGCAGGTTTTTCTCCTTCATCACTTTCAGTATGTCCTGCCACTCCCTTCTGGCTTGTAGGGTTTCTGCTGAGAGATCAGCTGTTAACCTTATGGGGATTCCCTTGTGTGTTATTTGTTGTTTTTCCCTTGCTGCTTTTAATATGCTTTCTTTGTATTTAATTTTTGACAGTTTGATTAATATGTGTCTTGGCGTATTTCTCCTTGTATTTATCCTGTATGGAACTCTCTGTGCTTCCTGGACTTGATTAACTATTTCCTTTCCCATATTAGGGAAGTTTTCAACTATAATCTCTTCAAATATTTTCTCAGTCCCTTTCTTTTTCTCTTCTTCTTCTGGAACCCCTATAATTCGAATGTTGGTGCGTTTAATGTTGTCCCAGAGGTCTCTGAGACTGTCCTCAGTTCTTTTCACTCTTTTTTCTTTATTCTGCTCTGCAGTAGTTATTTCCACTATTTTATCTTCCAGGTCACTTATCCGTTCTTCTGCCTCAGTTATTCTGCTATTGATCCCATCTAGAGTACTTTTAATTTCATTTATTGCGTTGTTCATCATTGCTTGTTTCATCTTTATTTCTTCTAGGTCCTTGTTAACTGTTTCTTGCATTTTGTCCATTCTATTTCCAAGATTTCGGATCATCCTTACTATCATTATTCTGAATTCTTTTTCAGGTAGACTGCCTATTTCCTCTTCATTTGTTAGGTCTGGTGCATTTTTTATTTTGCTCCTTCATCTGCTGTGTGTTTTTCTGTCTTCTCATTTTGCTTATCTTACTGTGTTTGGGGTCTCCTTTTTGCAGGCTGCACGTTCGTAGTTCCCGTTGTTTTTGATGTCTGTCTCCAGTGGCTAAGGTTGTTTCAGTGGGTTGTGTAGGCTTCCTGGTGGAGGGGACTAGTGCCTGTGTTGTGGTGGATAAGGCTGGATCTTGTCTCTCTAGTGGGCAGGTTCATGTCTGGCGGTGTGTTTTGGGGTGTCTGTGGCTTTATTATGATTTTAGGCAGCCTCTCTGCTAATGGGTGGGGTTGTGTTCCTGTTTTGCTAGTTGTTTGGCATAGGTTGTCCAGCACTGTGGCTTGCTGGTCGTTGAGTGAAGCTGGGTGCTGGTGTTAAGATGGAGGTCTCTGGGAGATTTCCGCCGTTTAATATTATGTGGAGCTGGGAGGTCTCTTGTTGACCAGTGTCCTGAAGTTGGCTCTCCTACCTCAGAGGCAGAGCCCTGACTCCTGGCTGGAGCACCAAGAGCCTTTCGTCCACACGGCTCAGAATAAAAGGGAGAAAAAGTAGAGAGAATTAGTAGAAGTATGAGCAAAGAAAGAAGGAAAGGAGGAAAGGAAGGAAGGAAGAAAGAAGCAAAGAAGGAAAGACACGAGGGAGGGAGGGAGGAAGGAAGGAAGGAAGGAGGGAAAGAAGGAAAAAAGACAGAAAGAAAGAAGATACAGTAAAAATAACATAAAGTATAATAAAGTTATTGAATTAAAAAATATTTAGAAAAAAAAAAAAGGGACGGATAGAACCTTAGGACAAATGTTGGAAGCAAAGCTATACAGAGAAAATCTTACACAGAAGCATACACATACACCCTCACCAAAAGAGATAAAGGGGGAAAAATCATAAATCTTGCTCTCAGAGACCACCTCCTCAATTTGGGGTGATTCGTTGTCTAAAGGAGGGAAGGAAGGAAGGAAAGAAAGAAAGAAAGAAGGTAAAGTATAATAAAGTTATTACAATTAAAATTAATTATTAAGAAAAAAAATTTTTTTAAAAACCATGGACGGATAGAGCCCTAGGACAAATGGTGGAAGCAAGACTATACAGACAAGATCTCACACAGAAGCATACACGTACACATTCACAAAAAGAGGAAAAGGGGAAAAAAAATCATAGATCTCGCTCCTAAAGTGCACCTCTTCAATTTGGGATCATTCCTTGTCTATTCAGGTATTCCACAGATGCAGGGTATATCAAGTTGATTGTGAAGCTTTAATCCGCTGCTTCTGAGGCTGCTGGGAGAGATTTCCCTTTCTCTTCTTTGTTCTCACAGCTCACAGGAGCTCAGCTTTGGATTTGGCCCTGCCTCTGCGTGTAGGTCGCTGGAGGGCGTCTGTGTTTTGCTCAGACAGGACGGGGTTAAAGGAGCCGCTGATTCGTGGGCTCCGGCTCACTCAGGCCGGGGGTGGGGTGGGGGAGGGAGGGGCACTGTGTGCGGGGCGGGCCTGCGGCGGCAGAGGCCGGCGTGACGTTGCTCCAGCCTGAGGCCCGCCGTGCGTTCTCCCGGGGAAGTTGTCCCTGGATCCCGGGAACCTGGTTGTGGCGGGCTGCACAGGCTCTGCGGAAGAGGGGTGTGGAGAGTGACCTGTGCTCGCACACAGGCCCCTTGATGGCGGCAGCCCCAGCCTTAGCGTCTCCCGCCTGTCTCTGGGGTCCGCGCTTTTAGCCGCGGCTCGCGCCCGTTTCTGGAGCTCCTTTAAGCAGCGCTCTTAAACCCCTCTCCTCGCGCACCAGGAAACAAAGAGGGAAGAAAAAGTCTCTTGCCTCTTCGGCAGGTGCAGGCTTTTCCCCGGACTCCCTCCCGGCTAGCCGTGGTGCACTAACCCCTTCAGGCTATGTTCAAGCCGCCAACCCCAGTCCTCTCCCTGCGCTCCGTCCGAAACCGAAACCCGAGCCTCAGCTCGCAGCCCCGCCCGCCCCGGCGGGTGAGCAGACAAGCGTCTCGGGCTGGTGAGTGCTGGTGGGTACCGATACTCTGTGCGGGAATATCGCCGCTTTGCCCTCCGCACCCATCGCTGTGCACTCCTCCGCGGTCCCGAAGCTCTCCCCTCCGCCCCCCGCAGTCTCCGCCCGCGAATGGGCTTCCTAGTGTGTGGAAACTTTTCCTCCTTCACAGCTCCCTCCCACTGGTGCAGGTCCCGTCCCTATTCTTTTGTCTCTGTTTTTTCTTTTTTTCTTTTGCCCTACCCAGGTACGTGGGGAGTTTCTTGCCTTTTGGGAGGTCTGAGGTCTTCTGCCAGCCTTCAGTAGGTGTTCGGTAGGAGTTGTTCCACGTATAGATGTATTTCTGGTGTATCCGTGGGGAGGAAGGTGATCTCCGCGTCTTACTCTTCCGCCATCTTCCCAGTCTCTTAAATCTTCTTTGAATGTTTAGTAGAATTCACCTATGAAGACATCTGGTCCTGGACTTTTGTTTTTTGGGAGGTTTTTGATTACTGTTTCAATATCTTTATTATTGATTGGCCTATTCAGATTTTCTGTTTCTTCATGATTCAGTCTTGGAAGGTTGTATGATTCTAAGAATTTTCCCATTTCTTTTATGTTGCCTAATTTGTTGGCATATAGCTGTTCATAATATTCTCTTATAATCTTTTGTATTATCTGAATGATAAGTTTGCTGGATGTCTTGGCTGACCGTTTTTATCTTTCAATATTTTGAGAATGTCATTCCACCCGCTCTTGGCCTGTAAAGTTTCTGCTTAGTAATCTGCTGATAGGCTAATGGGGTTACTTTGTAGGTTACCATCCCTTTTTTCCCAGGGTGCCTTTAAAATTCTTTCTTTGTCATTGCCTTTTGATAGTTTTAATTTACTGTGTCTTAGAGAAGATCTTTTTGTGTTGAGGTAATTAATTGTTCTCTTAGATTCATGTACTTATATATCCAGCTCCTTCTACAGGTTTGGGAAGTTCTCAGTTATTATTTCTTTAAATAAACTCTCTGCTCCCCTCTTCCTCTCTTCTTCTGAGATACCCATTACCCTAATGTTGCCTTTCCTAAAAGAGTTGATAGCTCTTATAGAATTTTCTCATTTTTTAGATCTTAATTCTCTTTCCTCTTCTATCTGTATCATTTCTAGATTTATATCTTCAAGCTTGTTAATTCTCTCTTCCATATGGCCTGCTCTATTTCCAATTCTTTCTAATGCATTCTTCATCTCATTTATTGAGTTATTCAGCTACAGAATTTCTGTTTGGTTCTTTTAGAGTTTCATTCTCTTTGGTAAAGTATTCCTTCTGTTCATTAATTTTATTATTAAGCCTACTGAACTGACTTTGAATTCTCTGTCAGTTTGAGACAATATTCTGTGACTTTAAGTTTTGTTCCGGGAGAATTGTCATTTTCTTTTTGTGATAGTGTTACAGTGGCTCTTCATGGTGCTTGATGAGTTGATCCTCTGCTGGCACGTTTGAAATAGCGAACACCTTTCTTCTTTTTTAGGTAAAACTTTTTTAAAAACTTGATTCTGAGGATTCAATAGGTTAGAAATTAGAGGCTTTTTTGTTTGCTAGTAGGTGGCGCTATAGCACAAGTTTTTGGTTTTTCTTAAGCTGCTTCTGGTTATATTTGTAAGCTGGCACTTTCTACCTGCAAGTGCCTCTGTCAGAGGTTTCTCCCAGTGCCCTCATTACGGCTACTTGTGCCTCTGGGGTTGTTGGCACCTTGCTGCTGCTAGTGTCACTGGCATTGCTGCCTGGAGCACCAGGGCGGTGGATGCTTCCACCAAATCTTGACCTCCTGAATTGCAGTTTCTTCCATTATTGGGGTGGGGGGGGAGCAGGAGGAGCCAGGGTCACAGAAGCCAATGCCCTGTCTAGTCTTGTCAGGTTTGTGCCCTCTGCCACTGTGGGCATGGGATGGGGGACAAAACTGTGGGTGCCTCTGCTGCTGGAGGGACAAGGTCACAGGCTCTGCTGCCACTGCTGCCCAGTTATCTGTGGCCATGGGCACTGCTGTGACTAGGAGGCCGAAGGCATGTCTGCCACCTTTCCTGCTGCTGCCAAGTTCTCTGGGGCTGTAGGGGGAGTGGGTGGGGGCGAGGGTGATGAGCAGAACTGCAGGCACTGCCTCCACTGTTCCTCTAGTTCCAACTCCTCTATGTGTTCCAGCTCACCCACTTTCGGATGTGTATGGACCTTTCTGACATCATGGTGTGTTAGGCAGAGTCACCTTTGTTGAGTTGTAGATGTTTTACTGGTTGTAGATCAAAAGGGAGAGACAAAGAGAGCACCTCACTTTGCCATGATGCTGACATCACTCTCTCCCGGCTTTTTGCCTTTTATGCCAATGATTACATGTCTTTTAACAATATGTTAAATTATATATTTACAATTATATTTATTTTTAAAATTTTATTGAAGTATAGTTGATTTACAATGTTGTGTTAATTTCTGCTGTTCAGCAGAGTGATTCAGTTATACATATGTAACTTCTTTTTCATATTCTTTTCCATTACGGTTTAACACAGGATATTGAATATAGATCCCTGTGCTATACAGTAGGACCTTGTTGTTTATCCATCCTACATATAATAGTTTGCATCCGCTAATCCCATACTCCCAATACTTCTCTCCCCCTTCCCCCCTCCCCCTTGGCAACCACAAATCTATGTCTGTGAGTCGTTTCTGTTTCGTAGATATGTTCATTTGTGTCATATTTTAGACTCCACATGTACGTGAAATCATATGATATTTGTCTTTCTCTTTCTGACTTACTTCACTTAGTATGATAATCTCTAGGTCTATCCATGTTGCTGCAAATGGCATTATTTCATTCTTTTTTATGGCTAATATTCCATTTTATATATATATATATATATATATATATATATATATATATACACATACACCACACCTTCTTTATCCATTTATCTGTCGACAGACATTTAGGTTGCTTCCATGTCTTGGCTATTGTAAATAGTGCTGCTATGAACATTGGGGTGCATGTATCTTTTCAAATTAAAATTATCTCCAGATATATGCCCAGGAGTGGGATTGCTGGATTATATGGCAACTCCATTTTTGGTGTTTTGAGGAAGCTCCATAGTGTTTTCCATAGTGGCTGCACCAATTTACATTCCTACCAACAGTGTAAGAGGGTTCCCTCTTCTCCACACCCTTACCAACATTTATTACTTGTAGACTTTTTAATGTCCATTCTGACCAGTGTGAGGTCGTACCTCATTGTAGTTTTGATTTGCATTTCTCTAATAATTAGTGATGATGAGCATCTTTTCACATGCCCATCGGCCATCTGTATGTCTTCTTTGGAGAAACGTCTATCTAGGTCTTCTGCCCATTTTTCGAGTGCGTTGTTTGTTTTTTTGTTATTGAATTGTATGAGCTGTTTGTATATTTTGGAAATTAAGCCCTTGTCAGTCACACCACTTGGAAATATTTTCTCCCAGTCCATACGTTGTCTTTTCATTTTGTTTATGGTTTCTTTTGCAGTGCAAAAGCTTATAAGCTTGATTAGGTCCCATTTGTTTATTTTTGCTTTTATTTCTATTGCCTTGAGAGACTAACCTAAGAAAACATTGGTATGATTTATTGTCAGAGAATGTTACCTTCTCTTCTAGGAGTTTTATGGTGTCTTGTCTTATATTTAAGTCTTTCTAGGAGTTTTATGGTGTCTTGTCTTATATTTAAGTCTTTAAGGCATTTTGAGTTTATTTTTTTTGTATGATGTGAGGGTGTGTTCTAGCTTCATTGATTTGCATGCGGCTGTCCAACTTTCCCAACACCACTTGCTGAGGAGACTGTCTTTTCCCCATGGTATATTATTGCCTCCTTTGTTGAAGATTAATTGTCCATGGGTGTGTGGGTTTATTTCTGGGCTCTCTATTCTGTTCCATTGATCTGTATGTCTGTTTTTGTGCCAGTACCACACTGTTTTGATGACTGTAGCTTTGTAGTATTGTCTGAAGTCTGGTAGGGTTATGCCTACTGCTTTATTCTTTTCCCTCAGGATTGGTTTGGCAATTCTGGATCTTTTATGGTTCCATATAAATTTTGGGATTATTTGTTCTAGTTCTGTAAAAAATGTCATGTGTAATTTGATAAGGATCACATTAAATCTGTAGATTACTTTGGGTAGTATGGCCATTTTAACACTATTAATTCTACCAATACAAGAGCATGGGATATCTTTCCATTTCTTTGAATCATCTTCAGTTTCCTTTATTAAAATTTTGTAGTTCTCAGCATTTAAGTCTTTCACCTCCTTGGCAAGGTTTATTTCTAAAGCTTTAATGAAATTTTATATTTACATTTATACTGTGTGCATATACCACAAATTTTATGTGTTGTTTTATTTTTTATTCTTTCTGCATCTCTGTGCCTGTATCTATGTGGGTTCATTTTTCTTTTGCCTGAAGAACTCTCTTTAATATTTTCTTTAGCAGTGACAAATTCTCATCGTTTTTGTTTGTCTGAAAATATCTTTGTTGGACTTCCTTTTTGCAGAATATTTTCTCTAGACATAGAATGTTTAGACTGGCAATTTTTCTCTTTCAGTACACTAAAGATATCTTTCCATTGTGTTCTGACTTCTTTTTTGCTGAGGTGTCATCTGTCAGTTTATTTCTTCTTTGGAAGAAATATGCCTTTTGTTTTCTTCACTGCCTGCTTTTAAGATATTCTCTTGTGGTATTCATCATGCCTTTTTATTTTTCTATATTTCTGATGCTCTGACATCTGGATCCTTGCTGACCCTGGAGAGGCTGGCTGCACCTCCAAGGGCTAACCAGAACTTGGAGACAGTAAGTTATTTGCCTGGGAATTTGTTTCATATGTGAACCAACCAATCTAGAGCCCATACTCCAACCACCTCCTTTATTGGGCTCTCACAATACCAAGCCACTACCCCCAGGGCCATGTACTAGACAAGTAGAAACAGTCCGTACACCCCAGAGCCCACTGAAATTATTCAAACTAACCAGTCCTAACCTGCCCATTCCTTCCCACAGAAACCACAATAAAGATTCTTGCCCATGTTTTCCGCTCACTCCTTCTGCCTCCTGATTGACCCTGATGCTTCCCTGTGTGACTACATGTTTGGCCTGCCCCCTCGTCTTTGGAGCTGTGAGTAACAAACTATCTTTTCAATGACAGTTGTCTCCTGATATGTTGGCCTCACCATACCTGAATAATAATAAAACATTTGGGTTTTAGTATTCCAAAGTATTTATATGACCTGCCTAGGTTTGATTTTTTAGGTATTCTGTACTGCTTGGAAATCATGGGGCTTTTTGAAACTGTATCATGATTTCTTTTGTCAATGTGATTGATTGTATAATTGGTCCCAATTATTTATTCTTTCATATATCTAAATGTTTTGCCAGGCAACTTTACAGTTCTTCCTGTTAGAGAGATAGAGTATACTTACCTGTACTTTGACTTTGAGCTTGGCTGTATGACTTGCTTTGGCCAATGAGATGTTAGCAGACTTGACACAGGCAGAGACTAGAAATGTATTTGTGCAACTGGGCTTGCTTCTTTGCACTTCTGCCATTGTCATGAGAAAAAACGGGCTGGAACCCCACAGAGCCAACCTACAGCTCAGAATCAGGCCCAGCAAGGTCCAGCTAGGCCCAGCTAAATAGACAGCATAGAAAGTCATTACTATCTGTTGAATGAATAAATGAGTGAAAAAAAGAATTTAGAGAGGCCAGTAAAGTCATAAGAAGATTCTGGGCATGTATCTGTTTTCTCTCTATTCCTGCCCATGAGTGAGTAATTACCGGCTAAGGGTGGGAGGTGGGAAACAATACGATGAATTATGAAATTTATTTTCTTCTGTAGATTAACACAGCCTTAACATGACCAGCATTCTTGAGCGCATTATGAAAAGACTTGTCTTTATCTATCAAAGAGATGAAAGTTCATATTTGTTCCTGAATTATATACTGATTTAATAATTGCCAAGTGTAGCCACAAATTATGAAATCAGGAAACGACCTGCCTGCTAAAGGGACACAATTTATGCACAATTTAGTCAGGGTAGAGGAATGAGTGGTGGAGATTGTGGAAAGAAGGCTTTCTCCTGCCCTAAAAAATATGCCATAGTGCAAAAGGATTAAACAAATTGACTTGTTGAAAGGATTAAAAGTTCATATTAAGGATTAAAAGCCCATGTGCTAATGGGCTAACTGCCAAGGATAGTAGACAACTTAGAAAACAGAAAATACCCCACTCCCTTTATAGAACAGAGCCCCAACCTGAGATCCTCGATCCCTGAAGTCATGGAGGCTATACCTGGCATGCACAAGACAGGCCTCAAGTATCACTTTTCCTATTCCCCTTTCTACGTCCTTTCTCAACTGTACCAGGCAGCACTACAGTAACTAAGACACTTCCACTTGGTGGAAGAACTGACTATTTGTAAGAAGTTTTGGGGGTCTTGGGAGAATTCTTAATGAAGGGGGGAGGGTGATGGGGCAAGAGAACTATGGCAGCAGTGGGGTAGTGAAATTGAAAGAACCACAGAGTAACAGTGGGTAAAATGAACTTTTGAAGTCATCAGAGGCAACTCAAACCCTTGGACTACATTGTGTTTCTTAAGCAGCTGAGTTGAAAGTTTGCCAGGTTCTAACCCTGACCACAGCCCAGTTTATGAGAGGAAAGAGGCCTTTGATTAGGGACTTCATTCAGTTCTTTGACTGAGTTGCCTAGAGCCTGTGGTTTTAAATGGAAAATAAGCAAATATGGAAGAAATTTTAGGGTCATTCAAACTACTACGATAATTGGACCTATCCCTTTATTTATTCTTTTTCTTTTCTTTTCTTTTCTTTTCTTTTTTTTTTTTTTTTTTTTTACCAAGTACCGGGCATTGTGCTAACACTGGGGGTTAAAATTGAATAAGCTATAGGACCCAGGAAGCAAAATCTAGTTTAAATTCAAAATAAGCAGACTGGGGGTGTGAAACTTGTTCAAGAAAAAGTAGGTTCTCTGTGATTTACTAGTGGTAGATAATTAGCCAACTTACTAATCTTTCCATGCCTCAGTTGACGTATCTGGAAAATGGGCATAAAAATAATTACCTACCTCATAAGGTTGTTGCAGGAATCACATGAGTTAATGCTTGTAAAACATTTAAAATGATGTCTGGGGCTTCCCTGGTGGCGCAGTGGTTGAGAGTCCGCCTGCCAATGCAGGGGACACGGGTTCGTGCCCCGGTCCGGGAAGATCCCACATGCCGCGGAGCGGCTGGGCCCGTGAGCCATGGCCGCTGAGCCTGCGCGTCCAGAGCCTGTGCTCCGCAACGGGAGAGGCCACAACAGTGAGAGGCCCGCGTACCGAAAAAAAAAGAAAAAAAGATGTCTGACAGGCCCCAACCACTCAGCAAGTAGCTATTCCTTCTCTGAATCATCCAAGCCAGTTTCTTAAAGATTGATGCCTCAGTGGGTTTCACTGTTGGGTTTATTATACATATCACAAGTCATTGTACCACAAATTTGCATTACTAATGAGATCAAAGAGCTTTAACATTTCAGCAGCTTTTGTTGAAAACTTTGAAAGTGGCTGAGCCTCCTTTGTGACTCACTATAATGATCTTTTCCTTATTTTCTGACTACCTATATTATATATGTAATATTGTTCTTTAAACCCATCTTTTTTTTTACGTAAATAGATGAGGCCTAAACAATATTCATCAAACCATGAGTTTGATGTCCTAAAAGATTTTTTTTTAAATACTGAAATTTATGAAGATAAATGAATTAGCATAACTATTAAAATAAAAACATTCATCAATGGAATCACCTAAAATCATCTCAATGTACTACAGCTTCTTAGAGTTTGTAGGTTCTTTAAGGGTTTTGTCTGATCTAAATAACTTTCTGATGTATTAATTCTTACTCTAAGAGCCCTGGCAAATGGCTGCTTGGTTTCTCTATTTAGGAGGTGGAAGGGGGAGAAAAGAGAATTGATTCAGGTAAGGCACACATGCTTCCTCTCTGAGAAGCCTTCTTGATTTTGAAGAGCTCTTTCAGTTAGGAGTTCTTGGCACTCAGCCAAAAACCTACTAGGAGTTTGTCAGTCCCAATCCCAAATTGTAGGAGTGAATCAATTGGTTTAGCTTTGGTCTACCATGGCTAGGGAAGCAAGATCACAATTTGCTGGGAAAGTCATTGGCTTCTTCACTGGACAGGTAGTTCAGAAGTTATACCCTTTAACCACTATTCCCTCTACCCTGCAAATATGCCCAAGTCTTCTCTCAGCACAGAAGTCCTACTTTATTGTATAATATGGTTTCAAATCCTCTCATCATCCTGAGGGTTAATTTTGGGGAAACTCGGGTTTGACAAAGAGCTCTTTATCAAAGTACTAAAGGTATATCCTGACAGCTGTACTTCAACAAAGAAGTCACTGTCCTTACTATGGAAGCAATGTAGTTTTAGAGGAGGGTAATTCCAGACAGGCCATATTTCTTTCATGGTTCATTGTTATAGTCCACTATAGCCTTAAGATTTGTTATTGCTCCCTAGTTACAATTGTCCATTTTTTATACCAGCAGTTGCCAACCCATGGAATGATACAGATTCAAGATAGTGCTCTCACTGGTCTAGGACAAAATGAGAGTAATGCAGGCAATGTAAGACATATATGAGTATAAAGTGGCCAACTATACCTTTTTGGGTAACCCTGACCTTTATTATGATATTATTCCATGCCTACTTGATTGGTAAAAGAAATATTTGCAACTCTTTGTCAGTCCTTCAAACCTTTTTCACAATGATAAAAGTTACAGTCCTGTGAAATCCAGGAATATGACAAATACATTTATTCAAGGGGCCACTACCAGTATGTATTTATTATTCTGACATCCAGGGAGAGTGCCAATGGGCCTCAAGATTTCTTCCTGTGTTGTGGAAAAGAATATGCACTGTGGTCTCACCTGCCTTAAGATCAGGACTCCTTGATGATAAGGAGGACCTCGTCCTTAGATAGAATTCTAAGGAAAGAAAAGTCAAAGGAACCTATTCATAGTCCTCTTCAAAGCAACTAGTTTTCCGGCATGGTAAAACCCTTGCCTTTTCCTTCCCCCCTAAAAGAAATCCTGGCCTAAAAATAATTATTTTCTTTTGCTAATAGCTCCCTTGCCCCACCCTTCTTCCTATAAAATGTTCCATTTTGTACAACCCCTCAGAGAGCCCATGGGATGCTGCCTGATTCATGAATTGTTGAATAAAGCCAATTCCATTTTCAAATTTTAAAAAAAAAGCAATTAGTTTTCCAGGAGAAAAACTTCTAGCTTTTATCCCTAACCTCAGAGGAACCTGGGTCATACCAGCAACAGCCAGTTCTGTGTCTTTCATAGATTCTGTGTCAAACTTCACTAGCCAGGCCTGCTGATTATTCCTGACCACATCCAGCTTCATCCTTCCTCCTAGAAAGCCCAGTTTCTTTTTCTGTGAGCCAATTCCAACATCTACCATCTCTGATATCCACACCCTCCCCTATAAACACCTTTTCTTAGATTTGAACATCTTGACATTCCCAATTCATTGATTCATTAATCCTTTTAACATTCAGATATTGTTCTGGGTGCTGGGGACACAGATGAATGGTCTTGGCTCTTGAAGAGTACTAATCTAGTGGGGAAAAAAAGACGACACTAGATTATTATAAAGTGACCTTCAAACTAGGGTCTGTGATTTGAGCATCCACTCTTGGCTCATAACAACCATTTATTTCAAGTCTGTGGGTCAGCAGAGTGGTTCTGCTGATCTTGGCAGTGCTTCTGTCACAGCTGGGACTCAGCTGTTGGGTGGTTGACTGGCCTTTGGCTGGTCTAAGATAACCTTGGCTGGGAAGAATGGCTCTGCTCCACATGTTTCATCCTGCAACAGGCTAGCTCCAGCATGTGCCCATGGTGAAAGCAGAGGGGCAAGAGAGAGGGCAGAAGTGTGTAAGGCCTTTGAGGCCTAGGCTTAGAACCAGTACAGACACTCCTGATGCTCAGATAAGTCACAGGCCAGCCCAGATTTAAGGAGTAAAAAGAAATAGATTCCACTTCTTGATGAGAGTGACTGCAAAGTCAAATTGCGAAGAGTTTAAGTACAGAGAAGGAAAACTGAGGCTGTTTTGTAACCAGTTTACCATAGCAGCCTCCCAGATCTTTAGAAAATGGTGCTCAAGCTTCCTTTCATTGCTATGACAGAAAGGAAGCTTGAATGAAACTACACTAACATCAGCGATGAGGTGGCAGTCAGACATACTACAATGTATATATCCAGTGACCCCAGAGAGGAGAGAAAAGCATTGTTACTGCTTGGTTGAGAACATGCAAAATATCCTTGAGGGCACCCTAAAAAAATTAGGAGTACTAAGAAAGAAAGACAATAAATATGATGGTCAATCCACTAACTTCACCAAAAGACACTGAAAGAATGTTTTAAAATTTTTATGTAGCTTGTTTTTCCATTTGATATTTCTGCTTTTCTTCTTCCCTTCTCTTCCTGCCATCCTAACCTCCACACTGTCCTCCCTCCACCCCCCATACATAAAATTTGAGTCTATTTCTTGATTTGGTTTCTAAAAACTCAAAGTATGAAAATGAAACAAAATGTTTAGGGAAAACAGCAAAATTGATAGAGTGAGGGACTTTCTCCTAGACCTTAGAAAAGGATTCCTCAGGGACAGGAGGAGAAAAAGAGAAGGAAGTGGATGAGAGTTGAAGGGCAGAGTATCTGGACAGCAAACAGCACACCTAGAACAAGAGGCCAAATAGAGGTAACAGAAAGATTCTTGAGGCTCCAAGTATGTCAGGGAAGCAGCAGGGCAAGCTGACCTCCTAGAGGGAGCCACACTGACTGGCGCAAGGGACAGTAATAAGTACTTGTTAAACATGTAGACTCTGCAGCCTGGGTTCCAATATCAGCTCTGCCATTTACCAGCCTGTGTGACCTTATGCAAATCATGTAGCTTCTATGTCCTTTGACTTTCTCATCTGTAAAACAGGGATAAAGAGAGTACTACCTTGAAGGGTTGCTGTTTAAATTAAACAGGGTTTGCATAGTGTTTGGATAACTCCTGGCACATAATAAGCACTATGTAAAGATAAGCTGTTGTTATCACCATATTATGTCAGCACCAGTGTTTCTGGTCCAGCAGACTGATTTCTAGATACCTCTGCAGCTATCAGGGAGGAAGAGACTGGAGACCAGACTGTGCCCACTCCATCCCCCATAGCTTTGCATTATGTAAGTGCCAGGAATTTAGATACAGCTCTGGAAAAAGGAGGTGAAAACTCCAAATTTGATAAAAATTGTGTTTCTGCCACCTCAGTGAAATAAAAGGCTCAAATAAAAACTAGGTTGAATGAGAGAAAAATAAAACAAGTTTTACTTCTTACACACCCACTTTTATGCACTGGGATTCATATGCACTCCATCTGTCTGACCTCAGACTAGACTGTGAGCACCTTGCATCCTGGGGTTATTTCTCTTTCATGTGCATAGTGCCTGGCACAGGAGAAGTACACAGCGGACATCAAGTAAATGAAGCAATGTGGTTATTTGTTTTTTATTACTGAAGCTCATGTAACAAAGGTAAATGGTAAAATTAAAATTTTTTTTAAATTTTGGCAAAATACACATAACCTGAAATTTACCACCATGACCATTTTTAAGTGTATAGTTCAGTGGCATTTAGGTAAATCTGTGCTGTTGTGCAACCACCACCTGTATCTAGTGCCCAAACATTTTCATCATTCTAAATGGAAACCCCATATCCATTAAGGAGCTACTTCCCATTCCCTGTTCCCTCAGCCTCTGTCACCATCAGTCTTCTTTCTGTCTCTATGGATTTGCCTGTTCTGGATATTTCATATAAATGGAATCATACAGTATATGACCCTTTATGTCTGGCTGCTTTCCCTTAGCATAATGCTTTCAAGGTACATCTGCATTGTAACATATATCAGTACTTCATTCCTTTATATAGCTGAATAACATTCCACTGTGTGTCAGTACCACAATTTGTTTATCCATTCATCCATTGATGGACATTTGGGTTGTTTCCACCTTTCAGCTACACTGAATAGTGGTGCTATGAACAGTGTATACATATATTTGTTTAAGAAACTGTTTTCAATTCTTTAGCACTAGAATTGCTAAATCATATGATAATTCTATGTTTAATTTTTTGAGAAACTGCTAAGCTGTTTCCACAGCAGGAATGTGATTCTTGATGGAAGCCACAGCCTTATTAGGTTGACAGCTGGAGATCTTGGCTATTTCCCAGCAAGTGCTGAAATTGCTGTTTGCTTTGTAGAAGAAGCCTTGGAACATGGTGCTTCTGTCTACCCTGTTCCCACTCTCTCCACCCTGCCCACCTGGAACTGATTCTTGGCTCTGCTCGCTTATTGTACATATCAATGTAAACCTTGATCTGCCATAACCTTCTTCAAACTTAATGATTTTTAAATGTTTGTAACGTTTTCACTTAACACATCCACAGGAAAAAAAAAACATAAAACAAATGTACCATTTAATGAATCAAACAACCCTTTAGCCACCACCCATGAAAGGAAATACAACCTTGCCAGCCAACCCAGAAGCTCTCCATGAGAGCCTATTAAGTCCCCACTAAAAATAACCACTTTCCTAACTAACCTTTATGGTAATTGCTTTCTTACTTTTACTTCTAGCTTTATCATCCAAGTGTGCATCTCTGTCCTCTATATTTCCTATAATTGGTACTTGGATCTAAAGGACAATCTAAATCAAGTTTGATTTTTTTTTTGGAGTGGAGACTGCTTCACAGATGGCTTTGTGCAACAAGAGGCACATAATGGTTACTTTGAGTTGTTAGTAGCCATTGATGCTGAATGCTTACATCCTTAATTCATTAGATATGCAAAATGTTGTTTTCCAGTTCTGTCATTCCTTCTTCATTTATTTGTTGGAATATCGTGTCAAGAGAAACTTTTCCTCATCTGCTCTTTAGTTATCCAATCACATAGTCTGTATTGTAAAGGCAAGATAAATGCTCGATTTTTCTCTTTATTTACCAATTTTCAAAATAAAGTTCTTTACTATCTTTCAAAGGTGAACAATTAAAACTAGTTTTTGCATGATTATGAATTCACAGTTTTAAACACACTCAATATGTTTCAGTACACTGCAGTTATTATCCTTACTGATGCTCAATTTGTCAGATTTAGTTCTGAACTGTTGATCAAGTAAAACTCGAGTGGTTCCTGGGTTATATCAGGGCCTGTGGACTGCAGGATTCACTTAGCTAAGTCTGGTGTGAGAGATTCTTAAAACAATTTTTTGTGCTTTTAGAATCTGCTGAGAGAGTGTGGACTCCTAGTTTAGCAAAAGCATTCTGGACTGCTGCACCTCTTTTTAAAGTGGGGGCAGCCAGGAGGGTGATTCCATGAATCCACTCACAAGTGTCATTCATGCTCCTGTCAACCTCCCTCCAGCATATGCAGTATATGAGCTAAGCAGATTCCTGTGACAAATTCCTCCAATTCAGAGGTAAAGGAAGAATGAAATTCTCTCATCATGCTCACATGAGCAGGAATGTGTGTGGGTCTCATGTCTTGGGAGAACTCCTTGTAGTTCATTATTTTTCCAGCCCAACCAAGATCCTCGCATCTCCAAAACACATGTCCCAGCTTAGCCAAACCCCTTTCCCCAGTTAAAGGAGAAATAAAGGGAGCAATTTGGGGGCTCATAAAGATAGAAAAAGTGAACCCCCCTGAGACCTTGGATTGTGGCATGTTCATTCAAAAGACACTATGCTGTGGTTAAGAAGATAAGTTAGATAAATAAGTCCAATGGTTAAGACTCTGCACTTCCAATGCAGGGAACATGGGTTCGATACCTGGCTGGGGAGCTAAGATCCCATGTGCTGTGTGGCAAGGCCAAAGTATAAAAGAATAAAAAAAAATAAGTTAAAGTTATAATATTGACTTTGTGAAGTTTTTAAGCTTCGATAACCTCAGAAGTATAAAGGCTAAAACCTGACAAAACTTAGTGTTTTTATAATTACTTAGTTTTGTACACTTTGAGTTATAACTTTAACATTTTTGTTTCAGTCATTATTTGCTAACTTGAATCAGAGGGACTGAAACAAAAAAAAATTAATTATTCAATTATTATGAAAAATTCACAAAACTAAATAAAGTTGAAACAAAATTGAAATATTCAAATTTTCAAAATGATGCTTTCGGGGCTTATCTCTAGGGAGTAAGATTATAAGGGCACACACTTTTATTCACTTGTCTGCACTTTTAAAATCATTTTTAACAATCAACATGGATTTTATTTATGGTAAAAACAGATTTACATTTTGAAAAAAAGCTTTAAAATGAGAAATAAACTTTTGATATAAAATGGTGAATTCTTTGTCTATAATGTACATATTACCTGGAATCTTCTGAGTATTTGAAATTTCTATTAAGAATAATAAATTGTATTAACATTTTCAATCAAGAACACTATGGGCTACTGGAGGTGATTAGAAGTCAAGGGAGGGTTATTGTAAAATCAGAGAAAGTAAAGGTATCATGGAATCCCTTTAGGAATTTGCAGCCTAATTAAAAAAAAAAAATGTAGTGGAAAGTTTATGTGTTTAGAAACATGCAGACATGGGTTTAAATCACTATTTACCTACTTACTAGCTCTTTGATCTTAGGCAAGTCAATCTTTTAAGGCTTTCTCTCCTCATCTGTACAATAGAAATTTTTATCTTCTTTATAGAATTAGTATGTAAAGAAAACAGTACAGATAAAGCTTCAAGTACAGTGCATGATGAATTCTTGAAGTTTTCATTTGTCTGAAGATGTTTATTTTACTCTTTTTAATTTTTTTTTTTGCAGTACGCGGGCCTCTCGCTGTTGTGGCCTCTCCCGTTGCGGAGCACAGGCTCCAGACGCACAGGCTCAGCGGCCATGGCTTACGGGCCCAGCCGCTCCGCGGAATGTGGGATCTTCCCGGACCGGGGCACGAACCTGTGTCCCCTGCATTGGCAGGCGGACTCTCAACCACTGCGCCACCAGGGAAGCCCAACTCTTTTAAATTTTTTACCTTTTTTAAAACATTTTTTACTGTGGTAAAATATACATAATTTTAACCACTTTTAAGTGTACAATTCAGTAGCAACAAGTACATTCACAAAGTTGTGCATCCATTACCACTGTCCATTTACAGAACTTTTTCATCATCCCAAACAAAAGTTTTGTACCCATTAAACAATAACTCCTATTTTCCCCTCCCTCCAGCCCCTGATAACTTCTATTACACTCTCTGTCTCCATGAATTTGCCTGTTCTATGTACCTCATATAAGTGAAATCATGCAATATTTGTCTCACTTATTTCATTTAGCATGTTTTCAAGGTTCATCCATGTTGTCACACGTGTCAGAATTTCATTTAAGGCTAAAAATATTTAATTGTATGTATATACCACATTTTGTTTAACACTTCATCTATTGATGGATATTTGGATTGTTTCCACTTTTGGCTATTGTGAATAATACTGCTATGAACATTGGTGTGCAAGTATGTGTTTGAGTCTCTACTTTCAGTTTTGGGAGATATATACCAAGGATTGAATTGCTGGATCATATGGTAATTCTATGTTGAACTTTTTGAGGAGTGACTACATTTTTTTCCAGAACAGCTGTACCATTTTACATTCCCAACAGCAATGTACCAAGGTTCCAATTTCTTCACATCTTTGCATCTTTGTCAGCCCTTGTTATTTCCTTTTTTTTTTTTTTTTTGCATAGTAGCCATCTCAATGGGTGTGAAGTGGTCTCTCACTGTGGTTTTGTTTTGCATTTTCCTAATGACTAGTGATGTTGAACATCTTTTCAAGAGCTTATTAGTTATTTGCATATCTTTTCTGAAGAAATGTCTATTCAAGTTCCTTGCACATTTTTGAATTGGGTTTTTTTGTTGTTGAGTGTAGGAGTCCTTTATATATTCTGGAAATTATCCCTTATCAGATATGACTTGCAAATATTTTCTCTCATTCCGTGGGCTGTCTTTTCACTCTCTTGATTGTGTTCGTTCATGCACAAAAGTTTAGAATTTCAGCTTATGAAGTTCAACTTATCTATTTTTTTCTTTAGTTGCCTTTGTTTTGGTGTCATATTCAAGTTATCACCAAATCCAGTCTGATGAAAACTTTTCTCTGTGTTTTCTTCTAAGTGTTTACAAAATTTTTTATTTTATATTGGGATTTACAATGTTGTATTAGTTTCAGGTGTACAGCAAAATGATTCAGTTATACATATATATATATATATATTCTTTTTCAGATTCTTTTCCCATTCAGGTTATTACAGAATGCTGAGTAGAGTTCCCTGTGCTATATAATAGGTCCTTATTGATAATCTATTTTATAGTAATGTGTATATGTTAATCCCAACCTCCTAATTTATCCCTCCCCCTCCCCTTTCCCCTTTGGTAACCATAAGTTTGTTTTCTAAGTCTGTGAGTCTGTTTCTGTTTTGTAATTAAGTTCATTTTTATCATTATTTTAGATTCCACATATAAGTGATATAATATGATATTTGTCTTTCTCTGTTTGACTTACTTCACTTAGTATGATAATCTCTAGGTCCATCCATGTTGCTGCAAATGACATTATTTCATTCTTTTTTATGGCTGAGTACAATTCCTTTGTGTATATGTACCATATCTTCTTTATCCATTCCTTTATCAGTGGGCATTTAGGCTGCTTCCATGTCTTGCCTATCGTAAATAGTGCCACTCTGAATATTGGGGTGCATGTATCTTTTTGAATTATGGTTTTCTCCAGATATATGCCCAGGTGTGAGATTGCTGGATCATATGGTAGCTCTATTTTTAGTTTTTTAAGGAATCTGTATATTGTTCTCAGTAGTGGCTGTACCAATTTATATTCCCACCAACAGTGGAGGAGGGTTCCCTTTTCTCCACACCCTCTCCAGCATTTATTGTTTGTAGACTTTTTGATGATGGCCATTCTGACTGGTGTAAGGTGATACCTCATTGTAGTTTTGACTTGCATTTCTCTAATAATTAGAGATGTTGAGCATTTTTTCATGTGCTTTTTGGCCATCTGTATGACTTCTTCAGAGAAATGTCTATTTAGATCTTCTGCCCATATTTTAATTGAGTGTTTTTTTTTTTATATCTTGAGCTGCATGAACTGTTTCTATATTTTGGTGATTAACCCCTTGTTGGTCTCATTTGCAAACATTTTCTCCCATTCTGTGGGTTGTCTTTTCATTTTACTTATGGTTTCCTTTGCTGTGCAAAAGCTTTTAAGTTTAATTAGGTCCCATTTGTTTATTTTTCTTTTTATTTTAATTACCCTAAGAGGTGAATCCAAAAAGATATTTCAGCGATTTATGTCAAAGAGTGTTTTGCCTATATTTTCCTCTAAGAATTTTATAGTATCTGGTCTTACATTTAGGTCTTTAATCCATTTTGAGTTTATTTTTGCATATGGTATTAAAAAATGTTCTAATTTCATTCTTTTACATGTAGGTGTCCAGTTTTCCCAGCATCACTTATTGAAGAGACTATCTTTTCTCCATTGTATATTCTTGCCTCCTTTGTTGTAGATTAATTGACCATAGGTGTGTCGGTTTATTTCTGGGCTTTCTATCCTGTTCCAATGATCTTTATTCCTGTTTTTATTCCCATACCATACTGTTTTGGTTACTGTAGCTTTGTAGTATAGTCTGAAGTCAGGGAGCCTGATTCCTCCAGCTCCGTTTTTCTTTACCCAGATTGCCTTGGCTATTCGAGATCTTTTGTTTTTCCATACAAATTAAAAATTTTTTTATTCTAGTTCTGTGAAAAATACCATTGGTACTGAATTCATTAATGAGCTCTAATAGTTTTTGGGTAGCATCTTTAGGATTTTCTATGTATAATATGTCATCTGCAAACAGTGGCAGTTTTACTTCTTTTCCAATTTGGATTCCTTTTATTTATTTATTTATTTTTCCTCTGATGAACCATGGCTAGGATTTCCAAAACTATGTTGAATAAAAGTGGTGAGAGAGAGGGCTTCCCTGGTGGCTCGGTGGTTGAGAGTCCACCTGCCAATGCAGGGGACACGGGTTCATGTCCTGGTCCAGGAAGAACCCACATGCCACGGAGCGGCTGGGCCCATGAGCCATGGCTGCTGAGCCTGCGTGTCCAGAGCCTGTGCTCCGCAACGGGAGAGGCCACAACAGTGAGAGGCCCGTGTACCGCATTAAAAAAAAAAAAAAAAAAAAGTGGTGAGAGTGGACATCCTTGTCTTGTTCCTGATCTTAAACAAAATGCTTTCAGCTTCTTACTGTGGAGAATGATATTAGCTGTGGGATTGTCATATGTTGACTTTATTATGTTGAGTTATGCTCCCTCTATGCCTACTTTCTGGAGTTTTTAATCATAAGTGGATGTTGAATTTTGTCAAAAGCTTTTTCTGGTGGTTGAGAGTCCGCCTGCTGTTGCAGGCGACATGGGTTCATGCCCCGGTCCGGGAGGATCCCACGTGCCGCGGAGCAGCTGGGCCCATGAGCCATGGCCACTGAGCCTGCGCATCTGGAGCCTGTGCTCCACAACGGGAGAGGCCGCAACAGTGAGAGGCCCGTGTACCGCAAAAAAAAAAAAAAAAGCTTTTTCTGCATCTATTAAGATGATGATATGGTTTTTATTCTTCAATTTGTTATTGTGGTGTATCACACTGATTGATTCACAGATGTTGAAAAATCCTTGCATCCCTGGGATAAATCCCACTTGATCATGGTGTATGATCCTTTTAATGTATTATTGGATTTTGTTTGCTAGTATTTCATTTAGGATTCTTATGTCTATATTCATCAGTGATATTGGCTTGTAATTTTCTTTCCTTGTAGTATCTTTGTCTGGTTTTGGTATCAGTGTGATGTTGGCCTCATAGAATGAGTTTGGGAGTGTTCCTTCCTCTGAAATATTTTGGAATAGTTCCAGGAGGATAGGTGTTAACTCTTCTCTAAATGTTTGATAGAATTCACCTGTGAAGCCACTGGTCCTGGACTTTCGTTAGTTGGGATTTTTTAAATCACAGTTTCAATTTCAGTACTTGTGATTCATCTATTCAGATTTTGTATTTCTTTCTGGTTCAGTCTTGGGAGATTGTACCTTTCTAAGAATTTGTCCATTTCTTCCAGGTTGTCCATTTTATTGTCACACAGTTTTTTTGTAGTAGTCTCTTATGACCCTTTGTATTTCTGTGGTGTCAGTTGTAACTTCTTTTTCATTTCTAATTTTATTGATTTGAGTCCTCTCCCTCTTTTTCTTGATGAGTCTGGCTAAAGGTTTATCAGTTTTGTTTATCTTCTCAAAGAACCATCTTTTAGTTTTATTGATCTTTGCTATTGTTTTCGTTGTTTCTATTTCATTTATTTCTGCACTGATCTTTATGATTTCTTTCCTTCTACTAACTTTGGCTTTCATTTGTTCTTCTTTCTCTAGCTGCTTTAGGGGTAAGTTTAGGTTGTTTATTTGAGATTTTTCTTGTTTCCTGAGGTACACTTGTATTGCTATAATTTCCCTCTTTGAACTGCTTTTGCTGCATCCCATAGGATTTGGATTATTGTATTTGCATTTTCATTTGTCTCTAGGTATTTTTTTGATTTCCTCTTTGATTTCTTTGGTGCGTCATTGATTGTTTAGTAGCATATTGTTTAACTTCCATGTGTTTGTGTTTTTTGCAGTTTTGCTCTTGTAGTTTATTTCTAATCTCATAGCATTGTG
The DNA here is from genome assembly GCF_005190385.1 of Monodon monoceros. Taxonomy (NCBI): domain Eukaryota; kingdom Metazoa; phylum Chordata; class Mammalia; order Artiodactyla; family Monodontidae; genus Monodon; species Monodon monoceros. The sequence goes on from NW_021703782.1 coordinate 57,376,353, forward strand.
GTTGGAAAAGTTTCTTGATATGATTTCAGTTTTCTTAAATTTACTGAGGCTTGCTTTGTGGCCCAGCATCTGATCTATCCTGGAGAATATTCCATACACACTTGAGAAGAATGTGTATTCTGCTGCTTTTGGATGGAATGCTCTATAAATATCAATTAAGTCCATCTGGGCTAATGTGTCATTTAAGGCCTGTGTTTTCTTACTGATTTTCTTTCTGGATGATCTGTCCATTTATGTAAGTTGGGTTTCAAAGTCCCCCACTATTATTGTGTTACTGTCAATTTCTCCTTTTATGGCTGTTAGCATTCACCTTATATATTAAGGTGCTCCTATGTTGGGTGAATATATGTTTACAATTGTTATATCTTCTTCTTGGATTGATTCCTTTATCATTATGTATTGTCATTCTGTGTCTCTTGTAACAGCCTTTATTTTACCGTCTATCTCGTCTCATATGAGTATTGCTATTCCAGCTTTCTTTTGATCTCTATTTGCATGGAATACGTTTTTCCATCCCCTCACTTTCAGTTTGTATATGTCCCTAGATCTAAAGTGGGTTCTTGTAGACAGCATATATATGGGTCTTGTTTCTGTATTCATTGAGCCAGACTATATCTTATAATGGGGTTTCATTCCCTTTCAAACTCCATGGGCTTCCTTGCGGTGTCCAGATAGAGAGGGAACAGGGCAAGGCTAGCAGACAGAGCCTGGATCCCCTCTATCTCAGCCAGAATCACTACACTCCATTTTTTAAAAATCGATTTCATTGATAGCAATGATTTAGTTTGTGTCCCTTATCCTATTGAGAGATAAATTGAGCCCTGGAGTTTCTGACTCACCCAAGGTCCAGCTGCTTAGTTCTTTAGCGAGCACCAACCCTGTAGTACATGTATTAACTCCATTAATTTTCACAACAGCTCAATAAAGGTGCAGGTACTGTTATTAGCGCACTCATTTTATATGTTCTTATTGCCATTTTGTTAATTGTTTTGCCTTTGTTTTTGAAGGTCTTTTTTTCCCTCCCTTCTTTTGTTCTCTTGTGATTTGATGACTAAATTTAATGCTATGTTTGGATTCCTTTTTCTTTTTGTGTGTATATCTATTGTAGATTTTCAGTTTGCAGTTACTATGAGGTTTTGATATAGCAGTCTATATATGAACAAGATTTTAAGTTGCTGGTCTTTTAATTTCAAATGCATTTCCAATATCCTGCATTTCTACTCTCTTCTCAGTTGCTGGTTTTGGTATCATATTTGTGTGTGGATAATTTCCTACGTTTACTGTATGTTTGCCTTTACTGATGGGCTTTCCCATTCATAATTTTCTTGTTTCTAGTTGTGGGCTTTTCTTTTCCACCTACAGAAATTCTTTAGCATTTGTTGTAAAACTGGTGTGTTGGTGCTGAATTCTCTTTGCTTTTTTTTGTCTATAAAGCTTTTGATTTCTCCATCAAATCTGAACGAGACTCTTGCTGGGTAGAGTACTCTTGGTTGTAGGTTTTTCCCTTTCATCACTTTAAATATATCATGCTACTCCCTTCTGGCCTGCAGAATTTCTGCTGAAAAATCAGCTGATAACCTTATGGGGATTCCCTAGTATGTTATTTGTTGGCTTTCCCTTGTTGCTTTTAATATTTTCTCTTTGTATTTAATTTTTGTCAGTTTGATTAATATGCGTCTTGGTATGATCCTCCTTGGGTTTATCCTGTCTGGGACTCTGTGCTTCCTGGACTTTGGTGACTGTTTCCTTTCCCATGTTAGGGAAGTTTTTAGCTATTATCTTTTCAAATATTTTCTCAGGCCCTTTCTCCCTTCTTCTGGGACCCCTATAATGTGAATGTTGGTGTATTTAATGTTGTCCCAGAGGTCTCTTAAACTGTCCTCATTTATTTTCATTTTTGCTTTATGTTCTGCAGCAGTGATTTCCACCATTCTGTCTTCCAGCTCACTTATCCATTCTTCTGCCTCATTTATTCTGCTATTTATTCCGTCTAATGTTTTTTTCATTTCAGTTATTGTATTGTTCATCTCTGTTTGTTTGTTCTTTAGTTCTTCTAGGTCTTTGTTAAATATTTCCTGTAACTTCTTAATCTGTGCCTCCATTCTTTTTCTGAGATCTTGGATCATCTTTACTATCATTACTTTGAATTCTCTTTTGGGTAGATCGCCTCTCTCCTCTTCACTTAGTTGTCCTTTTGGAACAACTTGTTCATTTATCTGAAACATATTCCTTTGTCATCTCATTTTGTCTAACTTTCTGTGATTGCGGTTTTTGTTCCGAGGCTGCAGGGTTGTAGTTCCTCTTGCTTCTGGTGTCTGCCCTCTGGTTGGTGAAGCTTGTCTAAGAGGCTTCTGCAAGCTTCCTGATGGAAGGAACTGATGCCTGCACACTGGTGGGTGGAACTGGGTGTTGTTCCTCTGCTGGGCAGGGCCATTTCGGGGGGGGGGGGTGTTTAGACGTGGCTGTGAGCTCAGGAAGGTTTTAGGCAGCCTGTCTGATGCTGGATGAGGCTGTTTTCCTGCCCTATTGGTTGTTTGGCCTGAGGTGTCCCAGCACTAGAGCCTACAGGCTGTTGGTTGGGGCCAGGTCTTGGTGCTGAAAAGGTGGCCTCCAGGAGAGCTCACACCAATGAGTACTCCCCAGTACCTCCACCACCAGTGTCCTTGTCCCTACAGTGAGCCACAGCTGCTCCCCACCTACCCAGCAGACCCTCCAAGACCAGCAGGTATGTTTGGCCCAGGCTTCTATGAAGTCACTGCTTTTTCCCTGGGACCCAGTGCACACGAGACCTTGTGTGCACCCTCCAAGAGTGGCATTTGTGTTTCCCCCAGTCTTGTGAAGTTCCTGTGATCAAGCCCCACTGGCCTTCAAAGCCAAATGCTCTGAGGGCTCCTCCTTTCAATGTCAGATATCCCAGCTGAGGAGCTGGACATGGGGCTCAGAACTCTCACTCCTGTGGGAGAAACTCTGCAATACATTTATTTTCCAGTTTGTGGGTCGCTCATCCAGCAGGTATGGGATTTGTCTTTTTATCACGTATACACCCCTCCTACCATCTTCTTGTGGCTTCTTGTCTTTGGATGTAGAATATCAGTTTTTGTGGGTTCCAGTCTTTTTTATCAATGGTTCTTAAGAGTTAGTTGTGATTTTGGTGTTTTTGTGAGAGGAGTTGAGCTCAAGTCCTTCTACTCTGCCATCTTGTCTCCAACCTCCGAAAAATGTTCTAAGAAGTAAGAGTTTTATAGTTTTGCTCTTACATTTATGTATTTGATCCATTTTCAGTTAATTTTTATATATGGTGTAAGGGAAAGGTCCAAAACCATCTTTTATGATGGATATTTGTGCTGAATATAGAATTAGGGCTGAGCAATTTTTGGTTTTTTTCTTTCAGTATCTTAAAGATTTCACTTCATTGTGTTTGGACAACACTGTTTTTTATATTGTTCTTCTTATGTATGTTAATGTATCTCCTTTCTCTGGTTACTTTTTTTTTTAACTTTTCTTTTTTAGCAGTTTGACTATGATATACATAGGAGTGTGTGTATGTGTGTGTGCGCATGCACACGTGCATGCACATGCACACATATGCACCCTTATGTGTATTTTATCCTGCTTGGAGTTGCTGAACTTCTCAGATTTGGACGTTGATGTTTTTGTTGAATTCCAAATTTAAGATATTTGGCCATTATTTCTTAAAATATTTTGTCCGCCCCTTCTCTCTTTTCCTTCTAAGACTCTAACAACACACATGTTAGATCATTTGATATTGTCCCACAGGTCCAAGAGATTATTTATTTTTCCTTTATCATATTTCTTTCTGTTCTTCAGGTTGAATTTCTATCAATCTGTCTTCCAGTTCACTGACTCTTTCTTCTGCCATCTCCAGTTGTCTTGTTAGCATATCCAGTGATTTTTTTTAAACATTATTGTACATTTTAGTTGTAGCATCTTCATTTATTTTTAATAATTTCACTTTCTCAGCCTAGAGTCCTATCCTTTCATTCATTAAGATAATATTTTCCCCTGAGGAGTTGCTTCCTCTCCTCTCTTAGTCACTAGGTTGGTCATAGGGTTAAATCTCAGTATAATTCAGTTGGGTTGACTGGGCCTGTAAGGGAGGAAAGAGACCATATACCAAATAAATTGCAAGAATCAGCTAGCATGTGTGAGCAGTTGTCAGGGTAATACTCTCAAGGTTTGATGTCGAGGATGCTGGATCAAGGGGCCTCAAATGTAAGAGGAGATAAGCAGAATTCTTTGACTTAGGAGCACTTTCTTGGAATGTGAGATTTAACACCTTGGCAAGGACCCCAGTGTATAGGACAAACTGTGTGACTCTAAGTCACCTTCTAAGGTGACTCTTAGAAGGTTGGAAAGAACGATGGCTACTGCTGAGTTTCCCAGAAGATAGCAGAGTAGGGAATAAAGAGGCTGAAGGAAGTAGCCATGCTGAAGTGATTATATTATGTGAAACCAAAGACTCTCAGATGATTATGTGCCAAAGAAGGACCCAGAGTACATGTTGTTTTTTCAAGCTATTAGGAATGCACTGGTCGAAAGGATATGCAGGATCATTAAGAAGTTCAGTGGCAGCTCTTTTCTGCTTACCCAGACTGTTGGTAGGAGATGCAGTCACAGAGCCAGGTTCATTAATATCATGGGGATGAGGGGACCCATGAAGTAGTAAATTCCTGGTGGTAGTACTTGACTACTCAAAGCCAAAGGGTCACAGTTTTCATAATGACCAGCAAAATCAGGTAGGCTGCCAAGAAAGCTTGATCTTCAGGGAGTTATTGAAATAATTATGGAGTTTGGTACCCCATAGGCAAAATATACAGGCAGCCATTTTGGCAGGTATTGTACAACCAAAACAAACAAAAAAAGGGAGAGGGGCAAGCATGGTGGACAAAGAAGCTGAGGGCAGAAGCCCCAATAGCATTATGGCACCTTGCTCAGTTCCTACATATGAGCCAATTTTAGATCCAGAACCTATTGGCTGGGTCCCTAGGAGGAAGGACCTTGAAACATGATAGCAAGTATATGCTATAATGATTTTTTCAGTTCTTCCTTATGACCATTTACTCGGGTCACTGTACACTGGAGAAAAAAGAGTGCCCAGTTCCTTTGACATAGGAGGAAAGAGCTACAATAGTAGGAAAAACCAAGTAACCTGGACAAGATATGAAGTCAAACGCAGTATCACATCCTTGTGGTGGAGGTGGGAGGGCAGTGCTGGTAGAAATTAGTGCCACTTTAAAAGCTTAAAGGACATAGCAGTAATGGTCCTTATCATATCTCCATTTAATTTATCAGCCTTTCTCCTGCAGAAACTGGCTAGATTCTGGAGGATGACTGTAGCTACTGCAAGCTCAACCAAGTAGTAGCCTAGTAGCAGCTGCTATGCCAGGCATGGTATCATTACTAGAGTGTATGGATAAGGCCTTCAGTAAATGGTATGCAACCAACAATTTTGTGAATGTATTCTTTTCTACTGCAATCAGGAACAGTCTGACCTGGCATAAAAACAGATCCCTAGACCATTGGAACAGAATAGAGAGTGCAGAAATAAACCTAAACATATATGGTCAACCAATTTTCGAGAAGGACACCAAGAACACACAACGGAAAAAGGATAGTCTCTTTTGTAAATGGTATTGGGAAAAATGGACAGCCACATGCAAAATAATGAAATTGGACCTATATATTACACCAGATAAAAATCAACTCAAAATGCATTGAAGCCTTAAGCATAAGACCTGAAACCACAATACTCCTAGAAGCATAAACAAAACAACCAAAAAACCCAATTTAAAAATGGGCAAATGACCCGAATGGACATTTTTCTGAAGACAACACCTTTTGAAAAGGTGCTCAACATCATCATTAATATACAGGAAAATACCAATCAAAATTATAGTAACCTAACCTCACACCTGTTAGGATGGCTATTATTTTAAAAATCAAAAAATAACAAATATTGATGAGGATGTGGAGAGAAGGAAACCCTTGTACACTGTTGGTGGGATTGTAAATTAGTCCAGCCATTATGGGAAACAGTATATCAACTTTCCCAAAAATTAAAAATAGACTACCATATAATCCAGCAGTCCAACTTCTGGGTATATATTCAAAGAAAATGAAATCACTATCTTCAAAAGATATTTGTACTGGCATGTTTGTTGCAGCATTATTCACAATAGACAAGACATGGAACAACCTAAGTGTCTGTCATTGGATGAATGGATGTAGAAAATGTGGTGTGTGTACACACATGCGTGCACACACCCCCCCACACACACACAGGAGTTCAGGGTTTTGAGGGGCATGAGCCTCCCACCTCCTTTCATGGCCTTGCAATAAACCTTTCTCTGCTCCAGACTACAACATTTCAGTTTGTTTGGCCTCACTGTGTGACTGGCACTAACAGAGAGAAATATTATGCAGTCATTAAAAAAGAAGAAATGCTGTCACTTGCGGCAATATAGATGAACCTAGAGGACATTATGCTAACTGAAATAAACCAAACACAGAAATACAAGTACTGCAAGATCTTGCTTATATGTGGAATCTAAAAAAATTTGAACTCACAGAAACAGAGAGTAGAATGGTGGTTATCAGGCGCTGAAGGATGGGGAAAATGGGGAGATGTTGCTCAAAGGTACAAACTTTCGGTTATAAAATGAGTAAGTCCTGGAAAGCTAATGTGGCATGGTTACTGTAGTTAAAATAATGTATTGTAAACTTGAAATTTGTTTTTTAAAAAGAGAGAAAGAAACAGTCTGATCTTTTTGTTATTTTTGTGACAATATCACATTGTTTTAATTATTATAGCTTTGTTGGTTTTTTGCAATATATGTAATTAAATATTCATTCCATTTCATATCTAAGAATATCTATCTCTCTAAGACTTTAAAATCATCTTTTTCATTTGTAACTTCTGTCTTGTGTATCTGTCTTGCTTAACAGTAAGAAACCTGAGAAATTAACTTATCTGCATGATTGCTTAAAGCAGGGCTTGTCAAACTTTTTTACCTAGCACACATAGAAAATGATAACATTTGCACAGCCACCTGGAGTAAGCAAAAAAGGCATCTCAAATCCAGACTGACCTGGGGGGTTTTGGCTCCCAAAGAAAGGAATGCAGAGAGATAAAGCAGATGGGTTTCAATTTAACATAGGAAGGTAAGAGTGGGTAGGCCTCATTGAGAAGGTGTCATTTAAGCAAATTCTTAAAGGAGATGAAGAGTTAGTTATGCAAGTATCTGGGGGAAGATTGTTCCAGTATGAGGAAACAGCTGGGACAAAGCCTCAAGGCTAGAGTGACACATCTGGTCTTTAGAAATAGCAAGAATTCCATTCTGAGCAAGGAAGAGTGTAGGGGAAGATGTTGTGGGTATAAAGAGGTAACTATGGCATGTTAGATACGGCCTTAAGGCTCAAAGAAAGGACTTTACTTTTATTCAAAGAGAAATGGGGAGCCACTACAGGCATTTAGCAGAGGAGTGGCATTATCTGAATAGACTGTAGGGGGACTAGGATCAAAGCTGGGAGACCTGAGGAGAGACTATAGCAGTAATCCTAGTGAGAGATGATGTTGACTTAGACCAGATAAGAGCAATGGAAGTGGTGACAAATGTTTGAATGCTGGATATTATGAAGGCTGACTTGGGCCAGTCACTTAACATCGCTGAATATTAGTTATAAATCAGTAAAATGAGGATAAATAGTATCTACCTTGTAGAGTTATTATGGGATTAAAGGAGATAGTACATGTAAGGTGTTTAGTATGGCACATAGCTCAAAGTAAGCAACAGGGCATGGAAGCAAAAAGTCTTATTAAAAGAATTCAGAAAATCTACACATTCATTTATGTACTACAAAAATACTAATTTAAATAAATATTTGTACTTTGAATACAAGTTCAAATTTGAACGGGTTATGATTAAAGTTCCTTGGGGAAGCCACTTGGATAAAACTGAGACCACTGTACTTTTTTGAAGTACAAAATGCTTTGTTGTTGGCTAGAAATGCCCAACCACAATGACTGCAGGAAACTCCAGCCCCAACTCTTATTTATTAAAATGTCTTTTAAGGAGGACACACTTGTGAGTCTCTGCATTTTGCCACTCCCACAACTTCATCTTTCAGCATTTATGCAAAGTCAGATTACCCACTAAGAGCTTTCAAGTCAAGAGAAAACTGGACAGGAGAATTAGTGATACCCGATTCAGAGTTTCCAGGTTAAACTTTAGATCTCTCTATCCTGACTTACCTCAAGACTTTTGTGTTCTATTGCTTAAATACAATTAGAAGACCAACCTTTCAATAATCCTTGTGTGTGTGTAATTGAAGAAGAATAAGAGCTAAGGGCTACAGCCTTATGATGAAGCACTTATGGTAACTATTTGAATAAGTACATTGTTTAAGTCATACCACATTCTGCTCAACATTTATTTATTTATTTATGGCTGCATTGGGTCTTCGTTGCTGCATGGGCTTTCTCTAGTTGCAGAGAGCGGGAGCTACTCTTCGTTGTGATGTGCGGGCTTCTCATTGCGGTGCTTCTCTTATTGCGGAGCACGGGCTCTAGGCGCGCGGGCTTCAGTAGTTGTGGCACTTGGGTTCAATAGTTGTGGCTCGTGGGCTCTAGAGTGCAGGCTCAGTAGTTGTGGTGCACGGTAAAAGTGGCTCCATGGCATGTGGGATCTTCCCGGACCAGGGGTCAAACCCGTGTCCCCTGCATTGGCAGGCAGATTCTTAACCACTGAGCCACCAGGGAAATCCTTGCCCAACAAACATTTTGACAAAGGGGGAAAACCTTTCAGGTTAATTTTTAAGAGATTATCCAGACTGTCTTGAGTAATATGATCCTCTGAAACTAGTGTGGCAGAGATAAGTGGCTTTATGTACACTCAGCACCTTCATCTTTATTATGTCTCCATGAGCAGGTATTGGGCACAGAGGATACAAAGAAGAATGAGGCACCATTAGGAATTTCATCTAGGAGAGTGTGTCAGTCTGGGAAGATACCCAGTGACCCAAGGAGCATACTTCCAGCTCTGCCTCAGGCTAGACCCCTGGCCCTCAGACAGAGATATCTGCCCAGGGAAGATGCCTAGATAGAGATGGGGACCTCTGGCCTTTGAGCTGGATACCTTCTGTGTGCCTCTCTAGGCCCACTCTCCATCCCCCACAATCTGCTAGTGATTACAGAGGCTGACTTTATGGGCTGCCCTGCTCAGCAACTTTGCCCAGATTAGTATAACAAATATCTATTTCTGTCTCACGTGACACGAGGGTTGAGAGTTGGTGGCACATCTCTGTCTCTGTGGCTCAGCTGTGGGTGTGGGGACACTACAGGTCTGTGCCACATGTCTGTCTTAAAATCCAGGGTCCTTAGCTGAAGGATCAGTCACTCTTGGGACATACAGGAGAGCGAGGTCAGGGATTTTAGTTCCTGAGCTCCCTCCTTACCAAGTCTCTGCATGTTGATCGTTTCCCTGTGCTGAACCCTCAGCTGCCACCTGAGAGTCCGTTCCTAGAACTACACTTTCTAGGCCCAGCCCTCTCCTCCTTCATGACCCTTCTAGCACAAAAAGCAGCCCCATGCTTGGTTCCCCGTCATACTGTGCTTGTAACTTTTGTAACTGATTCTTTTGTTAGCCCTGCTTGGGTTCCCTGTTTGGAGTGCCATTGTTTTCCTGCTAGGACCTCTCTGATAGAGCTTTGTTACAATAATTAAAAACTGCACTGATGGGGCTTCCCTGGTGGTGCAGTGGTACCAACGCAGAGGACACGGGTTCGATCCCTGGTCCAGGAAGATCCCACATGCCATGGAACAACTAAGCCCGTGCACCACAACTCCTGAGCCTGTGCTCTAGAGCCCGTGAGCCACAACTACTGAGCCCGTGTGCCACAACTACTGAAGCCCGTGTGCCTAGAGCCCATGCTCCATAACAAGAGAAGCCACTGCAATAAGAAGCTCATGCACTGCAGCAAAGAGTAGCCCCCACTCGCCACAACTAGAGAAAGCCCGTGCACAGCCAAAAATAAAATAAATAAATTAATTAATTAATTAATTTTTTAAAACCTGCACTGATGGAGCTGTCCTCAGCAGGTAGATCAGGGCACAGGAGAGGTGTAGGTGCCCTGGGACAGCAGAAATTAAATCCCAAGCCAGAAGAAGTCCATCTGGCCAGCAGCCACACTGCAGCCTGTGGAGCCTGTTTTTCCCTTCTCTCTGGCTCCACTCCAGGAGCATAAGAAAAAGCTTGGCCTTTGAGAGCAGTGGTTCACAACCATGGGGTCTGGACATTGGTAAAGTTCAGAAGCACCTAGGTGGGTCCAATGTTCAGCCTAGTTTTCTGGAGAATGACTCTGGCAGGTAGTTTCCTGGGAGATGTAGGGATGAAAGAGGTGAAGGCACTAGTGTGCAAAGTAGTCTCTCTGTGGAACATCAGAGCCCTCAACCACTTCAGAGCCCTCAAACCATGTGTGAAGAGCATGTGGTGATTGGGACCTGGCATCTCTGAAGCACATCAGGCTAGAGCCTCATGCCAGCCCTGTTTGCTCTATAGAGACCCCTTCCTGCAGTTCTCTTGCTATCTGCTGCCCCAGCCCACGTTAGTCTGACAACCTAAGCTACTGGATTTGCCTTCACTCCCTCCCTTAGTTCACAGTTGCTCTCCTCCTTCCTACCCATCTTTCTTTTTTTTTTTTTTCATTTAACCAGAGTCTGGTTTTTTTTTCTTATCTGAGGTATAGTTGATGTATAATATTGTATAATTTTCAGGTGTACACCACAGTGATTCACAGTTTTTAAAGGTAATACTCCATTTATAGTCAAAATATTGGCTATATTCACTGTGCTGTACAGTATACAATTGGCTATATTCCCTGTGTTGTAGCTTATTTATTTTATACATAATAGTTTGTACCTCTTAATTCCCTACCTCTACCTTGCCCCTCCCCACTTTCCTCTCCCCACTGGTAACCACTATTTTGTTCTCTATATCTGTGAGTCTGTTTCTTTTTTTAAAAAATTTTATTGGAGTATAGCTGTTTTAAAATGTCATGTTGATTTCTGCTGGACAGCAAAGTGATTCAGCTATACATATATATATTCTTTTTCATTAGTTTATTGGATATTGAATATAGTTTCCCTGTGCTATACAGTAGGACCTTATTGTTTATCCATCTGGCATATAATAGTTTGCATCTGCTAATCCCAAACTCCCAATACTTCTCTCCCCTACCCCTCTCCCCTTGACAACCACAAGTCTGTTCTCTATATCTGTGAGTCTGTTTCTGTTTCATAGAGATGTTCATTTGTGTCATATTTTAGGCTACACATATAAGTGATATATATGATATTTGTTTTTCTCTTTATAACTTATGTCACTTAGTATGATAATCTCTAGGTCCATCCATGTTGCTGCAAATGACATTATTTCATCCTTTTTTATGGCTGAGTAATATTCCATTGTGTGTGTGAGTGTGTGTGTGTGTGTGTGTGTGAGTGTGTGTGTATAATAATAATATAATATATATATACACACACATATATATATACACCACATCTTTTTTTAATAAATTTATTTATTATTTATTTTTGGCTGCGTTGGGTTTTTGTTGCTGCACATGGGCTTTCTCTAGTTGCGGCGAGCGGGGGCTACTCTTCCTTGCAGTATGCAGGCTTCTCATTGTGGTGGCTTCTCTTTGTTGCAGAGCATGGGCTGTAGGCCTGTGGGCTTCAGTAGTTGTGGCACGCAGGCTCAGTAGTTGTGGCTTTTGGGCTCTAGAGCACAAGCTTAGCAGTTGTGACTCACAGGCTTAGTTGTTCCATGGCATGTGGGATCTTCCTGGATCAGGGCTCAAACCCGTGTCCCCTTCATTGGCAGGCAGATTCTTAAACGTCGCGCCACCAGGGAAGTCCCACCACATCTTCCTTAACCATTTATCTGTTGATAGACATTTAGGTTGTTTCCATGTCTTGGCTATTGTAAATAGTGCTGCTATGAACATTGGGTGCATGTATCTTTTCAAATTAAAGTTTTCTCCAGATATATGACTAGGAGAGGGATTGCTGGATCATATGACAACTTTATTTTTAGTTTTTTGAGGAACCTCCATAGTGTTTTCCATAGTGGCTGCACAAATTTACATTCCTACCAATAGTGTAAGAGGGTTCCCTTTTCTCCACACCCTTACCAACATTTATTACTTGTAGACTTTTTAATAATGGCCATTCTGACCAGTGTGAGGTGGTACCTCATAGTTTTGATTTGCATTTCTCTAATAATTAGCGATGATGAGCATCTTTTCACATGCCTATTGGCCATCTGTATGTCTTCTTTGGAGAAATGTCTATTTAGGTCTTCTGCCCATTTTTCGAGTGGGTTGTTTCTTTTTTTGTTATTGAATTGTATAAGCTGTTTGTATATTTTGGAAATTAAGCCCTTGTCAGTCACACCATTTGGAAATATTTTCTCCCAGTCCATATGTTATCTTTTCATTTTGTTTATGGGTTTTTTTGCAGTGCAAAAGCTTATAAGCTTGATTAGGTCCTCTTTGTTTATTTTTGCTTATATTTCTATTGCCTTGGGAGACTAACCTACGAAAACATTGGTACAATTAATTGTCAGAGAATGTTACCTTCTCTTCTAGGAGTTTTATGGTGTCTTGTCTTATATTTAAGTCTTTAAGTCATTTTGAGTTTATTTTTGTGTATGGTGTGAGGGTATGTTCTAACTTCACTGATTTGCATGTTGCTGTCCAACTTTCCCAATGCCTCTTGCTGAAGAGACTGTCTTTTCCCCATTGTATATTCTTGCCTCATTTGTCAAAGATTAATTGACCATAGGTGTCTGGGTTTATTTCTAGGCTCTCTATTCTGTTCCATTGATCCACATGTCTTTTTGTGCCAATACTACGCTGTTTTGATGACTATAGCTTTGTAGTATTGTCTGAAGTCTGAGAGGGTTATGCCTCCTCAGAATTGGTTTGGCAATTCTGGATCTTTTATGGTTCCATATAAATTTTAGGATTATTCTAGTTCTGTGAAAAAATGGCATAGGTAATTTGATAGGGGTCACAGTACATCTGTAGATTGCTTTGGGTAGTATGGCCATTTTAACAATATTCATTCTTCCAATCCAAGAGCCTGAGATATCTTTCCATTTCTTTGAATCATCTTCAATTTCCTTTATTAAAGCTTTGTAGTTCTTAGCATAAATGTCTTTCACCTCCTTGATGAGGTTTATTACTAAGTATTTTTTTTTTTATTCAATTTTAAAAGGACTTGTTTGTTTACATTCCTTTTCTGGTATTTCATTGTTGCTGTAAAGAAATGCAATCGATTTCTGTATGTTAATCTTGTATCCTGCTACCTTGCTGAATTCATTTATCAGTTCTAGTAGTTTTTGTGTGAAATCTTTAGGGTTTTCTATATACTGTATCATGTCATCTACATATAATGACAATTTTACCTCTTCCCTACCAATCTGAATACGTTTTATTTCTTTTTCTTGTCTGATTGCTGTGTCTAGGACTTCCAAACTATGTTGAATAGAAATGATGAGAGTGGGTATACTTGTCTTGTTCCAAATTTTAGTGGGAAGGCTTTCAGCGTTTCACCATTGAGTATTATATTGGCTGTGGGTTTGTCATAAACAGCTTTTATTATGTTGAGATATGTTCTTTTTTTATCCACTTTCATAAGGATTTTTATCACGAATGGATGTTGAATTTTATCAAATGCTTTTTCTGCATCTATTGATATGATCATGTGGCTTTTGTCTTTTCTTTTGTAAATGTGGTGTATCACATTGATTGATTTGCTTATGTTGAACCATCCTTCTGAGTGACTGTGGGATGAATCTAACTTGGTCGTTGTGTATGAACTTTTTTATATATTATTGGATTCGGTTTGCTAATATTTTGTTCAGAATTTTTGCAATATTAAAGATATTGATCTATATATATTTTTTCTGATAGTGTCTTTGGTTTTGGTATCAGGGTGATGGTGGCTTCATAGAATGTCTTTGGAAGTGTTCCTTCTTCTTCAGTCTTTTAGAAGAGTTTGAGAAGGATCAGTATAAGTTCTTCTTTGTATGTTTGGTAGAATTTGCCTGTGAAGCCATTTGGTCCTGGTCTTTTGTTTGTAGGAATTTTTTTTTTTTTTTTTTTTTTTTTCTTACAGATTCTATTTCACTTCTAGGGATTGGTCTGCTCAAGTTATCTATTTCTTCTTCATTCAGTTTTGGTGGGCTATATGTTTCTAGAAAATTGTCCATTTCTTCTAAATAGGTTGTTGGATATGTTGACATATAATTGTTCATAGTATTCTCTTACAGTTTTTTGTATTTCTGCCGTATCAGCTGTGATTTCTCCTCTTTCATTTCTTATTTTGTTTATTTGGGTCTTCTCTCTTTTCTTCTCAGTGAGCCTGGCCAGAGGTTTGTCAATTTGGTTTACCCTTTCAAAGAACCAACTCTTGATTTTATTGACTTTTGTCTATTGTTTTTAATCTCTTATTTATTTCCTCTCTGATTTTTATTATTTCCTTCCTTCTGCTGACTTTAGGGGTTTTTTTGTTCTTCTTTTCCTGATTCTTTTAGGTAGTGGGTTAGGTTGTTTATTTGAGATTTTTCTTGTTTTCTGAAGAAGCCCTCTATGACTATGAGCTTCCCTCTAAGAACTGCTTTTGCTGCATCCCACAGACTTTTTATGGTTGTGTTTTCACTTTCATTTGCCTCAAGGTATTTTTAAATTTCTTCTCTGATTCCATCATTGACCCAATTGGTTTTTTAGTAGCGTGTTGTTTGGCTGGCATGTAATCATTTTTTTCTTATTTCTTTTACTGTGTTTGCTTTCTAGTTTCATGATGTTGTAGTCAGAAAAGAGGCTTGAAATTATTTCTATACTCTTAAATCTGTCAAGGCTTGTTTTGTGCCCTAGTATCGGGTCTATCCTAGAGAATGTTCCATGTGCACTTGAAAAGAATGTGTATTCTGTTTTTAGGGATGTAATGTCTTGAAATTATCAATTAAGTCTAACTGTTCTATTGTATCATTTAGGATCTCTGTTGCCTTATTGCTTTTCCATCTCAAAGCTCTGCTTCTTCACTTTGCTTATATTTCTCTTATTCTATGAGTTTAGGAGAAACAGTTTTCTACTGTGGTCTTGGAGGGCTATTTTTATGTGGGAGTGTGCCTGCATAGCCTGCATGGGTTTAATATTTTTGGTGCAAGGGCTGTTTTTAGTGTGGATGCCTGCTGGCTCTTTCCTCACTGTGTGCTGGCTGTTATCCCCTTGATAGGGGGCATGACTGGTGTTCTGGTGACTAGAGCCTGCAGTGGATATTGAGTGGGGCCTCCTCTTTGCTCTGTGTTTGTCACTGCCCTGTCAGGGGCAAGGTCTGTGCCCTGGTTGTTGGAATAGAAGCCCCCAGATCTGTTTCTGCACTGTAGTGTGAGGTAGGCAGGACTGAGCACCCCAGCTGGGAGAGGAACCACTGAGTATTCCTTCATCAGAGCTGTCCACCAGGGAGTGTGCTCTGTGGTGTCATCTGTTTGGGCTCACAAAGTACACTGTTGTTGGCACTTCCCTCAACCTCGCCTCCACTGTGGGAATGCAGGCAATCAGCCCTAGTGACCCTTAGTCACTGTGTTCACAAAACCACCAGCACAGATCCTTAGGCGCCAGTCTACTGAAGTCAGGTACCAGGACTATAGTAGTCATACACCTGGACCCACTGTGGGAGCTATGGAAGCAGCCCAGATCCCGGTCCTACCTCTGCATGCACATGCCCACAAAGCCCACAGCTGCTAAGGCTGGACCCGTCCTAGCCATGGTAGCACCCATTGTCCCACTCCCAGAGCTTATAGAAGTGGAGCGGAGAAAGCGCCTGCTATGGCAGGCCCTGTACCTCCCTTCGCATATCCCTTAGCAATGGTGCTTTGCTTCTATGGCAGGCCTGGGCTTCTTCCACGTAAACCCCCCCGGTTGTGGCCTGCACCACTCTCCAGCCACTTCTGGCTGTCTCCATGCAGCCGACCCCAGTCCTCTCCCTGGTCTGTCCTCTGAAACTGGAGTTTCAGCACCCAGCCCCCACATATACCAGCAGGCGCGCATCTTGGACAGGGGATTGCAATGAGGTAGTGCAAGTCCTATGTGCCAGTCTCTCTCTGTTCTGCTTGCTGCCAACCAGCTGCTGCACTCTCCTCTGAGCCTCTGAAGCTCCCTTCCTGTCCAGGCTGATCTCCCCACCTCTGAAGGGGGCTCCCAGGGTACGGGAACATTTCCTCTTTCACAGCTCCCTCCCAGGGGTACAGGTCCTGTCCCGGTTTCTTTTTTTTCTTTCATCCTACCTGGTTATGTGGAGATATTTCTTGCACTTCTGCATATCTGATATCTTTTACCAGCATTCAGTAGGGTATTCTGTGAAAATTTTTCCACGTGTAGATGTATTTTTGAAGTATTTGTGGGAGGAGGTGAGTTCCATGTCCTTCTATTCCACCATCTTGATTCCTCCCTGTTTCTTTTTTGTTATATTCACTAGTTTGTTGTATTTTTTAGATTCCACATATAAGTGTTATCATACAGTATTTGTCTTTGTCTGTCTGACTTATTTCACTTAGCATAATATTCTCCAAGTCCACCCATGTTGTTGCAAATGGCAAAATTTCATTTTTTTTTATGGCTGAGTAATATTCTACTGTGTGTGTGTGTGTGTGTGTGTATACCGCATCTTCTTTACCCATACATCTGTTGATGGACATTTTGGTTGCTTCCATATGTTGGCAATTGTAGATAATGTGCTATGAACATTGGGGCATGTATCTTTTCGAACTACTGTTTTCATTATTTTTTCGGATAGATACCCAGGAGTGAAATTTCTGGGTCATATGGTAGTTCTATTTTTAGTTTTTTGAGAAAGCTCCATACTGTTTTCCACAGTGGCTGCACCAATTTACATTTCCACCAACAGTGTATGAGGATTCCCTTTTCTCCACATCCCCACCAATGTTGGTTATTTGTGGGGGTTTTTGATGCTGACAGGTGTGATGTGATATCTCTTTGTGGTTTTAATTTGCTTTTCTCTGATGATTAATAATCGTTGGCATATTTTCACGTGCCTGTTGGCCATCTGTATGTCTTCTTTGGAAAAATGTGTATTCAGGTCTTCTGCCCATTTTTTAATCAGGTTGTTTGTTTTTTTGATGTTGAGTTGTATAAGCTGTTCATATATTTTGGATATTAACCCCTTATTGGTCATATCATTTGCAAATATTTTCTCCCATTCAGTAGTTTGTATTTTTATTTTGGCAATGGTTTCCTTTGCTGGGCAAAAGCTTTTAAATTTAATTAGGTCCCATTTGTTATTTTTGCTTTTATTTCCTTTGCTTAGGAGATGGAGCCAAAAGAGTATTGCTACAATTTATGTTAAAGAGGGTTCCACTTATATTTTTTTCTAGGAGTTTTATGGTTTCTGGTTTTACCCATCTTTCTTTTACATAGTAACTGGCCCCTTTGGCTGGTCTCAAGAACTTTCTGTTAATGATGCTAAGGTTATGTCCAATGGACCATGTCTGGTACCTTGCCTTCCCCCCACTCCCTCCTCCCTGGGTCTAGTTTTGGGGTACTGGGCCCCTGGTTAGTGAGATTTGCTATTTAAGAGATCCAAAGTGATTGGCCAGTGTTACAGATTGGGAAATTGGTGAAAGGGGCAAGACTGAGTGGTTGACTCTAAGAGGATAACTATTGTCTCCTGTACCCTTAACATGAGGATTATATGTAGTTGACCTTCATATAATAACACTAACACTTTTCTGTAAATCTAAAACTTTTAAAAATAATGTTTTTTAACAACAACAACTACACCACAACTAATAATATTGAGTCCCACTTAGTTGATCTCACCAGGTACTTACTATAGCCAAATTCGTCAGCTGATGAATATATGTTAAAATTAGGAATGAGAAAAGTTGCAGATATGTATTAACATAAAACACTAATAAATATTAAGAAAGCTAAGCCTTTGTGATTCATACCTATAGAATTCCTCTCCAGCCATTTTCTGGCAAAGAATCTTGAGCCCTGAGTGGCACACTCCAGGGATGCTTCTAAAAGAAGGAAACCATGGATCCCACCAGATAGCTTAGCACCTACTAAAACAGAAGTTCCCAAAGAAAGGACTCCCTTTCCATACATGGTAAGCTGTTCTAAACCTGGCCAAGAAAAAACTAACTATCCAGTTTTTGGAAATAAGGAAATTTGCAGGCTTTTTGTAAATCATGACCTACGTTGGTGTAAGACTCACTCATGAATCAGGTTTTAATCACCAGTGAATAAAACTTTCTGTACTAGGAACTTTCTGTACTAGGAAAAATCTCATGTGGTCATGAGTGGGGACAGCCTGAGTGAGACATGCCTCTGCATGGGTGCATAGAATGAGCAAACAATCATAATGGGCAAGAGTAGAGTGGATCCCATGGTGGGGATAAAGTTGTGCAAAGCAACTTCCCCAACAACGGGATATCTGGAAGAAAGGGACCACTGGCTATTGCAGAAGCTGTGCCCAAAGCCTGACTCCAGACTCTTGTATCTTCTCTCCCCTCATTTCTCACCATGCTCAGTCCAGCAACATTTCTAGGAAGAGCCCTAATTTGATGTAGCTTTGCACCTGTCTTCCCCCTTGGCTTATCTTAGAACATGCACTTTCTTTAGTATGAGCCAGCATAGAGTGTTTTCCTAGATGATTGGTCAATTAGAGTGGCTCCACTTTTATATATTTATATATCTAAGTTTGTTTAAGATTTTATTTGAGAAAAGGTTACTGCCATGAAAGAAGTTTGAAAGCTGCTAAGCTAAATTAAGCCTGTCAAATGCATGGAGAGTAAAATTTCTGTCCTGCTGAGAAGTAATCTGAAATGTTGGATCCAACTATAGAAGAGATGAGGCATCTGCCTCCAAGTTCCTGCTACCTCTGAATTAGTAACTGAGATAGTTACCAGCAGAAGGTAAAGTCAAAATGAGGGTAGCCATGAAGTGGTGAGAGTCAGGGTCTTGAGGTGAAGTAGTAACATGAGGAGTCATGGCCAGCCAAACAGCTTGCCAGTGAACCTGTCTTGTTTCATCCACTTTTCACCCAGCCACCCCACCACCCTACTGTATTGTTTAAAGCAAATCTCAGACATTATCGCAATTCTTCTGTCAATACTTCACTATGCTTCTATAAAAGGTGAGGACTCTTTTTTCCTCCCCAGGTTTATTGAGTATAACTGACATATAATATTGTGTAAGTTTAAGATGTACATTGTGATTATTTGATACATATATATTGTGCAAAGATTACCACCATAAAGTTCGTTAACACATCCATCACCTCATATAATTACCTCTTTTTTTTTTTCTTGGTGGTCGTGGTAGTGGTGAGAGCATTTAAGGTCTACTCTCTTGGCAACTTTAAAGTATATAATAAAGCATTGTTAACTATAGTCACCATGCTGTACATTAGATCCCCAGAACTTATTCATCTTGTAACTGGAAGTTTATACCCTTGAACCAATATCTCCACATTCCCCCCTGCCCCCCAGCCCTTGGCAACCACCATTCTACCCTGTTTCTATGAGTTCAACTTTTTTAGAGTCCACGTATATGTGATATCATATGGTATTTGTCTTTCTCTGAAGGACTCTTTTCTAAAACATAAAAGCACAATTCACATCTAAAAAATAACATTAATTCTTTAATATTATAAAATATCCAGTCATAGTTCAGATGTCCTGGTCTGTCTCAGAATTTTTTAACCTTTAGTTTGTTCACATCAGGATCCAAACATTTCTCATTATATCTCTTAAGTCTCTCTGGTTTTCTGCAGTTCACCTTCTCCTCTTTTTTCCCTTGCTATTTGTTTGTTAAAGCAACCATATTAGAATATTTTGTTACTTATTTTTTAAATTAATTAATTAATTTTTGGCTGCATTGGTTCTTCATTGCTGCGTGCAAGCTTTCTCTACTTGTGCCTAGTGGGGACTACTCTGTTGTGGCGCACGGGCTTCTCATCGCAGTGGCGTCTCTTGTTGCAGAGTATGGGCTCTAGGCACACTGGCTTCAGTAGTTGTGGCATGCGGGCTCAGTAGTTGTGGCTTGCAGGCTCTAGAGCTCAGGCTCAGTAGTTGTGGCACACAGGCTTAGTTGTTCTGTGGCATGTAGGATCTTCCCAGACCAGGGCTCAAACCTGTGTCCCCTGCAGTGGCAGGTGTATTCTTAACCACTGTGCCACCAGGGAAGTCCCTAGAACATTTTTTAAATTTTAAAGTTTTAAACACAGCAAAAGAGCATTCTGCCTATTTGAATCATTGTCTTCAGTCAGAAATGAATCAAAAGTTGCTAGTGGTTGTGGACATCATGTGAAAACCATACCAGTTTGATTAAACGCTTCTCGTATGCCAGACACAAGCAATCTGAAGTAAACCGTGTTTGGTCAGAATTATTTTAATTGAAGATATACATGGAAGCGTCTAGTAATAAATGTGTTCTTAAATATCTACAGTTTTTTTACATTCTACACATAGAAAAATCTTTTTTTAAATGGACTTTAAAAACCAACAAGGACCTACTGTATAGCACAGGGAACTCTGCTCAATATTATGTAATAACCTAAATGGGAAAAGAATTTGAAAAAGAATACATACATGTACATGTATAACTGAATCACTTTGCTGTACACCTGAAACTACCACAACATTGTTAATCAACTATACTCCAATATAAAATAAAAAGTTAAAAAAATTCTTTATGTAAAAAAAAATTTATTGAAGTGTAGTTGATTTACAAAGTTGTGTTAGTTTCTGCTGTACAGCAAAGTGACAGTTTTATATATATATATTCTTTTTCATATTCTTTTTCCATTATGGTTTATCACAGGATATTGAATATAGGTTCCCTGTGCTGTATAGGACTTTGTTGTTTATTTATCCTATATATAATATATAGTTTGCATCTGCTAATCCCAAGCTCTTAATCCTTCCCTCCCCCAACCCCCCTTCCCCTTGGGAACCACAAGTCTGTTCTCTATGTCTGTGGGTCTGTTTCTGTTTCATAGATATGTTCATTTGTGTCACATTTTAGACTCCACATGTAAGTGATATAATATGGTATTTGTCTTTCTCTTTCTGACTTACTTCATTTAGTATGATAATCTCATGTTGCTGCAAATGGCATTATTTCATTCTTTTTAATGGCTGAGTAATATTCCATTGTGTGTGTGTGTGTGTGTGTGTGTGTGTGTGTGTATCACATCTTCTTTATTCATTCATCTGTCAATGGGCATTAGATTGTTTCCATGTCTTGGCTATTGTAAATAGTGCAGCTATGAACACAGGGGTGCATGTGCCTTTTCAAATAATAGCTTTGTCTGTATATATGCCCAGGAGTTGGATTGCTAGATCATATGGAAACTCTATTTTTAGTTTTTTGAGGAACTTCCATACTGTTTTCCATAGTGGATGCACCAATTTACATTCCCACCAACAGTGTAGGAGGGTTCCCTTTTCTCCACATCTCTCTCCAGCATTTACTATTTGTAGACTTTTTAAAATTAATCTTTATTAGAGTATAGTTGCTTTACAATGTTTTGTTGGTTTCTACTGTACAGCAAAATGAATCATCTATAAATATACATATATCCCCTCTTTTTTAGATTTCCTTCCCATTTAGGTCATCACAGTGCCTTCAGTAGAGATCCCTGTGCTATGCAGTATGTTCTCATTAGTTATTTATATTATACATAGTATCAATAGTGTATATGTGTCAATCCCAATATCCCAGTTCCTCCCACCACCCCCCTTTCCCCCTTGGTATCCATACATTTGTTCTCTACGTCTGTGTCTCTTTTCTGCTTTGCAAATAAGATCATCTATACCAGTTTTCTAGATTCCACATATATGCATTAATAGATGATATTTGTTTTTCTCTTTTTGACTTACTTCACTCTATGACACTCTGTAGGTCCATCCACGACTCTACAAATGACCCAATTTTGTTCCTTTTTATGGCTGAGTAATATTCCATTGTATATATGTACCACACCTTCTTTATCCATTCCTCTGTTGACGGACATTTGGGTTACTTCCATGTCCTGGCTATTGTAAATAGTGCTGCTATGAACATTGGGGTGCATGTGTTTTGTTTTTTTTTTAACATCCTTATTGGAGTATAATTGCTTTACGATTGTGTGTTAGTTTCTGCTTTATAACAAAGTGAATCAGTTATACATATACATATGTTCCCATGTCTCTTCCCTCTTGGGTCTCCCTCCCTCCCACCCTCCCTATCCCACCCCTCTAGGTGGTCACAAACCACTGAGCTGATCTCCCTGTGCTATGCGGCTGCTTCCCACTAGCTATCTATTTTACATTTGGTAGTGTATATATGTCCATGCCACTCTCTCACTTTGTCACAGCTTACCCTTCCTCCTCCCCATATCCTCAAGTCCATTCTCTAGTAGGTCTGTGTCTTTATTCCCGTTTTACCCCTAGGTTCTTCATGACTTTTTTTTTTCTTTTCTTTTCTTAGATTCCATATATATGTGTTAGCATACAGTATTTGTTTTTCTCTTTCTGACTTACTTCACTCTGTATGACAAACTCTAGGTCCATCCACCTCACCACAAATAACTCAATTTCGTTTCTTTTTATGGCTGAGTAATATTCCATTGTATATATGTGCCACATCTTCTTTATCCAGTCATCTGTTGATGGACACTTAGGTTGCTTCCATGTCCTGGCTATTGTAAATAGAGCTGTGATGAACATTTTGGTACATGACTCTTTTTGAATTATGGTTTTCTCAGGGTATATGCCCAGTAGTGGGATTGCTGGGTCATATGGTAGTTCTATTTTTAGTTTTTTAAGGAACCTCCATACTGTTTTCCATAGTGGCTGTATCAATTTACATTCTCGCCAGCAATGAAAAGGGTTCCCTTTTCTCCACACCCTCTCCAGCACTTATTGTTTGTAGATTTTTTGATGATGGCCATTCTGACTGGTGTGAGATGATACCTCATTGTAGTTTTGATTTGCTTTTCTCTAGTAATTAGCAGTGATAAGCATCTTTTCATGTGCCTATTGACCATCTGCACACAGAAAAACCTTTAATACTATCAGTCCACTTATTCAATAATTCCTTCAACCACTTGACAATATGTAGTCATGGATTAGATTCTCTATTTATTGTAATATTCATATGTGATCAGAAAGTACTTGGTCAGAAGAGGACAGTGTCATGTGGACATCCAGGTGTGTGATTTGGGTAACAGGATGGATGGTGGAGCCTGCCCAAAATTAGGGAACCCAGGAGGAAGAGTTGGAGTCAGGCAGAGTTGGAGAAGAGATGATAAGTTGGCTTCTGAAGAAATAAGAAGTAACTGTTTCTGGCTCTGTTCCTGCCCTATCTCTGCCAGTGCTGTTGAATCCAAGTTTTCTGAGAACCATGGTGCTTCCTCCCTAAAGAAGGAGCTACAGCTTCCCTGGTGGCGCAGTGGTTGAGAGTCCGCCTGCCGATGCAGGGGACACGGGTCCGTGCCCCAGTCTGGGAAGATCCCACGTGCCACGGAGCGGCTAGGCCTGTGAGCCATGGCTGATGAGCCTGTGCATCCGGAGCCTGTGCTCCGCAACAGGAGAGGCCACAACAGTGAGAGGCCCGCGTACCGCAAAAAAAAAAAAAAAAAAGAAGGAGCTAGCTCACTGCAGATGAGCCAGTTCTTCTACCAGCCCTTGGGAAGAATGACCTCTACATGGTTTAGCCATCAAGCAACCACCCAGTCAATCGAAGTTTGGGGCTACTCCTAGGGAGGAATCACCAGGAAGAAAGTGGATAGCAGAAGAGAGATGACCTTGTAAGCACTCTCCTCTGATGTGGCCCCAGGATCTGAGAAGGGACCCAAATATTTCAATTCCATCTGACATTAGATAGAGGCCCTGCCCTTTCCCCATATCTCCTTCCCTACTACTTCTAGGCCCTAAACCCAGAGCAGTCTTAGTCTCCCCTTATTTGATGGAGAGTCTTAAACTCAGTGTATGGGGCCTGACCATGCTCAAAGTCTGCTTCATTTCTTCTACCAGGTAGTTTCAACATTTTCCTTATCCAAATTATACTTTTGAAAAATTTGAAGCTACCATATTAGCCCCAAAATAAAAAATGTGTAAGTAAAATATATGTAAAATATAGAACAATCTGTTATGAGGCTTTGAAATTAATGGTATTATACATGGGATAAGTTAAAGTAACTGGGTTAAGTGGAAAAGTAAGGACACAAAAATATATGCAACCTGAGTTATAGCTATGAGAAAATGTATCTGTAGAAAAGGAAAAAGGGAGCATGTTCTTTTGCTGGCATTCTTTCTTACCCTCTTGCTTCCACTTTCTGATAAAGCCAGCTGGTATGCTGTGACAAGCTCTATAGAAAGGCCTATGTGGAAAGGAGTTTTTGTTATAGTAATCATGTGAAGTAGAATTTATCAGATTCCTGAGTTTGTAAGCGTAAACCTATAGAAAGCCTACAAGCAACCTGAAAGAAACTTGATGGGGGTTTCTTAAAATTTTCCTGCAAAAATACAGGGGGAAATGTATTATAGAGTTATTTCAGGAAAATTAATCAAAAAAATATGTTTTCTGGGAAAAAAGTAAAAATGAAGAGAAAAATAGCAGCAATTTTACTAGGTGTGTGTGGGATTATGGATGGATATTTTTCCTTTAAAAATTGCTTTAATATCATCATAATTGAAAAATAGAAACAAAATAAAAACTAGTGTGTTGGAGTAAAAGAGAGAAAGCATGATCCTTAAATAATACTTGATGTAGGCGAAGAAAAGGATAATACAAAAAGTGGAAAATAAAAGAGTCATCCTTATTTATGAAGGAGGGAATGGTTAACTATGAAGCAATAGAATAGATGATTTCCAACTTATTTTAATATTTATTTTATTTACTTTTTAACTTTATCAGTTTTCTGGTATTTTTAATAAACTGTGTGAAGTGTTTTAACCATTTAGCAAAGCAAAGATATGTATATTACTGTGTTATACTGATCAAACTACAAACGTTGTTTGGAAAAGAGCTCCAAGCTAATGAAATCTCAAAGAGCTTTCATTGGCAATTATAATTCCAAAAACATTTTTACATATCTATTGTATTTCTTGGAAAACCACAGGAAGTAGCAGATTGACACATTCCCATGGAGTTTTTGAGCACTCTTGGAGGGGGATTTTTCTCTGTAGAGTCAGGTAGGTAGAGCTGGGCCCTAGCTGGACATAGCCAGAAAAACAGCCAGTGGCTAGGTGCTGGGAAGACTCAGAGTTGACAGGAATAACTTAAGCACATGTCATAGAAGTTTATACATGAATAGAGAGCAAACAGAGTCCAGGACAAGGCAGGAACACCCTGTAAAACTGCCCAGAAGATGAATGCCAAAGAGAAATGATTTCTTGAAAGCATTATACTAAGTGAAAGAAGCCCAGTCCAAAGGCCACATATTATATGATTCCATTTATATAAAATGTCCAGAATATAGAAATCCAGACAGACAGAAAATATATTTGTGGTTGCCCGGCTCTGCGGGGGTGGGGGTGGGGGGAGGAATGGGGAATGACTGCAAATGAGTATGGAGTTTCTTTTTAGCATGATGAAAATGTTCTAGAATAAGATAGTGAAGGTTGCATAACTCTGTGTATACACACACACCAAAAAACCCCACTGAATTGTATACTTTAAAAGGTAAGTTTTAGGATATATGCATTATACCTCAATAAAGCTGTTATTTAAAACAAGAGAGAGAGAAATGATTATTTGGGTACCAACTTTGGATAAAAACTCCCTTTTAAATTGAGGCAGCATCTTCAAAAGTACTCTATTGATTATTAAAAGTTAGACACAGTATCATCTTCCCAATGCCCAAACCTTCTCTCTACAAGACATCCCCACCCCACCATGTCACTATTAATGGATAATCCATGACTTCTAAGCTAATTTGCATCTCCCTATAGAGAACCAGCTTGTCTCAATTAGGTGGGCACAGCACTACATTTCTCTGGAGCTGAAATGATGAGATACCAAGAAATTAGTTCAAATTTAAGAAGCGATACTGACATAAAAAATATTATTATAACTCATACCACACACAAAATTAAATATTAGTTTGGCCAGAAACTTCGTTGGGTTTTTCCGTAAGATGGCTCTAATAGTGCTTAGTTGTCTTTAACTTCATTAAAAACAATTTTGTTAGATTATATTGTGACATCTGTCATATCAACATGCATTTTTATTATTAATTTTTTTTTTTTGCGATACGCGGGCTTCTCACCGTTGTGGCCTCTCCCGTTGCGGAGCACAGGCTCCGGACACGCAGGCTCAGCGGCCATGGCTCACGGGCCCAGCCGCTCCGCGGCATGTGGGATCCTCCCGGACCGGGGCACGAACCCGTGTCGCCTGCATCGGCAGGCAGACTCTCAACCACTGCGCCACCAGGGAAGCCCTCAACATGCATTTAAAAAAAAATCAAAATTGGTAAATTTTTGTGTAGCCATTTTAATATTGAAGATGGAAGGAAAAAAAGCAACATTTTCGGCATATTTCAACTTTATTATTTCAAGAAAGGTAAAAACGCAACTGAAACACAAAAAAAGATTTGTCTGGTGCATGAAGATGCTGTGACTGATCAAACGTGTCAAAAGTGGTTTGTGCAGTTTCATGCTGGAGATTTCTCACTGGACAATGCTCCAGGGTCAGGTAGACCAATTGAAGTTGACAGTAATCAAATCGAGACATTAATTGAGAACAATCAACGTTATACCACATGGGAGATAGCGGACATGCTCAAAATATCCAAATCAAGCACTGAAAATCACTTACACCAGCTTGTTTATGTTAGTCGCTTTGGTGTTTGGCTCCCACACAAGTTAAGTGATTAAAAACCTTCTTGACCATATTTCCACATGCAATTCTCTACTTAAAGGCAACAAACACATTCCATTTTTAAAACAAATTGTGACAGGAGGTGAAAAGTGGATACCGTATAATAATGAGGAATGGAAGAGATCGTGGGGCTAGTGAAATGAACCACCACCAACCACACCAAAGGCTGGTCTTCATCCAAAGAAGGTGATGTTTATATGGTGGGATTGGAAGGGAGTCCTCTATTATGAGCTCCTTCCGGAAAACCAAACGATTAATTACAAGTACTTCTCCCAATTAGACCAACTGAAAGCAGCACTGGATGAAAACCGTCCGGAATTAGTCAACAGAAAATGCATAATCTTCCATCAGGAGAACGCAAGACCGCATGTTTCTTTGATGACCAGGCAAAAACTGTTACAGCTTGGCTGGGAAGTTCTGATTCATCCGCCATATTCACTAGACATTGCACCTTTGGATTTCCATTTATTTCAGTCTTTACAAAATTCTTTTAATGGAAAAATTTTCAATTCCCTGGAAGACTGTAAAAGGCACCTGGAACAGTTCTTCGCTCAAAAAGATAAAACATTTGGGGAAGATGGAATTATGAAGTTGCCTGGAAAATGGCAGAAGGTAGTGGAACAAAAGGGTGAATACGGGGCTTCCCTGGTGGCGCAGTGGTTGGGAGTCCGCCTGCCAGTGCGGGGGACACGGGTTCGTGCCCCGGTCCGGGAGGATCCCACATGCCGCGGGGGGGCTGGGCCCGTGGGCCATGGCCGCTGGGCCTGTGCGTCCGGGGCCTGTGCTCTGCGGTGGAAGAAAAAAAAAAAGGGTGAATAAGTTGTTCAATAAAGTTCTTGGTAAAAATGAAAAATGTGTCCTTTATTATTACTTTAAAAACCAAGGAATTTTTTTGCCAACCCAATATTTCTTGGGTCTAGTAAAATACATAAATTTATTTAGATTTTATGCTTGAGAAAGTGTTTCAGCAGTTCTTTGGAGTTTTAGGGTCTCATGGAATTGCCATTTCGTCATCCTTTTTTTCAGAGAAAGCATGGCCTTTTTGGATACATTTTGGATGCAATTCTGTCTTTCCAGGATACATGCAAGTTTCAGTGTTACTAGATTAATTATCAGATTATTTTGATAATCACAGTCAACTATGACCACTGGTGTTTTCTTATCTCCAGGGAGGCTTCTTTACTCACCGCCTTCCTCTAATTTCATAGGGATCTGGTGACTACACTGTCAGGAAGCTAGTGACTATTTCTTAGGAGATGATAGATTTTAGTGCTTAGTTTCTGGTCATTGTTTGGATAAGCTTCAGCCATTTTTAGTAGTTCTGACTCATGCTCCCAGTGGTCACAGTGATTGACCTGTTATAGTAGTTCCCAAACTCAGGTATCATGTGACTCCCCTTCCTCCACTTCAAGGTCAGTCCAGTGTCACAGAAGCCTTGGTAAGTAGTAGAAGACTAAGTAGCATAGGTGATGCTTTCCTGGTCCTTGCACTTGCAATTGACTTCTTTACCTCCATGGAAGTCTTCTCCAGTGAAGTCTTATACATAACAAGACTACTTAAATAGAGCAAGACTTTACACAGACATCAAAAATATTTTATACAGGTATCAAAAATACTAATTCTGAAGACTTTAGATAGAGAGATCTTGAAATAGAAATTTCTCGGCTGAATGGGAAAATGACCATGAAGAAAAAATTACACAAGATCATTCACAATGTTAACAGACCCCTAAAAATGGACACAAATCTGGAAACAAAGAAGGTATGGGGAGTGGATATAGACCAGAGAGACATGGGTGAGAATTCTGGCTTCCCACTTATCTGGTTCTATGACTTTGAGGAAGTCATTAACCTCTCTATGCTTCAGTTCCCTTTTTCTGTGATTTGAGTATAATACCAGTTATCTTTGAAGATTAGACTAGTATCTGGCATTTAATAGGACTCAACAAATGGAAGATGGTAGTAACAGCAGTTTTTTTTTCTAGTTTTGAACTAAGAGTATTAATATTGACAGAAGCTTTTGTATGTAGAGATAAACAATCCTGTGTTTTAGACTGTAGAACAGCCAGATGTCTAGCTGGACACCTGCCATGGAAGAGTCTATAATGATGAATTATTTAAAAGATGTTTTAAGATTTTTACCAGAAGTTCATAATACAAAAAAATTGTTTTAAAGAAATAGTAGCATTATCTCTAGCTGGGGATTCATTGGCATTTTATAATGTTATTTGAAAAATAGAGCAAAACAACTTAAGGACTGCAATCCTCACCTGTAAGAACTAAAAAGAATTGTTTCTCTGAAAGCAATGCTAATTTCTTCCACTCAGGGGCAGCCTAATAATTTCTCCTTGGCCAGATGTTTTGAATATTGTACATCTGTTGGAACCTACAAAGATTTAAAGAGAGCTGTCAACATGTTGTGAACAATTAGTCCACTTCTTAGTCCATACCAGAAAAGTTTTTAAATTTAACTAAGGTTTTTGGTCTCTGATAGATGTGATATCTGTTAAGACATAACTAGATATTTAAAAACACAAAACCTGAAAAGTGGTTTCCAGTATAATAATGCTTTTAATGAAGCAAAACTACTCCCAAAAAGAGTGAGAAAAAAATTTAATTCTAAATTGTGAAAGTGAAATTTGAAACCCAAAGAAATTTTATTTGTACAAAGTCTTTAGAATTCCAATGAAAAATTAGGGTCCTTAGAAAGATGAAAGCACATGTGGCACTCAAAAAATAAGAACATGATGTGGTTTTAAAATCTTAGAAAACCAGAAAGAACTCTTGAAAATGTAAAACAGGAAAGCCAAAATTTTTAAAATTCAATAAAAGGGTTATAAGATTCAGTTTATGAAAGAAAACAGAGGAAAAATGACTTTCAAGTTTCAGCTCTATCATGTATAGAGCTTAGAAGTTATCATTCCTGTCCCTACAAAAAGAAAAGCCTAGATAAACTGAAAATCAACAACTTTTCATGGACACATCAAAAAACTGAGGTCACAGGACAAACCACAACTCTGAAATCTGGAGAGACAAGTATATCCAGAGAGAAAAAGATGAGATATGCTTACCTGAAGCAGAAGTTGCTGGAGCCATAAGCTGGTAAAACACTTAACTGGTAATTTTGATGAATTTCTGGAGGCTATGTGGACTAATGGACTGGTGTGTAAGTGAGAAACTTTGGAGACCACTACACTTTTGTGGCTTTTGCTTCCAGGAACCCCACCAGGTTCTCATAGTAAAGACCCAAGAAAGATTCTTTGTGGTTCTGGCAGGGAAAGATGAAGAATGACCATTATAAAATATGCCCAGGATCTTCTCCATGACAAAGAACCACTCTCTAGGTGAAAGTACATTGTCAGAGCCTTATCACAGCTTGGAAAAGCATTCCTTCTATTTTATTCTCCTTTAGCTTTTCTGTCTCACCTAATATGGGGGAAAAAAGCATACTCAACAGGCATAAGGTCTTCAATAAAATAGATTTGTAAAGCTGAAACCAGGGAAGGAAGTAGAAGGTAGGATGGAAAAGCTATATCACTGAAGCAACACTTGTAAAGGTCACAGCCTGAAGACATAGACCCACTAAAAGACTGAGATGTAATCAGAAGATGGTAGAATGTTCCCCCTCCCCTATGCCACACAGATGGGGCTGCACTATAACAACTATGGACCACAGCTGAAAGAGATGCAAGATACAGATTTTCTGAGGAGGAGTACTGAGAGAAGCCCAAAGTCAACAGGTGAGACAAAGACACTGCAGGAATTTGAAGTCTCTGGCACCAATATCTACAGGAAATATTTAAAACAGTTGAATTTCTAACCAGTTTAGTATTAATCCTCTAAAGACAAGACAAGACACAGTCTAAAGAGATGCAATCAGCAGAGCCAGATTCAGATGTGACATAGATATTGGAATTATCAGACAGGGAATTTAAATAACTATGATTATTGTTAAGTGCTGTAATGGAAAAGATAGACTACATGCAAGAACAGATGGAGAATATAAGCAGAGAGGTAGAAACTCTAATAAAGAATCAAAAGGAAGTTGTAGAAATAAGAAACACAGTAACAGAAATGAAGAATGTCTTTGATGGACTCATCAGTAGTCGCAACATGACTGAAAAAGAATCAGTGAGCCTCAATATATGTCAGTAGAAACTTCCCAACCTGAAATGCAAAGAGAGAAAAAAAGAAAGACAAGAAAACCAGAACATAATATCCAAGAACTGTGGGACAGTATCAAAAGGGGTACTAGGCATATAATTAGAGTACCAATAGGAGAAGAAAGTGAGAAAAAACAGAAGAATATGTAAAATACTAATGATCAAGACTTTCCAAAATTAATGCCAGACAAACCACAGATCCAAGGAGCTCAGAGAACACCAAGAAGGATAAATGAAACTAAACAACAACCCCAACCCCCCACATATATAACTGTGCATCATATTAAAACTATAAAAACTGGGCTTCCCTGGTGGTGCAGTGGTTAAGAATCTGCCTGCTAATGCAGGGGACACAAGTTTGAGCCCTTATCTGGGAAGATCCCACATGCCGTGGAGCAAATGAGCCTGTGTGCCACAAATACTGAGCCTACGCTCTAGAGCCAGCGAGCCACAGCTACTGAGCTCACGTGGCACAACTACTGAAGCCCATGTTCCTAGAGCCCATGCTCTGCCACAGAGAAGCCACAACAATGAGAAGCCCACGCACCACAACTAAAGAAAGCCCACGTGCAGCAACAAAGTCCCAAGGCAGCCAAAAATAAATAAATAAAATAAATAATTTTTTTTAAAACTACAAAAAACAAAAACAAAAAAGATAATCTGAAAATAATCTTTGCAAAAAAGAATACATTATCTCTAGAGCAACAAGGATAAGACTTAGAGTAGACTTCTTGTCAGAAACCATGCAAGCAAGAAGAAAGTGGAGTGAAATATTTAAAGTGTTGGGAAAAAAACAAAACAAAACACCAACCTAGAATTCTATATCCAGTGAAATTACTCTCCAAAAGTAAGGGATTAAAAAAAAATTTTCTCAGATAAAATCAAAACAAAACAAAAAACCCACAACAGCAGAGAATTAATCACCAGAATAAATATTAAAAGGAGTTGTGTAACTATCCCTCCCCTTCTCCCTTCCCCCTTGATAACCATAAGTTCATTCTCTTAAGTCTGTGAGTCTGTTTCTGTTTTGTAAATAAGTTCATTTGTATCATTTGTTTTAGATTCCACATATAAGCAATATCATATGATATTTCTCTTTCTCTTACTTCACTCAGTATGATGATCTCTAGGTCCATCCATGTTGCTACAAATGGCATTATTTCATTCTTTTTAATGGCTGAGTAATATTCCATTGTATATATGAACCACAACTTCTTTATCCATTCCTCTGTCGATGGATAGTTAGGGAGTTTGGGATTGACATGTACACACTGCTGTATTTAAAATAAATAACCAGATGTCCCTAGTGGCACAGTGGTTAAGAATCCGCCTGCCAAGACATGGGACATGGGTTCAAGCCCTGGTCCGGGAGGATCCCACATGCCATGGAGCAACTGAGCCCATGAGCCACAACTACTGAGCCCGTGTACCACAACTACTGCAACCCATGTGCCTAGAGCCTGTGCTCCACAACAAAGAGAAGCCACCACAATGAGAAGCCCACACACCACAACAAAGAGTAGCCCCCACTCGCCACAACTAGAGAAAGCTCATGCACAGCAACAAAGACCCAATGCAGCCAAAAAATAAATAAATAAAATTTAAAATATAATAAAATAAATAAATAAGCAACAATGACCTACTGTATAAAAAAATTGAAGAGGGGACAAGAGAATGATATAGATGAGATGAGACTGGCCATGTGTTGATAATTCTTGAAGCTAATTGATGGATTCATGAGGATTTATTACACTACTCCTTCCACTTTTGTGTTTGAAATTTTCCATAATAAAGTCTAAAAAAATGAAATACAATAAACTGTAGACATGCCAATCTCAAAGGAGCCCATACCACAAGCAATCAGTACTTCACATTCTTACTAATGGTGATTTTAGTGAAATAAAATCTAGCATATTGAATTAATATTGTTAATTTTTTAATTCTATTTTTATACTGTGTTTTGATTTTGAAATTGGTTTAGATTTTATAATGATAAAAATGTAATGAGATTAAGAAATTTCTATATAGTGTTAAGTTTGTACATATTAAGCAGTATTATAATAAAATTATTTTGACTCAGAAAAAAAAGAAGTTCTGTAGGCAGAAGAAAAATAATACAGCTCAGAAACCTGCCACATAAAAATAAGGAATAGAATCAGGGAATAAATAAAAGTGAAATAAAACTTTTATTTTTCTTAATCTTAATTAAGTTAATTTAAGATATAACTTTTTAAAGCAACAATAGTAACAAGGTAGTGGGTCATTATAGCATGTATATAAATGAAATGGATGACAGCAATATCACAAGGGATAAGAGGGAGGAATTAGAAGTACTCTGTTTTTTTTTTGTTTTTGTTTTTGTTTTTTTGCGGTACACAGGCCTCTCACTGTTGTGGCCTCTCCCGTTGCGGAGCACAGGCTCCAGATGCACAGGCTCAGTGGCCATGGCTCACGGGCCCAGCCGCTCCGCAGCATGTGGGATCTTCCCAGATCGGGGCACGAACCCATGTGCCCTGCATCGGCAAGCAGACTCTCAACCACTGCGCCACCAGGGAAGCCCAGAAGTACTCTGTTTTAAGGTATCTGCCCACGTGAAGTGACATAGTGTTATCTGAAAGTGTCTTAGACTAGTTAAAAATGTATGTTGTAAATTTCACTACAGTTTTTAACAGAATAATTGATTGGTTAATAGAGGAGATAAAATGGAGTCATATAAAATATTCAATTAAAATGAGAAGGCAAAAAAGATAGGAGAAAAGAAGAAAAAAAACCAAATGCAATGAATAGAATACAGTTAAAAACATGGTAGATATTAATACAACTATATCAATAATCACTTTAAATGTGAATGTTCTAAATATGCCAATTAAAAGACAGATTATCAGAGTGAAAAAAAGACCTAACTTTATGTTGTTTACAAGAAACCAACTTTAGAAAATTCCAGAAAGCATCCTCTAACACTGGACATGGTCACTATAAAGACAGATGAGCCCAAAGGCTATCTGCCTGAAGACATCTTTAGTCTGGTGAGCAAGAAGGTCCTGGTCACTGTTGAAGAAGATTACACCATCATGGAGGAATCAGTACAGAATCATGGCAAAAAAAAAAAAATCAAGCCTTAAAATATCATTCCCTGAAGAAAAAACCCCACTATAAAGATGAAGACTTTATTAAGTTAATAGTAAAGGGACAGCAGCACAAAAGAAACCTGGAGTATCTATACTAATACCAGACAAAAAAGACTTTGGAACAAGAAAGATTATCAAAGTTAAAGAGGGGCATTGCACAATGATAAAGGCAGTACATAATGATAAATTCTCTAAGAAAACATAACAATATTAGATATGTATACACCTAACAAGAAAGTGTCAAAATGTATGACAAAAACTGGTAGAACTTGAAGACAAACCCATTTTATTAGAACAGGGACTTCAATACCCTTCCATTAGTAATAAATAGATCAAGCAAGCAGAAGAGCGTAAGGATATAGAAGAACAGCGCTATCAACTACATCTAATTGATATTTACAGAACACTCCTCCCAATGACAGCAGAATACACATTCTTCTCAACCATGAACACTCACCATGATAGACAACATTCTGGGCTGTAAAACAAACTTTAACAGATGTAAAAAAATAGAAATCATACAAAGAATGTTCTCGGGCTTCCCTGGTGGCGCAGTGGTTGAGAGTCTGCCTGCTGATGCAGGGGACACGGGTTCATGCCCCAGTCTGGGAGGATACCACATGCCGTGGAGCAGCTGGGCCCGTGAGCCATGGCTGCTGAGCCTGTGCATCTGGAGCCTGTGCTCCACAACGGGAGAGGCCACAACAGTGAGAGGCCTGCGTACCACAAAAAAATAAAAAATAAAAAGAATGTTCTCATACCACAATGAAATAGTGATAAGTGATAGAAATAAGTAATAGAAAGATAGCTGGAAAATTCACAAATATATGGAAATTAAATAACGCATTTTTAAATAATCCATGGGTCAAATAACAGGTCTTAAGAGAAAATAAAAAATACTTCGAACTAAATGAAAATACAACTTTTCAAAATTTGTGAGATGCAGCAACAGCAGGGATTAGAGGGGAATTTAAATCATTAGATTCATATATTATTGATCAAAGGATAAAGATTTAATATCAGTTATTTAGCTTCCATCTTAGGAAACTGAAGAAAGAAGAGCAATTGAAGCCTAAAGCAAACAGAAGAAAATATATAATAAAAATTAGATCAGATGTGAATGAAATTGTTAAAAGAAAAACAATGGAGAAAATCAATGAAGCCAAAAGCTTGTTCTCTGAAAACATCAATTAAATTGATGAAGCTCTCATCAGTCTAACCAAGAAAAAGTGAGAGAAGACACAAATTATCAATATCAGAAAAGAAAAAGGGGTCATTAGTACTAATGTCAACACATTATAAGATTAATAAAGGAACACTATGAACAACTCAATACTGACAAATTTGACAACTTATCTGAAATAGACCAGTTCCTTTAAAGACACAAACAAGGAAAACACAAGGAAAAATAGATAATATGAATATCTATGAAAGAAATTGAAACAACACACATAAAAGCAAGAACTGAATCCAAACGTAACACTAAAAATAGTCATCAAATCAGAAAAGAAGAAAGGAACAAAAAAGAACTAGAAAACAATTTTAAAAATGCAGTAACTACATACCTATCAATAATTACTTTAAATGTAAATTGACTATACTCCAATCAAAAGACATAGAGTGGCTGAATGCCTAATAAAACGAAACCCACCTATATGCTGCCACAAGAGACTCACTTAAGAGCTAAAGACAGACACAGACTGAAAGTGAGGGAATGGAAAAGATATTCTATGAAAAAGCTGAGGTAGCAATACTTGTATCAGACAAAATAGACTCTAAAACAAAGACTGTAACAAGAGACAAAGAAAGGCATAATATGACAAAAAAGGGATCAATCCAAGAAGGAGATATAACAATTGTAAATACATATGCACCCAACATAGGAACACCTAAAAGCATACAGCATACTAACAGACACAAAGAGAGAAATTGACAGTAACACAATAATAGTAGGGGACTTTTACACCCCACTTACATCAATGGATGGATCATCCAGACAGAAAATCAATAAGGAAACAATGGTCTTAAACAACACCTTATAACAGGTGAACTTAATAGATATATATCGAACATTCCATCCAAAAGCAGCAGAAAACACATTCTTTTCAAGTGCATATGGAACTTTCTCCAGGATAGATCACAAGCTAGGCCACAAAACAAGTCTCAATAAATTTAAGATTGAAATCATGTCAAGCATCTTTTCTGACCACAATGGCATGAGACTAGAAATCAACTACAAGGAAAAAAACTGCAAAAAACCACAAATCTATGGAGGCTAAACAATGTGCTAATAAAGAACAAATGTGTCACTGAAGACATAAAATATTAGCAAGCCAAATACAATACATTAAAAGGATCATACACCATGATCAAGTGAGATTTATCACAAGGATGCAAGGATGGTTCAATATCCACAAATCAATCAACATCATATACCACTTTGACAAACTGAAGAATAAAAGTCATATTATCATTTCAATAAATGCAGAAAAGGCTTTGGAAAAAATCAAGCATCAATTTATGATAAAAACTCTCAATGAAGTGGATATACAGGGAACATACCTCAACATAATAAAGGTCATATATGACAAACCTACAGGCAACATCATATTCAATTGTGAAAAACTGAAAGTATTTCCTCTAAGATCAGAAACAAGACAGGGATGCCCACACTCACCCCTTTTATTCAACATAGTATTGGAAGTCCTAGCAACAGCAATCAGACAAGAAAAAGAAATAAAGGCATCCAAACCGGAAAGGAAGAAGTAAAACTGTGATTGCAGGTGAATGATACTATATATAGAAAATCCTAAAGATGCTGCCAAAAAAAAAAATTAGAATAAATGAATTCAGTAAAACTGCAGTATACAAAAAAATGTACAGAAATCTGTCTCATTTCTATACACTAAGAACAAACTATCAGAAAGAGAAATTAAGAGAACAATCCCATTTACAATTGCATCTAAAAGAATAGCTAGGAATAAATCTAATTAAAAAGGTAAAAGACCTGTACTTGCAAAATTATAAGACACGGATGAAAGAAATCAAAGATGACACAAACAGGGGCTTCCCTGGTGGTGCAGTGGTTAAGAATCTGCCTGCCAATGCAGGGGACACGGGTTTGAGCCCTGATCCGGGAAGATCCCACATGCCACGGAGCAACTAAGCCCATGCACCACAACTAGTGAGCCTGCACTCTAGAGCCTGCATGCCACAACTACTGAGCCTGTGTCCCACAACTACTGAAGCCTGTGCACCTAGAGCCCATGCTCTGCAACAAGAGAGGCCACCGCAATGAGAAGCCCATGCACCACAACGAAGAGTAGCCCCTGCTTGCTGCAACTAAAAGAAAGCCCACGCACAGCAACGAGGACCCAACACAGACAAAAATAAATAGATAGATAGATAGATAAATAAATGTATTTTTTTAAAAAAGATGACACAAACAAATGGAAAGATATACAATGCTCATGGATTGGAAGAATTAATACTGTTAAAATGACCATACTACCTGAGGCAATCTGCAGAGTCAATGCAATCCTTATCAAAATAACAAGGACATTTTTCACAGAACTAGAGCAAAAAATTCTAAAATTTGTATAGAAACACAAAAGATCCCAAACAATCTTGAGAAAGAAAAATAAAGCTTGAGGTATCATGCCCCCTGACTTTATACTACAATGCTACAGTAATCAAAACAGTATGGTACTGGCACAAAAACAGACACATGGATCAAGGAACAGAATAGAGAGCTCAGAAATGGACCCACTCTCAAATGGGCAATTAATCTATGACAGAGAAGGTAAGAGTATACAATGGGGAAAAGACAGCCTCACTCATCAATAAATGGTGTTGAGAAAAGTGGAAAGCTACATTCAAAATAATCAAACTGGGCTACTTTCTCACAGATATACAAAAATAAACTCAAAATAGATTAAGACTTAAATATAAGACCTGAATCCATAAAACTCCTAGAAGAAAACCGAGGCAGTATGCTCTTTGACATCAGTCTTAATAATAATTTTTTTGGATCTGTTTCCTCAGGCAAGGGAAACAAAAGCCAAAATAAGCAAATGGGATGCCATCAAACTGAAAAGCTTTTGCACAGCAAAGGAATCTATCAACAAAATGAAAAGGCCGCTTACTGAACAGGAGAAGATATTTGCAAATGATATATGTGATAAGGCATTCATATCCAAAATATACAAAGGACTCATACAACTCAACATCAAAAAAAATCTGATTTTAAAACGGGCAGAGATTCTGAATAGGCATTTTTCCAAAGAAGACAAACAGGTGGCCAACAAACACATGAAAAGATGATCAGCATCACTAATTATCGGGGAAATGCAAATCAAAACCACAATGAGATATAACCTCACTCCTGTCAGTATAGCTGATAGTATAGTTATCAAAAAGACAACAAATAATAGGTGTTGGTGAGGATGTGGAGAAAAAGGAACCCTTGTGTACTGTAGTAGGAATGTAAACTGGGGCATACTTTATGGAAAACAGTATAGAGATTTCTCAAAAAATTAAAAATAGAAGTACCATATGATCCATCAATTCCACTTCTGGGTAAATACCAAAGAAAACAAAAGCACTAATTCAAAAAGCTACATGAACCCCTATGTTCATTGCATTATTTTCACAAGTCAAGATTTGGAAGCAACCTAAGTGTCCATCAATAGATGACTGGTTAAAGGAGATGTGGTATATATACACAACAGAATATTATTCAGCCATTAAAAATGAATAAAATCTTGCCATTTGCAAAAACATGAATGGACCTACAGGGTATTATTATGCTTAGCAAAATAAATCAAACAGAGGAAGACAAATATAATTTCACTTACATGTGGAATCTAAAAAAACCCAAATGAATAAACATAACAAAGCAGAAACAGACTCATAGATACAGAGAACAAACATGTGATTGCCAGATGGAAGGAGGGTGGGGATATGAGAAAAATAGGTAAGAGAGATTAGGAAATACAAACTTCTAGTTATAAAAGAGATGAGTCACAGGGATAAAATGTACAGCATGGGAAATATAGTCAGGGATATCATAATATCTTTGTATGGTGACAGATGGTAACTAGACTTATTGTGGTGATCATTTTATAATGTATAAAAATATTGAGTCACTATGTTGTACATCTGAAGCTAGTATAATATTGTAAGTCAATTATACATAAGTAAAAAATAATATATGATTTGAAAGATACTAAAACAATCTTGAAAAAGAAGAACATGGTTGGAGGACCACTAATTCCAATCTCAAAACTTACAGCAAAGTTGTAGAAATCAAGATAGTATGGTACTTGCATAAGGATATACATATAGAAAAATGAAATAGATTTGAGAGTCCACAAATAAACCCATGTGTCTATAGTCAACTGATTTTCTACAAGAATGCCAAGATAATTCAATGGGGAAGAACAGTTTTTTCAACAGATGGTGTGGGGCACCTGGATATCCACATGTAAAAAAAATGAAATTAGCCCCTCACACCATATGCAAAATTTAACTAAAAATGGATCAAAGACCTAGGGGCTTCCCTGGTGGCGCAGTGGTTGAGAATCTGCCTGCTAATGCAGGGGACATGGGTTCGAGCCCTGGTCTGGGAGGATCCCACATGCCGCGGAGAAAGTGGGCCCGTGAGCCACGGCTACTGAGCCTGCACATCTGGAGCCTGTGCTCTGCAACAAGAGAGGCCGCAATAGTGAGAGGCCCGCGCACTGCAATGAAGAGTGGCCCCCACTTGCCACAACTAGAGAAAGCCCTCGCACAGAAACGAAGACGCAACACAGCAAAAATAAATTAATAAACTCCTACCCCCAACATCTTCTAAAAAAAAAAGGATCAAAGACCTAGATGAAAGCTAAAACATAAAACTATTACAAGAAAACATAAGGGTAAATCTTTCTGATATTGGATTAGGCAATGGTTTCTTAGGTATGACGCCAAACGCACAAACAACAAAGAAAAAGTAAATAACTTGGACTTCATCAAAATTTAACACTTTTATGCTTCACACCATCAAAAAAGTAAAAAGACAATGTGTGGAATGGGAGATACTTTTACAAATCATTTATCTGATAAGGGACTAATATCCAGAATACATAAAGAACTCTTAACACTAAACAATAAAAAGACCAACAACACAATTTTTTAAATGGGCCAAACATTTAAATATACAGTAAGTCCTCTACATACAAACCTTCAAGTTGCGAACCTTCAAAGATGTGAATGTGCATTGCATCAACATCAGGCGTGAGTGAAATTGCAGCTTGCCCACCATCTCCTATTGCTGACAATCCTTCAGCTCTACCATCTCCCACCTCCTCTCCCTTCTCCAGTCAGTAACTCTTCTTTCCTGTTCACTCGATTCCAGCCCCCGTATGCCAGCTGTGGTACTGTACTACTGTACTTTTCAAGGTACTGTACTGTAAGGTTAAAAATGTTTATTTTTTGTTTTTTCTATATATTATTTGTGTGAAAAGTATTATAAACCTATTAAAGTACAGTACTATATAGCCAACTGTGTCACTTGGGTACCTAAGCTAACTTTGTTGGACTTACAAACAAATTAGACTTATGAATGCGTTCTCAGAACAGAACTCATTCATATGTAGGGGACTTACTGTACATTTCTCCAAAGGAGATATACATATGTCCAATAAGTATATGAAAAGATACTCAACATCCCTAGCCATCAGGAAAATGAAAATCAAAGCCACGATAAGATACCACTTCACATGCATTAGAATGGCTATATTTTTTAAAAAAACAGAAAAACAACAAGTGTTGGCAAGGATGTGGAGAAATTGGAACCTTCATACACGCTGGTGGAAGTGTAATATGGTGCAGCCACTTTGCAAAACAGTCTGACTGTTCTTGAAAAATTAAACATAGAGTTTCTATATGACCCAGCAATTCTGCTTCTAGGTGTATAGCTAAGAGAAATGAAAATATATGTCCACACAAAAACTTGTACATGGATGTTCATAGCAATATTGATAATAATCAAAGAATGGGAACACTGTAATGTCCACCAACTAAGGAATGGAGAAATAAAATGAGGTTTATCCAAACAATGTAATATGATAATGTAAGAAAAATAGTTAAGTTCTGATACATGCTACAACATAGATGAACCTTGAAAAGATCACACTAAATGAAAGAAGCCAGTCACATATTATTTTATTCTATTTATATGAAATGTCCAGAATAGGCAAATCTATGGAGACAGAAAGCATATGAATGGTTTCCCAGGAATGAGGGCTTTAGGGGTAAATGTGGGGTGACTTCTAGGGAATGTCATTTCTTATTAGGGTGGTGAAAATGTTCAGAATTGATTGTGGTGATGGTTGCACAATTCTGGTAGTAAACTAAAAACCTATGAATTGCATAATTTAAATGTATTACATAGTATGTGAATTACTGTTGTAAAAAATATTTAAAGAATAAGCAGAAGTTAGCTACATAAAGAATGAAAGAACAATGTGGGCAGAGGGTCTAAATCAGGAAGGAATATGACTTACTAGAGCAATTTTTTTAAAAGGCCAGTGTAATGGGAGTACAAAAATAAGGATAAAAATACAGAGTAGGTAGAAGCTATATCTTGTAGTGTTTTGAAGACTTTGTTAAGGATTTAGGCTAAGATGTTAAATGTAAATATTTTTCTATTTTTCAATAACAGTGTGGCAAAGACTGCCAGTTACCTTCCTTTATAGTTAACCTTTCATCCTTAGTAAGAAAATCTCTGTTTTTAGCTGGGCATATCATTCAGCTTCTGTAGAAGCTAATTGCAACCATGTGGCTAAATTCTCATCAATCAGAATTAAGTTATATTTTTGTATGGTCAGAGCCCAAAGCCATGAGTGACACACAGTGGTGCTCCAAAAATCTTTGTTGAATGAGTATGAGATTTCCATGAAGTCTGCTGAAATAGGATAGGAGGTACATCATTATCCCTTTCTGCAACCTCCTGAATCAAACACAGATGTGGTAACTGGAGTCTTAGCAACTATCTTGAACTAAGGATGAAGACCTCACAACACGCTCTATTGATGGCATGGTAGTGAACTGAGGAGTCCCGACAACTACATGGAGCCATTCCGTACTAGAGTGCCTGTCTCCCAATTTGTCTCTGGACAAATTCTTAAAAAAGCACAACCTTCGGAGACTGAACCAGGAAGAAATAGAAAACATGAACAGACCAATCACAAGCAATGAAATTGAAATTGTGATTTAAAATCTTCCAATGAACAAAAGCCCAGGACCAGATGGCTTCACAGATGAATTCTATCAAACATTTAGAGACGAGCTAACACCTATGCTTCTCAAACTCTTCCAAAATATAGCAGAGGGAAAAACACTCCCAAACTCATTCTACAAGGCCACATCACCCTGATAACAAAACCAGACAAAAATGTCACAAAAAAAGCAAACTACAGACCACTGGTGAACACAGATGCAAAAATCCTCAACAAAATACTAGCAAACGGAATGCAACAGCACATTAAAAGAATCATGCACCATGATCAAGTGGGGTTTATCCCAGGAATGCAAGGATTCTTCAGTATACACAAATCAATAAATATGATACACCATATTAACAAACTGAAGAAGAAAAACCATATGATAATCTCAATAGATGCAGAAAAAGCTTTCAACAAAATTCAATACCCATTTATGATAAAAACTCTCCAGAAAGTAGGCATAGAGGGAACTTACCTCAACATAATAAAGGCCATATATGACAAACCCACAGCCAACATCATTCTCAATGGTGAAAAACTGAAACCATTTCCTCGAAAATAAGGAAGAAGACAAGGTTGCCCACTCTCACCACTATTATTCAACATAATTTTGGAAGTTTTAGCCACAGTCAATAAGAGAAGGAAAAGAAATAAAAGGAATCCAAGTCAGAAAAGAAGAAGTAAAGCTGTCACTGTTTGCAGATGCCATGATACTCTACATAGAGAATCCTAAAGATGCTACCAGAAAACTACTAGAGCTAATCAATGAATTCGGTAAAGTAGCAGGATACAAAATTAATGCACAGAAATATCTGGCATTCCTATACACTAATGATGAAAAATCTGAAAGAGAAATTAAGGAAACACTCCCATTTACCATTGCAACAAAAAGAATAAAATACCTAGGAATAAACCTACCTGAGGAGACAAAAGACCTGTAGGCAGAAAACTATAAGACACTGATGAAAGAAATTAAAGGTGATACAAACAGATGGAGAGATATACCATGTTCTTGGATTGGAAGAATCAACATTGTGTAAATGAGCATACTACCCAAAGCAATCTACAGATTCAGTGTAATCCCTATCAAACTACCAATGGCATTTTTCACAGAACTAGAACAAAAAATTTCACAATTTGTATGGAAACACAAAAGACCCTGAATAGCCAAAGCAATCTTGAGAAAGAAAAATGGAGCTGGAGGAATCAGGCTCCCTGGCTTCAGACTGTACTACAAAGCTACAGTAATCAAGACAGTATGGTACTGGCACAAAGACAGAAATATAGATCAATGGAACAGGATAGAAAGCCCAGAGGTAAACACACACACATATGGTCACCTTATCTTTGATAAAGGAGACAAGAATATACAATGGAGAAAAGACAGCCTCTTCAATAAGTGGTGCTGGGAAAACTGGACAGCTACATATAAAAGAATGAAATTAGAACACTTCCTAACACCATACACAAAAATAAACTCAAAATGGATTAAAGACATATATGTAAGG
The DNA here is from genome assembly GCF_005190385.1 of Monodon monoceros. Taxonomy (NCBI): domain Eukaryota; kingdom Metazoa; phylum Chordata; class Mammalia; order Artiodactyla; family Monodontidae; genus Monodon; species Monodon monoceros. Next base: position 57,420,394 of record NW_021703782.1, read on the forward strand.
CCAGACACCATAAAACACTTAGAGGAAAACATAAGAAGTACGCTGTTTGACATAAATCACAGCAAGATCTTTTTTGACCCACATCCTAGAGAAATGGAAATAAAAACAACAAACAAATGGGACGTAATGAAACTTAAAAGCTTTTGCACAACAAAGGAAACCATAAACCAGATGAAAAGACAACCCTCAGAATGGGAGAAAATATTTGCAAACAAAGCAACAGACAAAGGGTTAATCTCCAAAATATACAAGCAGCTCATGCAGATCAATAACAAGAAAACAAACAACCCAATCCAAAAACGGGCATAGGGGCTTCCCTGGTGGCGCAGTGGTTGAGAGTCCACCTGCCGTTGCAGGGGACACAGGTTTGTGCCCCAGTCCGGGAGAATCCCGCATGCCGTGGCACAGCTGGGCCCATGAGCCATGGCCACTGGGCCTGCGTGTCCAGAGCCTGTGCTCCACAGCAGGAGGGGCCACAGTGGTGAGAGGCTGCGTACGCAAAAAAAATAAAAAATAAAAATTAACGGGCAGAAGATCTAAATAGACATTTCTCCAAGGAAGATATACAGATGGCCAACAAACACATGAAAGGATGTTCAACATCATTGATCGTTAGAGAAATACAAATCAAAACCGCAATGAGGTATCACCTCACACCAGTTAGAATGGGCATCATCAGAAAATCTACAAATAACAAATGCTGGACAGGGTGTGGAGAAAAGGGAACCCTCTTGCACTGTTGGTGGGAATGTAAATTGATACAGCCACTATGGAGAACAGTGTGGAGTTTCCTTAAAAAACTAAAAGTAGAATTACCATATGACCCAGCAATCCCACTACTGGACATATACCTAGAAAAACCATAATTCAGAAAGACACAAGCACCCCAATGTTTATTGCAGCACTGTGTACAATAGCCAGGTCATGGAAGCCACCTAAATGCCCATAAACAGATGAATGGATAAAGAAGACATGGTACGTATATACAATGGAATCTTACTCAGCCATAAAAAGGAACGAAACTGGACCATTTGTAGAGACGTGGATGAATCTAGGACTGTCATACAGAGTGAAGTAAGCCAGAAAGAGAAAAACAAATATCGTATATTAACGCATATATGTGCAACCTAGTAAAATGGTACAGATGAACCAGTTTGCAGAGCAGAAATTTAGACACCGATGTAGAGAACACACATATGGACACCAAAGGAGGAAAGCGGCGGAGGGGTTGGGGGGGCGTGGTGGGATGAATTGGGAGATTGGGATTGACATGTATACACTAATATGTATAAAATGGATAACTAATAAGTACCTGCTGTATAAAAAAATAAATTCAAAATTTAAAAAAAAAAAAAGAAAAGAAACTGGGCTTCCCTGGTGGCACAGTGGTTGAGAGTCCGCCTGCTGATGCAGGGGACACGGGTTTGTGCCCCGGTCTGGGAAGATCCCACATGCTGTGGAGCGGCTGGGCCCGTGAGCCATGGCCGCTGAGCCTGTGCGTCTGGAGCCTGTGCTCCGCAACGGGAGAGGCCACAACAGTGAGAGGCCCACATACCGCAAAAAAAAAAAAGAAAGAAAGAAACTAACACAACATTGTAAATCAACTACACTCTAATATAAAATAAAAATTAAATTAAAAAAAGAAGACGTGTTTTATATGTGTGTGTGTGTGTATATATATATATACACACACACACACACACAATGGAATATTACTCAGTTGTAAAAAACAGAATGAAATGTTGCCATTTACAACAATATGCATGGACCCAGAGAATATAGTAGTTAGTGTAGGAAGTCAGACAGAAAAAGACAAGTACTATATGTCATCACTTATATGTGTAATCTAAAAAATAAAACAAACAAATATATATAACAAAACAAATAGATTCACAGATATAGAGAACAAACTAGTTGTTCATTGGGGAGAGAAAGGGGGAGTGGCAAGATAGGGGTATGGGATTAACAGCTACAGACTACTATGTACAAAATAAAAAAGCAACAAGAATATATTGTACAGCACAGAAAAATATAGCCATTATTTTGTAGTAACTTTAAATGGAGTATAATCTATAGAAATACTGAATTACTATGTTGTTCACCTAAAACTAATATAATATTGTATATCAACTATACTGTAATTAAAAAATGAAAAGGAGATATTCATGGATACAAACACATTTTCATGTAACCTTTTCAAAAATATTAAATCCCGTAGACATACATTTTTAACAACCTGGGAAGATCCTCTTTTGTCAGTGGAGATAAAACAGATTTCTCAAAAGAAATATCTTTGAGTGGATCATTGATAATAAAAATAAACTAGTTAAGTCTTCTCTTTTTAAAGCCATGAAGAATTTACAAGGCTAATTGGAAGGACCAGCCTTCTTCCAGCCCCTTTTGCTGAAAAGAAGAGTCCCTCGTGTTTCCTAACAGTTCTTTGCTGACTCTTTTGCCAATCCCCTTACCCCCACTAAAAGAAAAAAAGGCCAGGATAGTTAAAGTCTCAAAAACTGATTTTTAGATTTGCTAGAAAAATGTTGTGAAGTATTTTTCTTGCCAACAGAGTTTAATCTAAATGATGATTGAATAATATAAACTCAGTATCACACTTGACTCCAGTTTATTCACTTCCTTTGCCTTAAAACATTTTCTGCATTAGTATTCTTCCTTCACTTCCATTAATTTTGTGGCTTGATGTGTGTTCTCACACTCCTGAATCCGATTACCAAAAATTCACTGACCCAGCCCTTTAGCATTATGTTATTTTATGTATATGCTAATTTTATTTTTTACGAAAAATTTCAAAAATATTCAAAAATAAATTGCATAAGGAACCCCCATTTACCTATCACCCTGCTTTAACAGTTATCACATGCTCATCCCATTTCACCTATACCACCACCTACTTCCCACCACCACCTTCTCCCTCATATTCTTTTAAAGCAAATTGTTTCATCTGTAAGTATATTTTGCTTTTGCCGACGTAACCAGCTCTGTTATGTTTCTTCCTTGGGTTCTTCATGCAATTTCCATCAGACAGTTTTTAGTTCTTATGCAGTTGTATCTTCTACTTTGAACTTTCCATCTGCATGTAATGAATGATTGAATCTAGCTGGAATTCAATGCATGCCAAGTACAATATCTACATACAAAAATCCAGAATGGAGCTAATGGGAGAAATAAAACTCGGACAACACAGCAAGAACAATAGTACCACATAGTGAGCCATCTGTGTGTTGAAGAGAACCTATAATATTGTGTAAAATAAATGTTTAGGGAATTGGTTAGCCGGTAGGTCCTTAAAACCTTGCATTTTTGTGTTACATACTATTTTAAAACAGTAAAACCCAACCACATTTTATATATTAAATCACGTAAATGTATTAGATCATCAATGTCTTAGTTAATAGATTTGCATTTTATCTGCTAGGAATTTGAAACATTCTCTTAAGACTATTGTAACTTTCTGCAGCCACGTCACCCCCTGTTCCTCAAGCTTCTCTGAGGTAATTTGTATGCCTGTTCAAGAACCCTGCCTTAGTCTCCCTACGCTCAAAGCAATAGCACCACCGTGTGGTAAGATTAAAAGGTTTCCTCACACTAGCACATACAAATTTTTACAGCTGTTCTTAACGTGCTAAGTAACTCTTTAGCACTCTGGTGAAGCTTTGGACTCCTTCTCAGATTAATAGTTGTAAATCCATAAAATACAGTACATAGAATTACAAAGGGGACCACTTATATAAAAATACTGTTATAGCCAGGTATTCCCAGACTCCAGTCAATAAGCCATAATATGTTTATGTTACGTTTTCTTCAGAAGCAGCTCTTCTCTATTATTCTTGTAATTAAGGATTGTAATTCTAGTTGTGTTTGCAGGTAGGCCTTCAGGAATTGCATAATGATTTTTCCTTCATCTCTATGAATATTTATATGCTCTATAAGAAGGGACAGGATTAGAGTCTGAACAGTGAAAAAATGTTGGGTTTTGTATCCAGGTCCTCTAAATACTTGAAATTTAGATACTCTTGCCAAGAAGAAAGGATGGATTTCACAGGGTGCTTCTGAAAGTGTGGTCTTGGAGCATAAGGGCTTACCCTGTGTGCCTTTATGGGACCTACAAAGTGAGGCAAACTGGACAGTTAATGCTCTGATACAGCTCTGCTGGGTAATTCCGCTCTGGAGGGCTCAGAAATAATTTCTTCCTCAGAGGGCTAATGGAGTAGCTCTATGTACCATTAGACGGCACTGTGAGGGCTCTGTTGCCAGCCAGGTGAGGGGTGACTGTTGGTCAGTTTCTAGGAGGTTCAGAGCCAAATGCTAACATCACACAGGTACAAACTCATAATGGAATCACAGCACTTACTAATATCTTTCCTCTTATTTTTAGAAAAGACTGTGTGTATACATGTTTGTGTGCTTATTATGTATATTCATGTGTGATTAGAGAAAGGAAACTAACATTTTTTTGTTCGTTTCATTGAGTATTTTTTTAGTGCCTGTTATGTTAGGCATTGTGCTACTACAGCAGGATTAAATTTTAGACCCCAAATAAGGGTATGTCAGAAAGATTACAGTTGCATTTAATCAAATTGTTAGTTTCTACTCCAAATATATATATATATATCTTTTTAATCAGGAGGAAAATAAATTTTTAAAATCTCTGTGCCCCATATTGCTCAGTCATTATTGAGCCTCTCTCTGTATCAGACACCTGGAACCCCACTTCACATCCTCTAACCCTCAACTCCGATTCCAGCCATGGCTGTGGTAAACAGGTTCCTGCAGGCTTCCTCCCTCTTTGCACTGAAAGTGCCTCCCCTCAAGCCTGTGCCTAGTTTCCCTCACTTCCTGCCTCAGGGCTTCTCTGATTCCTTTTTGTGAGTGCTCGTAGGTGCCTGCTCAGCTCTCACATACATGCAAACCAGAGAGGTTAGTGTCCCAACTGATGGGAGGCAGGAGCAGAAGAATAAACAGTTCTCCCTCTTGTTCCTAGTCCTCTCTGGGGGGACAATTCTGATTTGAACCCATGCCAGTAACCAATTCAATAATGCAACCTTTTATTGACTTCTTCTCATTTCCTGTGCTGAACTCCTGTTCCATGGGATTACTTCTCAAATAAATTACCTACACCCCAGCCTTTGTCTCAAGCTGTGATCTCAAAGGACTACAGGCAAAGACACACTCCCATCCAACTGAGTTATACAAAAGGTTCAATGGGTCTTATAAGAAAAAAATAAATGGCGAAACCACTCCGGGCTTTGGTCCACACTTTGGACCACCAACTAAGATGCTCATTTACTCAAGCCCAAATAGTCCCTTGGAAGTATGCAAGTATGGGAGTGTGCTCCTTTGGGGCACAGTAATACTTACAAGTCTGGGAGGCAGGTATTATCATATAGTTTCACATGTACTCCACACACCTGTGGAGATCCAACTTCCAGAAGAACAGTAGTTCCCCCATCCTCATGGAACATTCTTCATCCTTTCCCTAAATTGGGGGGAAATGTCCACTTCCTCTCTGTTCCATTTCATTCCTTGTAAGGATACCCACCCCACTCATACTTAAAACAATCTCCTTGATGAGTTTAAGCTTTCACGAAACATAGGAAAAACAACTTTGTCTTCAAACAACAGCTTTCTTCCTTATAATAACTCCCAAGGAAGAGATACACAAAGGACCTTCTTGGAAAATGAAGATGGGGAAAATATAGAGAAAAAAAATCCCACATGAATTAATATTGCAAAAAAACTCTCCATTTATATTTTGTCTCATTTGGATGTCACAATGACCCAGTGTACTAAGTCTTATTATTCCCCATTGAAAATGAGCAAACTGTGGATTGAAGAAGTTTAGTAATTGTCCCCAAAGTCTCACACCTCCTAAGTGGTGAAACTCAAATTTGAATCTCTCTACCTTCCAGGTCCTTTCCAGTATTAATGCTATGTAATCAGGATGGACAGTTTAATTTTGATTCTTGGCCTTCAATCCTCAATTTCCGTTTCCTTTATCAAGAAGAGTCTTGCTTATTGAATGTTCATTTGTCATTGGTATCTCCCATCTGTCTTGTTCTGTATAATTAATCTTCACAGGAAAACTGCATTGACTAGAAATATTTCAAGAAATTAACTGGTGTTGCTTTAGATTTATCTTGAGATACAAATATAAACAGGAAAGCACTTACATTCGGGGCCAGCCATGAAATTTCTGCAACTGTCACTCATCACAGATGCCAAAACAGAACCTGGAAACCTCCCCCACAAGCCGGAGGGAGATGCCCTATAAGCACAGTTTTCAGCAGCTGGAAAGTATAATTTTATGAGCCTTCCAGATCTTCTCTGAGTCTGAATGACTTTTAATGGACAGATGCAAGCAGTATGGTTAGTTGGAATCCTCCACCACAGCAGCAGTGGGACCAGATACCACTAATTCTAGAGTGCTGGCTCTGTTTTAAGCCTTGTGGGTTTTGCAGCAGCTGTGAGCTGTGCTGTGAGGAGCCAGATAGGACTTTTCCTGGCTCTGAAGCTTCAGGTCACTATATAATTGGCTCTAGATGATCTATATGGAAATATAGACATGCTCAGGAACTTAAAGCCTTTACCAGACCATCACATTCCCCATTTTTTATACAAGTAATGCAAGAATATATTGCTACAAAAATTCAAACCATACAGAAATATATGGAGTAAAAAGTAAAAGTCCTTTCCCCCAACCTCAAAGGCATTCACCTCCTAGAAGTAACCACTGTAACAAATTGGTATATATACTATACATTTTCCTGCACATGTTTTATACACACATATAGGTGTTTTACAAAATGGAATTGAACCAATGACATTGAACCCTGCCTTTTTCACTTGACAGTATAATTGATGGATTGTTGCCACTGTGGATTCCTGGTTTCTAATCTCAACTGGAGAAAAGTTTTCAATTCTTTTTTTTTTTCCTTTTCAATTCTTAAAGTTATCTTTGTTCAACTCCTTTATCCTGCACTCCTCACTCCCATGGCTTCTCCAAAACCTTTGACTTTTTCCTCAAACACTCACTGCCTTACTTAAGGCCAATAGTCTCACCAAGAAAATAGAGATCATCGTCTTTTAAAAAAGTCGTTCAGTTACTGCCTATCTACCACCTCAACTGCAAGCTTACCTCACATGCATTCTCTTTCAGGCTCTCCTCCTTTGCAATAGAAGTGTCCATTCTTTTCCTTAAGATCTATCCCCTCTACTTGTACTCTGAATGGTGTATATTCCCACACCAGGGGCATTTTGAAAGCCAAAAAGACTAAGTTCCAGTCTTGTTCTGCCCTTTCTAGCTGTGTGACCTCAGACAAGTTACCTAAGTTCTCTGAGCCTAGGAAAGGTTCTGTTCCCATTGTCAATGAATGATTTATAATGACACTAATCTAAAAGGTTTTTTTATTGTCCTCTAAGAATACTCATTGTTCCAGCCATTATTCTGTCTCTTCATATAACATTTTCATTAATTTTATTGATACATTTTCTTCATTTAAAAAATGCATAGGTAAAGACCAAGTAAATGCCACAAACATAGAATGTTGCACTAAATCTCTATGTAAATCAACATCTTCAAAATAAGTTAGAAATCTAAGAAACTTTACAGGAAAACAAAAAGAACCCAAAGAACATAGATCCACATTTTCTTATCAGTCTATCACTTTATTGTTATTAAAACAATGACCAGGGCTTCCCTGGTGGTGCAGGGGTTGAGAGTTCGCCTGCCGATGCAGGGGACACGGGTTCGTGCCTCGGTCCGGGAAGCTCCCACATGCCACGGAGTGGCTGGGCCCGTGAGCCATGGCCTCTGAGCCTGCGTGTCCGGAGCCTGTGCTCCGCAGCGGGAGAGGCCACAACAGTGAGAGGCCCACGTACCGCAAAAAAATAAATAAAACAATGACCAGGATGAATAATAGGAAACCTACTATAATGTGATTGACTACAATTTCTGTAAAAGCTTTCTGTTAAATGACTCCCAAAACTATAGCTTAGAATTTGAAAAGGACCCTTAAGAGGGCTCACCTAGTCCAAAGCATAGAGTCGGTCTTTCCAACATTATTGCTACACTTATCATGGTAGGAAGAAAACTCCACATGCAATTCTGTCTAGACGATTCTGTTCTTAAAATAGGATTTAAATTCACTGAGGAAAGCTGTTGTCTTGGGTGCTCCTTTTTCAAAGGAAGATACTTTTGCTTGAGAAGTCTCTGGGAAAATGAACTTTTCTTTTTAACCCTTCTCTTATATTTAGGCTTGTTGTGTTGGCTAATCTCTAGGAGATTGTGTGGTAGGTTTCTGCTATCTGTGAGTTGTGGTAGCTTCATCAGCACTCTTAAGAATTCTCATCCAAGGTGCTGGTATCATTGATAGTAGAGTCCACTGTTTAATGAATGAGTTATCCAGAGATTCACCTGCCATGGGATCTCATGCAAAACTTGCCACCTGCTTTTGTGCATAGCATTCCTTTCACCATGCTGTTTCACCACTTTTCTGACAACCGATGTTATCGCTATTTGCCTTTAGGTTCAAGGTGCTTTCTTTCATGCCACATCTCTCCATAGATTCGGGTAGGAAGTTGTGATGCATGAGTCTGGATGTCCTAGAACCACACCTTAACTAATGTAGAGTAAAATCTGGGAGCAGTTCCCTCACCCCTGTCCAGGGTGTGTGCTGCTGCCATCATGTCCCAGCTGTGTGACCTTGGCCAAGACACAAACCCGTCAGGCTTCAGATGCCATATTTTCATAGCTGCAGCCTGAGGGGCAGGCCTGTAGTTAAACACACATCTACACATCTAAGGGCTGACTGTAATCCTCTCCAGAGACCCCAGAGGGCAGGTGCTATCTTCCTGCTCTCCCTCTGCCATGCTCCAGAGTACAGGACCCCAGATTTTGCAACTCAAGGTACATCTACTGTGAAAAACATGCACCTCATTTGTGTCTTCTTTTGGATAATGGAGGGGAACCTGCACACATGTCTGGCACCAGATTTTTGTGGCTGCCACCCAGGGGACACCTCGAGATTGCTTGGCTCATGGCCAGCAGAGCCTGTACTTTTGGGTCTCCTGGGACTGCAACAAACAGAGAGACAGTTCTTGGCTGGCCACCACCCCGAGGGCACAGAACAGAAAGACTGGACAGATACACCACTGTCCCTCTGTGACAGAGGCCTACCTGCTTGTCCTGGAGCCTGGCATGAGGGGAAGAACCCTCTGGCACACGTCTGGAGGCCCACTGAGATGCCCTCCGGGAAGGAAGTCTCTCCCAGAGTCTCCCTCACTCTAGGCACATAGAGCCATATTTTAATACACAGCATATGTAGTGTGTACATATAATATATCCTCTTTTTCTCACTGAAACACTTCAACACATTTTAAAATATCATGGCTTATTTAACAATTATTCTACCCATTGTTGGGTTATTTTCATTTTTTTAATACTCTTAACATACATCTATTGTGAAATGATGATTTTGTATCATCCACTTAGGATCTATTGTTCAAAGTGGAATTTCTGCATCAAAGACTTTTTAACCACCATTCTAGATTCTCAGCTAAGTAATCAGGGGCCGCCAGCAATAGATTTATTTTCCAACGGGGGCCACCAGCAATAGATTTATTTTCCAACAATCCACCAATGCTGTGTTGTTCCTGTAATTTATCTTAGTTATGTGGAGATGTGGTTGTGCCTTTAGTTTGCTTTGTTTTAATTACTACCCAAATTGAATATTTTTTCCCATCAAGATTTATAGTCTATATTTCTTTGTTGATAAATCATCTGCTCTGGCCATTTATCAAGTAGGATATAAATCTTTTGGTTTTTTTGTTTTGCAGTACGTGGGCCTCTCACTGTTGTGGCCTCTCCTGTTGCGGAGCACAGGCTCCGGACGCGCAGGCTCAGCGGCCATGGCTCACGGGCCCTGCCGCTCCGCGGCATGTGGGATCTTCCTGGATCGGGGCACGAACCCGTGTCCCCTGCATCGGCAGGCGGACTCTCAACCACTGAGCCACCAGGGAAGCCCATCTTTTGTATTTTTTATTCTTTTATTTTTCAAATAATTTCACATTCTATAAATTATTCTAAAAGGATTTTATTGGTTTTGATCTTATATTTTTGTATAAATATATTTGCATGAATTAACATGTTGAGGATAATAATATTTTCATGTTTTAAAATCTCTTTTTGCGAATTCCCTGGCAGTCCAGTGGTTAGGACGCCACACTTTCACTACCAGGGCCCAGGTTCAATCCCTGATCAGGCAACTAAGATCCCACAAGCTGCACGGCACAGCCAAAGTAAAATTAAATTAAATTAAATTAAAAAGTCTCTTTTTTTGTTAAACTACCTTTCTAATCCTTGGTTTTATTAATTTTAGTTTTTTTCTCCTTTAAAATTAATTGAATCTATGAGTTCTTATCAAGATCTTGGCAGGAAACAGAAAACATATTTAGAAAGTGTTACTGAAGAGAGTGTGCTGAAAGGATTGTTTACAAAAATGTGGGCAAGGTTAAGAGAATATAACAAAGCACAGGGTCTAGGAATGTTTATACACTTTTACCATATTTAGGCCTAAAGGGGATATGGGAGAGAATGAACCTACAGTTTGCAGCCTGGAAAAAAGGACCTCCTTATAAGAATTGTATCAGTAGAATGCAGCCTGTACCAGGACTGCCTCAAGGTGGGGCGAGAACAGGGCAGAGAGATGGGGACTAAATACCCTATGCCACCTCTTCCCAGTCTCTTGCTAATGCCTCTCATAAGCCAATTCAACCAGAAGACAGAGAGCAAGGGAGCCTGAATGATGCAGTCTGTAGATGTCAGCCTCCTGGGCTACAGAAAAGGGCAGAGAATGTAAGGAGGGAGGGGAGCAATGGAGAACAACCAGCACATAACTATACCCATGGTATCTCATATTTCTGCACATCTTGTGAGCAAAGACATTTTGGACTATATTATTAAGTATGCTTGTGTAGTGAATAGCCTTGGAAGACAGAGATAATGTCTCCCTCTGGAGCAAAGGGCAAGCATGGTTACTATCCAGAATAAAAAGATAATGTCCCCGCCTTGAGAAAAAGCAGTCAGCTTTACTGTCCGGTATAAAAGATTTGTAATCTAAGCTCAGCGTTTCCCTCCTGTAACACAGTCCTTGATGTGTATAGCTGGCATCTATCCCTCTTTGCATCATGCTGTAGGAATTGCGAGTTGGGAACCAGTGAAAAATGCTGATACTCTGACTGCTGCTGTTGCCATGAGTAACAAATTATTTTTTGTCTCTGATGCAGTCTCATATCTTTTACTATCATCCATGAAACTATGGCAGGCTAACTTGTTAGCTTTGAAGTAGCGTAAAATCTCAGATTCTTCACAGCTCTTGACAATTCAAAAAAGAGAAGCCAAACAAAACATAACAAACCAACTGTATTTGTCATGATTGGAGGTGGCTATTACTCACCTCCCTACTCTGAAAACTGATAATTAATGAGAAAGAATTAAGCACTCCTTCACAGTTGCCAAATAGCCTCAGGTCATGAGGGAGAGCTCTTTATTACAGAAAAATGCCAGCTTACAAACATAGAAGAAATGATGGAATTAGAAGAATAGTTTACCTTTTCCCCACTCCTGATGAAATATCTGATTTAGGCAAGGAGAGTTTGAAGGTTGTCAAAGTATTACCCCAAAGATAACTTATTTGTCTCAATGGGAAAAACAAAATGGAGAGATCAGGCAGTCACTACTTAAAGCTTAGTAACAATAACTGTAGGACAACCAAACATTATGTATACTTAATGAAATGCATATGAAGTACATAGCATCACTTATAAAGGATTATTGTCAAAAGTGCTTAACTTGAATCTAATTTAACCTTTATAGTTAATGACTTTTTACAAATGATATTTTTCCAATACTTAAAAAGTGATTGAAAGTTAGGCAAACTGTTCCACTTTGCCTGGGACTGTCCTGGAACTGAAACTCCTCATTCCAAGAAACCCCAGTCTTAGGCAGACCAGGATGATTGGTCACCCTAGCACAAGTTTAACCAATTAGACTCTTCATAATTCTAATATATCAGATTTTCATAAATCTTTTAAAAGTAGACACACAGTGATAAATTAGGCAAAATGTTATAATGGCTACAAAACAGATCAGTACACTAATAACAGTTTTACACTAACAAGAGTTCTAATTCAATGGAAAAATAATTTATTCTTTATTATATCATTATTATTATTACTTCTTCCTGACTGTACAACTTCTGAAACTTACTTAAAAAGTCAGGATTACCTCTCACACCAACTGAAAATGCAGATAAAAATGTTTTGTCATCTTTCAAGATGATCTTACCAAGTATACTACCCAGTGGGACAGGTCCTTTTTATAATTTATATTTTGCCTATTATACAAGAAACTGTACAAAATATTGTCTCTAATTAATCAGATATATTTTCATTCTTATAACCATAATAGTAGTAGTAGTAGCAGTATAAAAGAGACACTCTTCTGAGTGTTTTATCTTTGTAAGATAATATGTTTAGTTTAATATGTCTGCTTTGTCTTTTTTATTAAAATTACAGCTAATATAGTTTATAATTAATTGTTTGGAGTAGTGGGGCCCAGGCTGATTCCTACTTTGGTTCTTTTCTCATTCTTCACCACTTCTGCCCTGGGCATTGTTTCTGCTGGGTTCTGTCTAACCCTGGGAGTTGGAGCCAAACATTCTAATTTTAAAATTTAAAATTTAAAATTTAAATTTAAAATGACATGAAATGTCTGGATGGTTGATATCCTCCATCATTATTACAACTTTCCTCTCAGTTATTTAATCTGTATTTAAAAAAATTTTTTAATCTATCTGTATCCTCATTTATTTGTTATGAAATTAAATCAGTTAATACCTGCAAGTACTAATGTACATATTTTCAACCATCTGGTAAAGAAGCGAGTTCAGTACTCACATAGTGAGTTTTCTGTTCTCTCCAATTCATGATGTTTTTATTCAACTTTTAATATTCTGAATTATTGCCATGCAATTCTTAAAGATGATAACAGTGTTTTACTACTGTACTTCTCATATACTTGGATGTAAGGGGTAATATGCTGAGAAATCCATAAAACCACAGGTTAAACATGGCTGGTCCTCCTGGCATAAGCTAAGGAGTTCCAAAGTAGATTGTAAACTTCATAAAGGTAGGCATTCTGTTTTATTCACAATTGTATCCCCAGTGTCCCAGCACAGTACCTGGAACATAGTAGGTACTCATTAAATATTTGTTGAATAAATGAAGGAAATGGAAAGCTTATAGAGAAAACAATTTCATATGAAAAAACTTGAAAATATTAGCAACTGGAACATCATATTTACATTCAAATTTTAAGTTAAAACATAAGCTGCTTCAGGTTACAGCCCAAAGTGTCAGAAATACCTTTCTCCTCAGCTGTTTTTTGGAGGGGAGGGAGATGATCTGGGTGAAAAAGTTGAGGTATTATTCTAAATCAATAAGTTTACATTGAAAACAAATAAAGAAGAAATTTGTTTCTCATTTTTTCTGGTCCATTATTTAATTTTTAAATGCACAATGTGTAAAGATTGCAAAAAGTTTCCATTAATACTCAAATTCACAAATATGTATGGACTTTAATTAGGTTAAAAATATCTTAAACTTACTAAAGGCTAGAGAGTACTTTCTAAAAATTACAGTGTTCAGTGATCTTTAGAATCACTGACTATAACTACTTGGGTTCAAGATTTATTGTAAAGCTATAGTAATCAATACAGTCAGTGTGGCATTGGAATAAGGATACACATATAGATTAATAGAACAGAAGAGAAGGTTCAGAAATAAGACTACATGTATATGGTCAATTAATATTCAACAAAGATGGCAAATCAGTGGGATAAAAGTGGAACAACTAGAAACTCATATGCAAAAAGAAATGAACTTCTGCCCATGCCTCATACCATATACAAAAATCAACTTGAAATAGATCCTAGATCTAAATGTAAAATCTTTAAACTTAAAACTATAAAACTTATAGAAGAAAACATTAGAGGAAATCTCTGTGAACCTGAGTTGGGTAAAGATTTCTTAAATAGGACATAAAAAGCAGAAACCTTAAAATTTTTTAAATGATAAATTGAACTTCAACAAAATTATAACTTTTGATTTTTAAAAAGCATGGTTAAGAAAAAGAAAAGGAGAAAATATTTGAAAGCATACATCTGATAAGGGACTAGTATCCAGAATATTTAAAGAACTTTTGAAACTCAATAGCAAGAGGACAAAAAAATTAGATTTTTTGAAAAATGCGCAAAAGATTTGAACAAAGACCTCACCAAAGAAGATACACAAATGGCAAATAAACACATGAAAAGATAATCCACACTGTTAGTATTTAGGGAAATGCAAACTAAAATCACAATCAGATACCAAGACATGCTCACTGGAATGACTAAAACTTAAAAGACTGATAATCCCACATGCTGACAAGGATGTGGAGCTAATGGCACTTTCATATATTTCAGTCAAAATGCAAAATAGTACATCCACTTTGGAAAGCATTTGACAGTTTCTTATAAACGTACACTTACTATTTGACCAAGCCATTTCACTCCTAGTATTTGTCGAGAGACATGAAAACATATTTTCCCACAAAAACTTGTACTCATATATTCATAAGAGCTTTATTCATAATAGCCTAAAACTGGGAACAGCCCAAATGTCTGTCGATTGGTGAATGCATAAGCAAATTGTGGTGTATTCATATGATGGAATAAAAAGGAACAAACATGCAACAGAGTGGACGAATGTCAGAAGCATTGTGCAAAGTAAAAGCAGCCAGACACAAAAAGCTTCGTACTGAATAATTCCATTTATATGAAATTCTAGAAGAGACAAAGCTATAGCAACAGAAATCGGATTAGTAGTTGCTTAGAGCCAGGGGTGCGGAAAGGAGATTGTCTACTGAGGGACCCAAAGGAACTTTTGGGGGTAATGAAAATATTCTATATATGATTGTGGTCATGGTTACTTGACTGTCAAAACTTACCTAATTAAACACTTATAATTGGTGAATTTTATTGCACATGAGTTATACCTTAATAAACCTGATTTAAGATAAAAATACTTTGCAGTTTTTGCATCACTTAATGCCTGGTATATGAATGAGTCAAGTTCCAGGTGGGAAAATAGAAACCACACTAAGTACTTCAAGAGGAGATTTAAGAGATTGGTCACACAGGTGTGAGAGACCTGAAGGAGTGAATAAATAGCACTGAGGTAATCAAAAGATGGTAACTGAAGGACCTGCTACCATCCCTAAAGCTGAAGGAACAAACCAGAACTGGTATCTTTGAGTTCAGAGCTATGGCTGAAACCTGAGTAAGGAGTGCCCCCAGGCTACTGTGGGTATATCTGCAGAGAGAAGAGATTGGGCTGCAAGAGGCAGGAAATTGCTGTCACCAGGAGGAAGGGCCACTGCTAGGGCAATCCAGACAAGAAAAGGAAAAACAAGAAGGATCAATCTCTTTTCTGTCCCTTTTCTATCCTCCAATCTCTAGCAGCTCCTATTGGTGGAAATTATCAGGGACCCAGCTGAAAAAGGAGAAATTTTGCTTCCAGAGCCTAACCTCAGAATCAGAGAACAAATTAGAGAAAGTATGAATGTGAAGCCGAAAGACAACATGTAAATGACACTTCTGGTTTATCCCACTTTTAAGAATATTAAGATTAATCAGGAACTTCAGGTGGTTTCATCCTTATCCCTCTATTATTAAGTTCCCAATCAATGTTTCATTTAATGGTTTTAGCATCCATTGGTTACTGTTACCTACATTCATTATTTCATTTGGGGTTACAAAACAGCAGTTTTCTGACTTTAGCATTTTTGTGCTCTTTTTATCTGGAATTCTATCAAGAAGAAGTGGATAACTATTTGGTTATCCTGAAATACAGTTTGTACAGAAAAGGCAGGAAAAATCTTGATTATTCCTCTTTATCAATTTTCAGTTGGTGGCTTAGCATCCTCCAAAGATGATCAATGCGTTGGTAGCTTTTGTTAGTATTAGAAACTCAGAACTTTTGTTGATATATTTAAAGTTTTTTTAATCCATCAAAGGCATTATTCTTTTTGATATTCATATTGTTCCATCTTAGATCGGTAGGAGCCTTCATAGTAGTATTTTTTGTTTTCTGTATTTTTATTTATTCTGGATTATTCTTGAAAAAATGTCAAGTATGTCCAATTTAATTCTACCCCCTATGTCCAATTTAATTCTACCCCCCTCATTTGACTCTAAATCTCTCAGATCTTGGAAGAAATTTGCAACTTATTTTGCACTTTCTTCACTTAGTAAGCTGCTAATAAACACTCAAATTGTCTGCTGTTGAGTCACCTTATGGAAACATTCTTAAATGGCCTCTCAACAGTGCAAAGTATTTTAAAAGCCAATTTTAATTACAAAATTTCATAAAGTTGTTCAACTCTAACCAAGTCTTCAAGTCCAGTCTTGAAATCTTGGTTATTATGTGTGCTTCTTGGCGAGGGGAAAGGGAAATAACAATGCAAAAGGTAAATGCAAGCTAGAGAGGAAGTACCTTAAGATTTTAAATCTGTGTATGTTTTTCTAAAATAAAAGAACATAAATATTTTTCCTAAAATGGATTCAGTTTAACTCTTACTGTTGTAAGAATGACCATCACCATAGAGTGTGGGAGCAACTAGAGAACAAAAAGGATTTGGGGACTCACCTTCTTAGGGAAGCCTCTTTTTCCTCCAGAAAGAGTTAGCAGTCTTTTGGTCTGCATTAATTCTGTTCTTTATACAGGTGTAGGTAAAGAAATAGGTAAATTGCAGCACTTCCAACAAGATGCCCAGGCCAAAACTTGGGGGGAGATTTCCTAGGCTTCTCCTTCCCCTCTATGTTGCTATTGATATGACTTCTTAAGACATGCAATCCTTGCCCTCTTTTCTTTCCCTCCACCACTGCTGTGATTTAGACTTTCAGTGTAATTGAACTAGGTTATTGTCCTCCTAAATGCCTCCAGTCTTCACACTTCAGTTTTTGCATTGCCATCAAAGTAATCTTTCTTAAAATGGATTATTTCACAGCCTTGAGTAAAATCCTTAAAAGGCTCCTCTTTACCGTTGGGGGAAAAAAAAGCCAAATTTCTTAACATGGAATATAAGACTCTTCATGATCTGGCCTCTATATAACTCTTGTCTTCCTCTTTACTGCCTCCTATGTCATCCCCAAGACCCTTAAGTCCCATACCCAATGCTCCAGCAAAAAGTACTGACAGAACTCATCACACTAGGCTCTCAGACCTTTCTGCATTTGAACACAGCTCTTCCCTTTACTTAGAAACTTCTTCTCTTTCTTCAAATAGTTAATAAAGATTCATCCATCAAAAGTCAGCCCTGAGTTTCCATTTCTCACCTAAAATTAGTATTATACCTATCTTACCAACCTTGCAAACCTGTATAATGGTCAAAATGACAGAATGGCAAGGTGCCAATACAAAAGTAAGATCTAATCATTGTTAGAGGAATGATCATTGTTTTTGATTGACACACTTGCTTGGATTAAAGAAACAATAGTTAGCCTCAGGGGCATTTATTTCTTAGAATAATCTCAGCAGCTTCCTACTAAAAGAAAAACTGTAAAGGCATTTTACAGTTTGCAAAGAAAATCTTGAGTGACGTGACCAGGGATACAAAATCAGTTTAGAGACAAGACCAGAATTCTAGTCTCCTGATTACTAGCCCAGGTCACTTTTCATCATACTTTACTCAGTTGTCTTTCTCATTCTTTATTATAATCCACAGGCCAAGTGATTCCGACACACACCTGAGTCTGCACACCTAATAGTGGGGTAGTAATCATTGTCTTTATCTTTTATTGTACTTATTTGATGAACAGCCTTACTGAGGTATTATTCACATGCCAAAGAATTCACCAATCTAAATTGTACAATTCAATAGTTTTGAGTATAATCACAGAGTTGTGCAACTATCACCACAATCAATTCTACAATATTTTCATCACCCAGAAAGAACCCCCCTGACAGCCGTCATTCTCTATCTCCCTTCCCCTTAGCCATTGCCAAACACTAATCTACTTTCTGTATGGATTTTCCTATTTAAGCCCTTTCATATAAAGGGAATCATACAACATGTGGCCTTTTGTGATCGTCTTCTTTCACTTAGCGGCTTTTCAAGGAGTACTCTCTGTTTTAAAATTATCAGTGTAACAATAGAGATAGTTTAGAAATAAAGAAAAGGCGAAAAAAAATCATCCATAATCCCATTCTAATACAATCAATATCATACTTTTCTTTCATTTTCTTTCTCCTCGGTAGGTACATTTTCATCTGATTGGAAAAATGATGGAGAGCGACCCCCGCTCCCACCTTCCCAGAGCCCAGACCGAGGGCCAGGCAGGGGAGGAAGGAGCGCTCCCGCCCATCCCCGCCGGCGCCTCGTTGACGTCACTGCTTCGAGCCGCAGACCCCCGCCCTCCTGCTCCGTCGCGGTCGCTTTGACAGAGCGCGATGGCGGCGTGTGGGTCTGCCGGAGTACCGGCGACCGTGTCGGGAAAGCAAGAGTTTTACCAGCTTCTGAAGAACCTCATCAATCCAAGCTGTATGGTGCGGAGACAAGCAGAGGAAATCTATGAAAATATCCCAGGTCTGTGTAAGACTACATTCCTCTTAGATGCCGTCAGAAATAGAAGAGCAGGTTATGAGGTGAGACAAATGGCTGCCGCCCTGCTACGACGGCTTTTGTCCTCTGGGTTTGAGGAAGTCTATCCAAATCTGCCTTCTGATGTTCAGAGGGACGTCAAGATTGAACTGATACTGGCTGTTAAGTTAGAAACCCATGCTAGTATGAGGAAAAAACTTTGTGATATTTTTGCAGTGCTGGCCAGGAATTTGATAGATGAGGATGGCACTAACCACTGGCCCGAAGGTCTGAAGTTCCTTGTTGATTCAATCTACTCTAAAAATGTGGTTCTGTGGGAAGTTGCACTTCACGTTTTCTGGCACTTTCCTGGGATTTTTGGGACCCAAGATCGGCACGATTTGGATATCATCAAACGGTTGTTGGACCAGTGTATTCAAGATCAAGAACATCCAGCAATCAGGACATTATCTGCTAGAGCTGCAGCTGCATTTGTACTTGCTAATGAGAATAATATTGCTCTTTTCAAAGACTTTGCAGACTTGCTTCCTGGAATCTTACAGGCTGTGAATGATTCATGCTACCAGGATGATGATTCAGTGCTAGAATCCCTTGTTGAGATTGCAGATACTGTACCTAAATATTTGGGTCCTTATTTAGAAGATACTCTTCAATTGAGTCTGAAGTTATGTGGAGACTCTAGACTTAGTAATCTGCAACGCCAGCTGGCTCTTGAAGTAATAGTGACCTTGTCTGAGACTGCAACCCCAATGTTGAAAAAACATACAAATATTATTGCACAGGCAGTTCCTCATATATTGGCAATGATGGTCGATCTACAAGATGATGAGGACTGGGTAAATGCTGATGAAATGGAAGAAGATGATTTTGACAGCAATGCAGTTGCTGCTGAGAGTGCACTAGACAGACTGGCTTGTGGGCTCGGTGGAAAACTTGTTTTACCGATGACTAAGGAGCATATCATGCAGATGCTTCAGAGCCCTGACTGGAAATATCGACATGCTGGATTAATGGCCTTATCTGCTATTGGAGAAGGATGCCATCAGCAAATGGAATCAATTCTAGACGAAACAGTTAACTCTGTTTTGCTTTTTCTTCAGGATCCTCATCCAAGGGTGAGGGCTGCAGCCTGTACTACACTTGGACAGATGGCTACAGATTTTGCACCTAACTTCCAAAAGAAATTTCATGAAACGGTGATTGCAGCTCTGTTGCGTACCATGGAAAATCAAGGTAATCAGCGTGTGCAGTCACATGCAGCTTCTGCGCTTATTATTTTTATTGAAGACTGCCCCAAATCATTGCTAGTTCTATATTTGGATAGTATGGTGAGAAATCTACATTCCATCTTGGTGATTAAACTTCAAGAGTTGATTCGCAATGGAACTAAGTTGGCCTTGGAACAGCTTGTGACAGCCATTGCCTCAGTTGCAGATACAATAGAAGAAAAATTTGTTCCATACTATGATATATTTATGCCCTCACTAAAGCATATTGTTGAGCTTGCTGTTCAAAAGGAACTCAAACTTCTGAAAGGAAAAACTATTGAATGCATTAGCCATGTTGGTCTTGCTGTTGGGAAGGAAAAATTTATGCAAGATGCATCAAATGTGATGCAACTGTTGTTAAAAACACAATCAGACTTAAATAATATGGAAGATGATGACCCTCAGACCTCTTACATCATTTCAGCGTGGGCCAGAATGTGTAAAATTCTTGGAAATGATTTTCAACAGTACCTTCCACTGGTTATTGAGCCTCTTATTAAGACTGCTTCAGCTAAACCTGACGTTGCTCTCTTAGACACACAAGATGTGGAGAATATGAGTGATGATGATGGATGGCAATTTGTAAATCTTGGAGACCAGCAGAGTTTTGGAATTAAGACTTCAGGGCTTGAAGCAAAAGCAACTGCTTGCCAGATGTTGGTTTATTATGCTAAGGAGTTAAGGGAAGGATTCGTGGAATACACAGAACAAGTTGTAAAACTGATGGTTCCTTTACTGAAATTTTATTTCCATGACAATGTTCGAGTGGCAGCAGCAGAGTCCATGCCTTTTCTCCTGGAATGTGCAAGAATTCATGGCCCAGAGTATCTTGCACAGATGTGGCATTTCATATGTGATCCTTTAATCAAGGCTATTGGGACCGAACCTGATACAGATGTACTCTCAGAAATAATGAATTCTTTTGCAAAGTCCATTGAATTAATGGGAGATGGGTGCCTCAATGATGAACAGTTGGAAGAACTGGGAGAAATACTGAAAGCAAAACTTGAAGGGCACTTTAAAAACCAAGAACTGAGACAGGTTAAAAGACAGGAAGAAAACTATGACCAACAGGTTGAAATGTCCCTGCAAGATGAGGATGAATGTGATGTTTATATTCTGACCAAAGTATCAGATATTTTGCACTCATTATTTAGTACTTACAAGGAAAAGATTTTACCGTGGTTTGAACAGCTGCTCCCCTTAATTGTAAATCTAATTTGTTCTAATAGGCCATGGCCAGACAGACAGTGGGGATTGTGCATATTTGATGATATCATAGAACACTGTAGTCCAACCTCATTTAAATATGTAGAATATTTTCGGTGGCCAATGCTACTAAATATGCGAGACAACAACCCTGAAGTCAGGCAAGCTGCTGCTTATGGCCTGGGTGTTATGGCACAGTTTGGTGGAGATGATTATCGTTCTTTATGTTCAGAAGCTGTTCCGCTGCTGGTAAAAGTTATTAAGTGTGCAAATTCCAAAACCAAAAAAAATGTCATTGCTACAGAGAACTGTATCTCAGCAGTAGGCAAGATTTTGAGGTTTAAGCCTAACTGTGTAAATGTAGATGAAGTTCTTCCACACTGGTTGTCATGGCTTCCATTGCATGAGGATAAAGAGGAAGCTATTCAGACTTTGAGTTTTCTCTGTGACTTAATTGAAAGTAACCACCCAGTTGTACTTGGTCCAAATAATTCCAATCTTCCAAAAATAATCAGTGTAATTGCAGAAGGAAAAATGAATGAGACTGTTAACTATGAAGATCCTTGTGCCAAACGCCTAGCTAATGTCGTGCGTCAGGTACAGACTTCTGAAGAATTATGGTTGGAATGCATTTCCCAGCTTGATGATGAGCAGCAGGAAGCCTTACAGGAGTTGCTAAATTTTGCCTGAAGCACCTTAATATTACTTGAATATCATCCACCATAAAAGTAACTCCGAACAAGTTTTGTGTGTGGATTCCATTATGATTGAGAGAACTGCTCTCTTCCTGCTAAGCAGTTTATATGCCTTCCCCATGTTTCTCCAGGATTAGTCAGTGTTATAGCCTCTGTTTACCTTGCATGTTTTCTCTCTTAAACACAGACCTTGGTGATAACCTGTGCTTCTGTTGTCTTAAAATGTTTGTCACCTTTCCTGTAGTTGATGTGAAGTATATAAATTGTTGCTATTTGTCTGAATTATTGATGCTGGGCAAGCAGTATACTTGGTGTCAAGATGTCATGCTGCCTACAAGATGCTAAGAGCTCACAAGATGGGATAGGAGAACTTCCAGGACAAACATCTTTGGAATTGTGGGTGAAGAATATAGTGGCAGGCTTATTCCTCCTTGATAAT
Organism: Monodon monoceros; assembly: GCF_005190385.1. NCBI lineage: Eukaryota > Metazoa > Chordata > Mammalia > Artiodactyla > Monodontidae > Monodon > Monodon monoceros. Next base: position 57,442,723 of record NW_021703782.1, read on the forward strand.
ACTCCTAGTTTTCATAGTAATGGGAGGATGCTGAATTGGAACAGAGATTTGAGATATTACAATGGATGTGAGAAGTTTTCTCCATAATACATATGAATGTTTTAATAATGTCCTCCTGAGACTGAGATATATCCATATTCTAGTTCCCAAAGTGTCCAGCTGAGAGTTAAAACTTTGAAGTCTTAGACCAGTCTCTTTTTTTTCAAGTTATCCAGGACTCTAAGGACCATGGTTACTGAAAAGCGCATCCTGGTACATCTAACATTGGTAGCATGTAACATACTGTAACACAGTGTTTGACAAATAGTAAATAATATTTGTGGGAGTCAATCAGTGTTATGTATTTGAGCAGAATATTGCATTGTGTATGTATGCCATTTTTTCCTGCAAAGCAGTTCAACAAGAAGAGAAGCCCTGATTCAAAGTGGGGCTTAAATAGATTTCTATTTTGGATAAGTTCTTAATAGATTATGTAGTAGCATTAAAGAGAATTCTATTGTGATCATGAAAGGGAAGCAAAATTAATTTAATCTTTAAACAAGAAAAAGAAAACAGCTTTGAGAAGTTATTTAGCAGTAGGTATACATTGTAAGAAAACAGTTCTGTAAATCTAGGGTTAACTATATTAATTGCAATGTTGGTCTTTAATGTCAGGCTTTTTGTAGGGTAGAAAAAAACCTTTCTACTCAGCAAGTTATTAATCCAAAATTTAAGAACAAATACATCTGTCAGGATTTCCTGGGGCTATTATGAGTACTGTCTATGTAACATATTTAGTAAATATTTAAGACTTAGTAAGTGCTTAATAAATGGTAGCTGTTATTGCTGTTGGTGTTTTTACTTCTGCTGTGTTCTTTTTTATGGTTTGGAATTCCTTTTACATTAGAATCTCTGTTTCACCTCCTACAAGTTCATGAGCAGGCCATCTAGGCCATTGTGGACAGATATGAAGTTGAGATTTTAGATACGCAATTCTTGTACATTCCCTACAATTATTTATTGTTAATGAGAGAAAAAAGAAAAGGACATTAGGTACAGTATAGTCACAATTTTAAGTTTATTTAAGATAAAATTTTAAAGTATAGATGAATAAATAGAAAAACCCCACTACAAAGTATTGATATTACTGTAATAGAGGTTTTCTCTGGATGGTGGGATGGAAAGGCAGTTTTTCTTCTTACTTATCTATATTCTAAAAGTTCAAGCACCTGATTCTATTTTCATACTAGCTAAGATCTCAGTCAATTTGGCCTCTCCATGACCTATAGCTGAGGTTTCTTCTACTCACCTGCACCTCTTTATCTTAATTAGTATCCCTTAATTAAGAAGCCCTTGGTAAACATTTCTAGCAATTCCCTACACTCTGGTACATGAGGAACTGGAAAATCTACCATATGACTTGGAATTAGGCACCTGGAGAATTTTGAAGTACGACAGACCTAGATTTGAATTTTGGCAAACTACTTTTTTAACCTAAACAATTCTCCATCTGTGAAATGGCCATAATACGTAGCTCATAGGATTGTGAGAATTAAAGGAGGTAACGAATATGAAGTGCTTAGTGGCACAGTGTTTGATAAATGCAAGCTAATATTATCCGAGAGTCGTGAAATAGGGTTGGTGGCTAAAGAGAAAGAGGTGATATTTGCTGGGGTGAGATGGGTGCAGATTCTTGGGCTTTGTCAAAGGAAATGAGGGACGTTCAGTCAGACACAGTTTTGGCTGTCAGTCCCTGAAGTCAGACTGGTCTCTGCCTTTGTTCCTGAGCTGAGGTACATGTATGGGCTCTATGGAGAGAGAATGCTGTAAATGCCTAATACACCACAAATGTCTGATGAGGTGAGAGGAGACCGTGGAAACTAGATGATGGGTGTGCTTGGTGGCGGTGGTAGTGTCAATACCCTAAAACCTCAAGTGTTCCCAGTTAACTTTTACCTAAGGCTGCTGTCTAACTTAACTGGACCAAAAAAAAGCTTTTAAGTTTGAATTTTATCAGTGCTTTAAAAGTCCATATTAACGGGAAGTAAACAATCATAATAGTCAGTATATCCCAATCATTTCATTATACAGCTTTCCCTTTTTTTTTGGCCTTCGCCGCGTGGCATGTGGGAATCTCAGTTTCTCGACCGGGGATGAACCCACGCCACCACCCACCCCCACTGCAGCGGAAGTGCGGAGTCTTAACCACTGGACCGCCAGGGAAGTCCCCACTTGCTTTCTAAAATTTTGATTTTTGTATTCAAGTAATTCCAGGTTTAAAGCAAGAGAGTTCTGTGTAAGGAGAAAAAGTAATATGTGCATCTTTAAAATAGAACGTGAGAAGATAGTAATAACTGCTTTAAGGACCCATTAGTTCCTTTCTCCTCACTTTAAGCAATATGACAACTAATGGAATGATAAGTTCACTTTTTAGACATTCCCTAAACAGTAATTTTAAAATGTGTAGTGAGATTGTAAGGTCATGCTGCACAGCTTAGATTTGAAATATCTGAAGACTGTTTTCAGTCCCAAGGATTTTTAAAAATGAGGTCCCATTCCCTTCCTTTACTCTTAGCAGATGTCAAAAATCGAGAGGGTGGAAATGTTTTTCGCTAACGCAAAACATGGGATTAATTTCCAAAACAGGAATTGATGTTAAGACCTGGGAAGAGGAGTTTGAGAAATTCAAGTTCCACAGATCATCTCCTTTCCTTTTCCATGTGAACATGTTTCAGTTGGTCGAGTCCTTCAACCTCCTTTCTAGACTTCTCAAAATTCTAGTTTTATATTGAAAAACCGGCAGTCACAGGGGGAGGGAGTGTGCAAAGAGAACTTTTTTACAAAAGGATTGGATTTACATTTTATGCCTTCTTACAATTCACTTTCCATCGATGAAGGTTATCTAGCAAGTTCCTTCAGGATTAATTTTACCTTTTAGCGCTAATAGGGGTCTCACAAAAGAAATATCCTCTTGCAGCACCTGATTTAAAAACCCTTTCGGCCTCCCTCTCAGGAGGTGGCAAGCAAAGCTGCGCAGGCGCCTTGCTTCCCTCTTCACTCCGCCCCTTACAGTCGTCTACAAGCTGATGACATCATTGGTCCGTGCAACCTACCAGGCCTCAGGGCCTGAAGCTGAGACTAAGTCCTTGCTTTCGCTTAGCGGGGCGGGACGTGAAGTCGGGCTGGTGGTGTTGTACTACGCATGCTCACCGTGGACGGCGACGGTGCCTCTTTCTTTGCGTCTTTCCACAGCTCGCCCCAACCTGGAGGGGGGGGGCCTGAGTGCCCTCCCCCTTCTCTTCCCCCCGCCCAGCAGGGCTTCTAACTGACAGTTGTCGCCGGGCCCCGTCCGCGCGCCACCTCCTCCTGCCCGGGTCCCCCGCAGGTAGAGAGGGGCGGGAGGGGGTGTGAGGGAGAGGAGGAGGAGCCCGAGCCGCGGCTGCCCTGTGCTTCGGCCCCCTCCGGGGAGGCCAGAGGAAACCCCCCCTTCCCCCTCGCCCCCTCCCAGCCCTCAAGCCGGCCCGGGAGGGGGTGGGGCGCCGAGGCCGCGGAGGCCAAGCCGGGCCTGGCGGGTGAAGAGTAGCCGGGCGGGGCGCGGAGGGGTGAGGCAGGCAAGGGCCGCGCGCGCGCCGCCGCCGGGGGGAGGGGAGAGGAGGGCACCTAGGCTCTCCTCTTCTCTCCCCCCTCCTCCGCGCGCCATGTAACCCCGCCCCGCTGGCGGCGAGCTCGAGACCCCCGCGCGCACCGAGCCGAGCCGGCGGCAGAGGAGAGCGAGGACCGATGCGGCTGGGGCTGCGCGGCGCAGCCGAGCCCTGAGGAAGCGGCCCGCGCTCACGCGTGCCCCGGCGCCTCGAGCGTCCGCTCCACACCGCCCAAGCTGGGCCTGCCGGGGGCATGAGCGTGCCTGGGACGCCGGGGGAGATGGAGCCGGCCGGGGAGGAGGAGCGGCCGCCACCGGCGGCCGAGGAAGAGGACGACGACGAGTTGGTGGCAGCGGCGGCCCCGGCCTCAGGGCCGGCCCGAGGAAGGAGTGCCTCTTCGAGGGAGGACGCGGACGACCAGGAGGAGGAGGAGGCGATGGTGGTCGGGGGCGGTGTCTGCAAGGAGCAGGAGCTGACCAACGAGCTGCAGCAGGGTTACCGCATCCTGGGCGAGTTTCTGCAGGAGAAGCACCGAGGCCTCACCTCCCCCTTCCTGCAGCCCTTGGGGGGCGTTGCCACTGGGGAGGAGGAGGCGGCCGAGGGGCCGCGCAGCGGGGGCCGGGGCAGTCGCGCCCTCCGGCAGCAGCCCGGGAAGGGCATGTGTCTGCTGAAGATGGAGGAGAAGTTCGCCAGCGGCCAATACGGTGGCATCACCGAGTTCGTGGCGGACTTCAGGTTGATGCTGGAGACGTGCTACCGCCTGCATGGAGTGGACCACTGGATCTCCAAACAGGGCCAGAAGCTGGAGATGATGCTGGAGCAGAAGTTGATGCTTCTGTCTCGGTGAGTGAGCCCCGTCCCTGGCGGGACTGACGGGCTGACACAAACACACCCTCGCACGTGTCCGAGGATGGGTTGGGCCAGGGGCCGGGGGGCGTCGCTGATAGGTGCTGAGTCGGTGCTGGAGAACCCCGGGAGGAGGAGCAGCGCTGGGCGGGGGCCCGCAGGGGTGTGGTGGGTGTGGGCTGAGAGAACCCTACGCCCAGACGTGAAGAATCCGAGACGGAAGCCGAGTCGCGAGTGCCGAAGAGCAGGTAAAGTTTTTAGAAGTAAAGTGAAATGGTGCCCGTAGGAAGAATTACAGGAGTAGGGAGAGGAAAAGTTTAAGTGGGATGGAAGTTGGACCTGCAACTTTTAGACAGTTTTGGCAAGAAAATTTTAAACGTTTTTGGAATGAAATACCGTTAGAAAATTAATTCTGGCTCGTGTAAAAGGGTGATTTCAGACTGTTAAAATAATAACTTTACTGCTCAAGTCGGCCATCGGAGATTTTATAGCGTGTAATTAAATGGTTAACAATTACTGTGGCGTACTCCTGGTCTTTTTTCTCAGCTTCATCTGAGCAGACTGAATTTTTGCATCAACACAAAATTTTTAATACGTTTCGGTATTGGTATCTATTCTACCAGAAGTCACAGGCAGTTCAGATGGCACGATGCTCTTGGTATACTCCACCCATATATCCAGAGTCAATTATTTTTCTTTCGTAAGAGGAAATAATATAGCACAGGAAGCTACTAAAATACACGTATTAATTTATAATTCTGTAATTGATAATGAGCCAAATTAATTTCTCTATCGGAAATTTTTCAGGAATAGAAAAATAATTGAATGTTGTTGGAAATCGTGGTTGAAGTGAACCAGTTGTTTGACTCTTTACTAGTGGAAGTGAACTTGAACAAGTCACTTTACCTTTTTGGCCTCAGTTTCTTCATCTGTAAAATGGGCATAATGACAGTACCTAACTAATGGGTTGCTGTAGGATTAAATGCATTAATAAATGTAAAGTCGAAAGTGCCAGTCCCATATAGTTGGCCCAAGATAAGTTTTAATCATTATAATACTAGTAGTGGTAGCTGAATAAAATGAATATTCTCATATCTGAAACTGGGAAGTGTACTAGTGCTTTTATCTAATAGCTCCTGAAAAGTTGTGTTAATTTTTTGGTCCTTGATTATAACTGTAATTTTAAAATAATCTAATCTGTCACTGGCTTCCCATATGCTGTTTTCGAGACTATCAGTGACTTCTTTCACTGAAAACAATGGTTAACATAGCGCTTGACTCATTAGGGCAGCTGTATTTAAACTAAGGAGCCTCTTCTTGAATCCATTCATAATGTAGGATTATTTGGTAATAGAATAATTCCCAAGTTTGTCTTGTATATTACTTTTAATGTTTTATTTAGCGACATTATATTTGTGTAGTGTGTTCATTACCCTTGTCTCCACAGTGTTTTATGGTTATGACTCACATAAGAAACAGTCCTTTCACATGTCATTATTTTTAAGTAGTAAAATATCTTCCAAATTGATGTCACAAGATTTTAGACCTGGAATAAACCATAGAGTTCTAGTCCAAGCATCTAGTTTTACAGATTGGAAACGGGTGTTTAGAATGAGGCTGGAGAATGGCTGCATCAAAGTGCTAAGAAGTTGCTTATAGGTTTGAATAAATTACAGGTGTTTTCAGAAACATTTTGTATATAGTGTTTCTTAAGCCCTGCAAAAGAGCAGGGAGACTGTTTCTCTTCACATAAAGGTAAATTTCTGAATGCTTTGAATCATTCCTAGTGACTAATGTTCAGAATACTGTATTCCCATATGATCTAATAGAATCCATACTTAGAACTCAAAACATTCTTTTGTTTATAAACATAATAATGTATTTCTGATGTTCTTAGTCCAAGAGAGAGAAAATTCTTGCAGTTTAGTAGCAAAAAGTAATGTGATGGTCTCAAAGAGATAATTAAAAATTTGACTTCCTAAATTTTTTGGTATTTGATGTATACAAACATTTTGTAAATAATAGATTTGACAAACCACACTTGTAGATGCTAGAAAATCATTTCTTTTTCTGTACTAGCCTACAATCTGAGTCATTACTAAATAAATGCTTTGAGTGGGCACAACTTTCAGAAACCCATAGGTTATAACTGTTTTGTATGCAATTAGTAAATATAGATGCTCCAGAACAATATTCTATAGACTGGGCACATGAGTATGATTTTCAGCAAATAGGTGACTCAGATACCTTATTTATAAATAAGTGGTATATGGTATTTTAGTAATGAAAAACAGTCACTTAGATATTATCATTTGTTCTCTTTTGTCTTCTAGTATATGTTTGTAAGATATTGAATTAACCCTTATTTTGAAATTTACTGTAAGGAGAATTTTACAGCTGCTCCATACACTACTGAGCCTTTTAGTGAGCAAGAAATCACATACATTAGATATAGAGGGTGCCACATTATCATTACAGAGCAACCCAATGACATTAGTACCTTGAGCACATTGTATAACTTAAATCTCAGTTTCTTCATCTGTGCTATGAGAGTGTTGATTGTACAAATATGTATCTGCCAGAGCTGGACATTCAGAGCCCTGATATCAAAAGAGAAGTTCCCTACTCTTCAGTGGTGTATAGTTGAGTAGGGAAACAGATGCTTTTCAAAAGATGATGATTCTATAATGGAGTTAAAAGGTACAGAGAAGTTTATACTTGAACTGATTCTTAAGGAAGTTGAAGATTGCTTCTGGATTTTTTTTGGAGGGTTTGAGAGGGGCATTCCAGAATGCTGAACTACAGTGAATGCAAGGCATGGCACAGCATAGTGTTTCTGGGTACTACAGGTACTTCGTCTGGCTACAGTATGGTCTCTCCAGGGTAGTGTCTGCTCTCTAGGAGGTATGCAGGATGACCAGTTGGGGAGAGGGAAGAAAATATCACAACTTTAGTATATTCTATTTTTGTTTTATCCTGTTAAAATTTCTAAATTTTTTGGTCTGCTTTTTGTGGTGTTATAATAGGACTACATGTATATGATCTATAAAAGATTTATAATTTTATCATATTTAATATAAGTAATATATAGCAATATGTTTTATATATAATATTTGTGATAGAACTAGGACTAAGACTTAGCATACTTCGTCTCAGAGTTGTATTTTAGAAGGGATCTCATTCATGTATTTGGGGCAACTGAGAGAAATAACAATTAGCATTAGAAATAGGGAGAAAATCAGCTACTAAGTGGAAATGAATAGAAAATACTTAATAGTTGGGAAGTTATGTCTAATAAGAATTTTTGCCTCTTCTGAATTTTAAATTATATTTTTGAAAGCTTTTAAATTTTAAAATATTTTTGAAAGCTTTAAGAATTTTGCTATGTAGTTTTAAAAGCTTGTAGTTATAGAAGAGGCATCGATGTGCCAGTGACCCCAGCAGTGCTGAACTTGAAATTTTAATTTTGGCCATTGAAAATAATATTTTGGTGAAAATAAGCTTGAATATTATATATCCTTGTTAAAATTACAGTTGATTTCTGAATTAAGTTGTTAAAAAGTGGTACATGTAATGGGCTGTTAAAAAAAAGGCTTTCTTAAAATACAGCTAAAGATTATTTAGTTTTGTAATTGCTTTTTAGTTGGGCATGAGCGTACAAAAGCATCATCATGAAGCCTCAAAAATTTAAAAATAGAGGTTTCCAAGTACAAGCAGTAATTGAAATACAAATGGATTTTGTACACTGATTTTAATCTCCTCTTCAGTTAAATTTGAAATTTGTTGACGTGTTTATTCTCAATTAAGATCAAAATCCAGAAAGTAATTGGGAATTTTAACAAGGTACTTCTTACTCCCTAGTAGTCCAACTCCCCCATCCCCACTGGATTCTGTAATTCTGTCTTTTTAATGTAAATCTAAAAATTGGGGCCCTTTGGTAATAGAATCTGGATTTGCTTCTTGTGCAGAACTATAGAATGTTAGAGTTTGATACTCCACGTAGTTCTATTTATTATAGTTGCTATTCTTCAAAAAGCAAAAAGTGCTATTTAAGAAGGTTCAGAAAATGTTTAAGTGCAGTGATGAAAGGATGAAGGATTTCAACTAACAATACATTTATTGAGCACCTGCTTTGTTCTATGACTTAAGGGACAATTCCTGGCCCAAGAAGTTTAAAAAAGGGTACATACACAGTTATGGTAAAATGTAAAATGTGTTAAAACTGATTTTCAAACTTGTTCCATTGTCAGAACACCTGGAAGTCATGGGACTGCTTGCAGAATATCCTGAAATATTGATATATTTAGTTGTATGATTTTTTGCTAGGGGATACAAAAGGCTTAAAACAAATTATGGAAGGAAACCCTTAATTGACGAGATTCTATCTAGTACCTAAGGTTTTTCTCCCTACGAACAAGGAGAGCATAATCACTTTTGGATTTTTGATGGTATATCTTGGTTTCGATGCAGTCAAAAATCTATGTCTAACTTGGCCCTCCGTAGGCTGTCTGTACACTTGGTTCCTCCCTATCTGGGGTTCTGCATCCGCGGATTCAACCAGCTGAGGATCCTGTAGTGCTATAGTATTTACCATTGAAAAAGATCCGCATATAAGTGGACTCACGCAGTTAAAACTCCTGTTGTTCAAGGATCCAGCTGTATATTCTAAGCGTGCATACTCTGAGGACTACTGTGATAAGCTTTATTATAGAGTGTTAGGAGAGTGCAGAGGAGGGATCAACTACTCTGGGGAGGTGGGGAAGTTGGCATTGAAAAATGTTTTATTACATTTTATTCTAGAGGTCATAATTTTGGAAGGTGAGTAGACTATTGATAGGTAACGTTGAGGAGTTCATTAAACAATTATTTGACCTATGCTATGATAAGTAGTATGTAAAGCCCTGTAGTTACAATGATAGACATGACTTTATCCCTTACTTCAAGGTGGTAGGTAAACAATTACATGTATGGAAGCAGGAGAGTACAGTGTATTCCAGAGGAATAGTTTATACCCAGTGGTTGGTTAGAGTGTAGGATGATGAGGTACTGTCATGGCAGATAAGTCTAGAAAGGTAAGCTGGGACTAATTATGGAGGACCTTGTTTGCTTGCTAAGGAATTTAGAATGTAGACAGTGTAGATTCATCACGGGTTTTAGCTAAGGGAGTGACATGATTTTACTAGTATTTTGAGGTTTGAAGGCTGAAATGGAAGGAGAGAGAATGGAGAAAGGAAACCAATTAAAAGGCTCTGGAGTTAATACCATCAAGAGATAATAAGCAGTAGAAACAAATAATAAATAAGGATACAAGAGAAGTAAATTCAGCAAGTAGAAGTGGTATAATGGCAAGCTATTGGATGTGGGTGTGATGGAGAGGATGAGGGCCAAAATAAATTTGAGCCCAGGTGATGGTGATGCCGAGGGAATGTGAGAGGAGCATGCATTTGAAGATGTGCAGCTCAGAATAATTAGAAGGCAGAATATGGAGCTCAGCAGAGTGACTAGAGCTAGATTAGAGGTGTTTAATGAGGAATTAACCTGCAGAAGGATGATGGTTGAAGAAATGGGAGGGAATGAGATTGCCCAGGACAGAGTCTAGTAAAAAAAAACAAGGGGACCAAAGGCAGAACTTTGTGTAAGGATTGACTTATCTTAAATTTGGAAATATTAGAAAAATATGATTGAAGTGTGTATAATGTGTATTAAAAACTGAAATACTTAATTGAGAAGAGGCAGTTAAAGAAGCTGAAAAGAGTTTATTCTGGAATAAATAAAAGGTGTTAGTTGGAATATAGTAAACTTACAGACTTTAGTATTTTAGGAGATTTTGTTCCATTTGAAAATAATAATTTGGAAATGATTTAGATCTAATACAGTAAAAATGCCCTAATAGATTGTAGTGTGTTTTGCCTTAAAGTTCGTTTCTCATTGTATTTGTGCCCTTGTATTTATTTTTATTTCTAAGAAAAAAATTAGAGCAGGGAAAAGAAATCATGTTTTTGGAGAGAAGATTAGGTCCTTTTCATATTTGTGTTTTAGTTTTCAAATCCTCTCTAGGCTCTCTCCACAGGATTAGAGAACAAATAATAGCTGTTTTTATTTCCAAGGAACTTCCATAATAATATGAATCTTTAAAATATATATTAAGTTACTTGAAGTCGTTCTTTTTTTTTTTTTTTTTTTTTTAATGGGAAACACTAATAAACCCCAGTGGTAGTATTATATATAACCAAGCCCTTTGTTATATCATCTTCCACCCGGGACCCGTGAGTGTTACAAAATTAATCGTGCTTAGAAGTCAGGATACGGGCTTCCCTGGTGGCGCAGTGGTTGAGAGTCCGCCTGCTGATGCAGGGGACATGGGTTCGTACCCCGGTCCGGGAAGATCCCACATGCCGCGGAGCGGCTGGGCCCGTGAGCCATGGCCGCTGAGCCTGCGCGTCCGGAGCCTGCGCTCCTCAACGGGAGAGGCCACAACAGTGAGACGCCCGAGTACCGCAAAAAAAAAGTCAGGATATTAAGCATATACACTTTGCAAAAAGACTTAGGAAGGCCAATGAAGTATTAATAGTGGTTATTGCTAAGTAGAAAGATCCTGGGTATTTTTCATTTTGTTCTTTTAATTTTCTGTATGTCCTAGATTTTCTATAATAAGCATATTACTTTTATAGTTAATAAAAGATTTTATTTAAAGGCAATTAGTATTTACAACTTTGAATAAGAATTGGGTTAAAAATAAGTATCATCAAAGTTTTAAGGCAGTACAGTCATGTTAAATGTTGTAACTGGGTGGTACAGCTGTGGATGATTAATTTTCCCTTCCACTTTCTACTTTTTTTCTACAATGACCATGTGTCACTGTTGTTATTTTTTATAATACCATTCAAAACATAAAATCTACAGATTCTGTAAGTGCAGTTTTAAAGGGTTGGAATAGCTAGTGCTAAGAACTCACCCCAAACTTTCATATTTAAAGCTTTTGAGTAGAGCCATCTGAATGTACCTTCAGACAAAAATAACTCTCTGATAGTTTCTTTTATATCTCTTCAAATGTTAGTATATCTGGGGATTTAGACCTTTTCATTTCTGTCTAGGCATCCCTCTAAAAGATAAAAAAAAAAAAAAAGATGAGAATACAGATTGAGATAAACCAGTTTAAGGTAAAACTATTTACCTCTTGCTATACTTTGTAAGTACTACTTTACTAATATTGCTCTTTTGTGGGAGTTTAAGCCTTCTAAATTAGAATCAGTGAAAAAACGTTGCCAAGATATAATGCAGAAAGTGTTTGAGTTGCTATTTAGCAGACGAAGTGTTTTGTGGATCTTCTATTTCCAAAAGATAGCCCCCTTTCTCTTTCAGATACATCTCATCTGCTAGATACCATTTCTTCAAATGGTAACATCCCAGTTTATAATAACTACAGTTTGGGTTTGCAAAAGCTTTAAAGGTAAACAGTTTTGTTCCAGTTTTACAATCTATACTAGCCTAGTACATTGACTTTTATGATAATGGTGTGCATTCTCAGCTTTTTGAAGTTGAGATCAGAAAGAAAATCTCTCTTACAAAATGTGCATGCAGGTAGAATACTGGATTTTCCCTGTGGCATTTCATGCTTTATGTTTTTAAACTGCTTTTCAATTTCGATAGTAGATTGCCTATCAAATACAGTAAAGGATACAGTAAAGGATATAATTGCTAAATATACAATTCCTGGTGAATTCAGGGTCTATTCCCATGTTTGTTCTAAAAATAAGAACAAATCCATTTCATTTTGTGCTGAGAAGAGAAATCATCTCAAAAACTTATTACATAGAAACGTTTTCCCTTAGAAATAGTTATAGATTGTTTCCCTGTTAGCCCACAAGCCCAATTTTTAACATACGAATTACTAAAATTGGAAGATAAAAATATTAGAATATAAACAGTAAACAAAGTTGAAAACATTTTTTTCTTTTTAATTTTTAATTTATTTTTTTTTGGCTGCATTGGGTCTTCGTTGCTGTGCGCAGACTTTCTCTGGTAGGGGCGAGTGGGGGCTACCCTTTGTTGTGGGGCATGCGGGCTTCAGTAGTTGTGGCACACGGGCTCAGTAGTTGTGGCTTGCGGGCTCTAGAGCGCAGGCTCAGTAGTTGTGGTGCACGGGCTTAGTTTCTCTGAGGCATGTGGGATCTTCCTGGGCCAGGGCTTGAACCCGTGTCCCCTGCATTGGCAGGCAGATTCTTAACCACTGTGCCACCGGGAAGCCCCTGAAAACATTTTATATCTCTCTTGAATACTTGTGCTTGAGGAAAAGCAGGTTTAAATTTGGCTCTCCTCACAGATAAACTAGTTTCCTGGTTCCCTCCTTTCTTCTGTTGTTGCTGCCTTATCTGCAAGGCTTTCCCTCTGTCTTAACCTTCTTTGTTTTCTTTCATAGCATTTATTTCAACCTCACATACAATATGATTTATATATCTTTCTCTTCTCTTTCACTAGAATATAAAATCTATGAGGGCAGGGACTTTTTCTGCTTGGTTTGTTGCTGTTTGACTTCTATAAATGTTGATTTAGAATTAAGTGAGAAGGTGTTTCCCAGATCACCAGTGTAAGAATTGTGTTAAAGGCAGATTCCTTGGTCCCAGAATAGCATATTTAAATCTGTTAACTCAGAATCTCAGGGTGGGGATTAGGAAGCTACACTTTTAATAAACTCCATAAATGATTTTTATGTACAATAAAGTTCTAGGAGTGATACTTCAGGATATAGTAACACTGTTTCATGATTGATTTCCCATCAGAATTAAAATTTTTTCTCTCATTGGAGTATTTTTTTATCACTGCTCTTATACTTGTCAACCTTTATTAGCATTGTATTTTGGGTTACAGAATGAAGGGAAGGTAGGAGAGAATTAAGAAGCAGATTCATATATTCATGTCTTCATGTGGAATACAGCTTGAAGAAGTAAGTGGTAACAAGTGAGGGATAGTGTTGGGGGAGGGGTGAGGAGGCATGCTACTAAAGAATGGAAAGACCTTGGAAGTCATGTGTTTGTCATAGACTATTACACGGAGCAATCTCTATTTTAATTTAGAATTATGTTAAAGTATTCTATGAGTAATCCCTGTTACATAGGGCTAATGTGTTAAATAGTACCAAAATTTTAAAAAGGCTTAAGTTAAAGACCTAAGACTATTCCCGTCGCTTTTATTCATTTAAACCTATTTGTATGATCTTACATCATGTATCAGCTGTGGATAATAATGCTATTTGTGTTTCTCATTTGATTTGGGGGAGCAATGAAAGGAGATCCAAGGTTAGCTCTCATAGCATTGCTCTGCACTATATCAGGCAGAGTAATGTACTAATTGACCTCATAGTCTTTTGGTTGATTTTTAAATTTTGTGTTTCTCTTTTATAGTTCAGTATGAGTTCAAGCCTTTATAAAGTTTAAAGTTTTTAATTAGAGTTCTAAAACATCCCCTACTCCATACAGTATGCCAAAGTGTGTGTGGGAGTATGCGCAGGTGCCTACATTTTAGTTCTTCTAGGGAGAGGGTGCAGAACTTTATTAGGTCAGCAGAGGAGCACAGAGCCAAAAAAAGCTTAAGAACCATAGTTTTAAACCACAAAATTAACAAACATCCAATAAATTATGATGATGTTTGGTTAGAGAAAATTCCAGTTAATTGAAGGAAAAATTAGGCCTTTAACAGAAATAACAGAATTTGAATAGTACCTGAAGATAAATATTCTTATGTTATGCTTGTGTTTATTCTATTAGGTGTTCAAAGAGACTTTATTAAGTAATAGTTTTGCACTGCATTAAATTAAGAGGAAAAATGTCCTGGAAATAGCCCCCTTGGTATTCTAGAACTCTGAAAGAATTAATATATGGCTTACTGTACTGAAGATGTCTTAACTTTGTGAGTAAAGTGAGTTTAATTCTGGTTTTGTCAGTGACACTTGTGTTGAACTAGACATTGGCTTTCTCTAGAATTTCATTTACAGTCATTGACTGTTAACGTCATCAAATTCAGAGCAATTTCAAAACATCTGGAGTGCCTTCTTATCTACTTGTCTGTTTCTTTTTTCTATGTCTAGTGAAATCCTAATTATTTTCTGAGGCTCAGCTTAGATTTTACTTCCTCTATGAAGCCTGATACAGAATTAATTGCTTTTTTCACTGTATTCCGTGATTCTTTGTTTTGTATTTGGTTATAGCACTTAAAAAATTTATGGTAGTGATGTGTCTGTCTATCTGTATTATGATGGTTGTTTGGTAATTCTTGAACTAATGAAATAAATGAGCTAATAAAAATCAAATAAATATTCAGTTATATCAAGTCAGAATTGCTGCTTGTTTTTAAAAGACTCAGCAGTCATCTCCTCAGGAAAACTGCACATTTCTTCCCCCCTCTTCTTTTCAGCTTGGTTATATTCTTCTGTTCTTAACCCACTTTTTGTATTCGTATGATTTGTATTGAAGTTTTTGAATACCATGATATTGAAGTTATCTGTTTGCCTCACCAAAGTTTAAGATTTTCTTACGCATTTCTGTGTTTCTAGAAATAAGCTCTTCAAGTGCAGAGAAACTCAGTATGTATTAATTGGGTTGAATTCAGATACCATATCCTCTCTTAAGGGATGGGTACAGTATTTAAAAGCATAATAGAAGGTAGTGTATGGTTAATGTAGTAAGACAGGTACTGTTCCTTATATTAAACATATATTTACAGTGCTTATTATTTGATAGGCAGTGTAGAGGTATTCGAGATGAAAACGGAAAGACAGGAGTTGATAAACTAAGTTGATGTAGAGGTCATTCCAGGCAACAAGAATAGCATATTCAAAAGTGCAAAGGCAAAAAAGTCACTGTATATAGCTAGGGAATGGTCAGTAGTTTAGTTTGGCTAGAGTGCTAGTTATATATAGAAAAGTAATGACAGCTGTGAGTGGAAGGACCAGCTTATGGAGCCAGATCATAGAGGGCCTAATATGCTGTGCTAATAAAGAATATGATATTCCATTTTAGTGACTTATTAAATTTCAAGCTTTCAAGCTAGAGAGTTACAAGGAACACATAGATGAGATGAATTAGAAGAGAAAACTAATGTCAATTTGATTTTTCCCATCCCTTAATTTTCACCTTTCTTAATTTTAATTTTTTATTTTGCTTCTCTTAGCAGATTATATAGAAATGTATCTGAAAAGATATGTTTTTTTAAAATTAGTCATCCATTTTATACACATCAGTGTATACCTGTCAATCCCCCTCTCCCAATTCAACACACCCCCACCCCCCGCCACTTTCCCCCCTTGGTGTCAATACGTTTGTTCTCTATTTCTGTGTCTCAATTTCAGCCCTGCAAACCAGTTCATCTGTACCATTTTTCTAGGTTCCACATATATGCGTTAATATATGATATTTGTTTTTTGCTTTCTGACTTACTTCACTCTATATGACAGTCTCTAGGTCCATCCACATCTCTACAAATGACCCAATTTCGTTCCTTTTTATGGCTGAGTAATATTCCATTGTATATATGTACCACATCTTCTTTATCCATTCGTCTGTCGAAGGGCATTTAGGTTGCTTCCATGACCTGGCTATTGTAAATAGTGCTGCAGTGAACACTGGGGTGCATGTGTCTTTTTGAATTTTGGTTTTCTCTGGGTATATGCCCAGCAGTGGGATTGCTGGGGCATATGGTAATTCTATTTCTGGTTTTTAAGGAACCTCCATACTGTTTTCTATAGTGGCTGTATCAACTTACATTCCCACCAACAGTGCAAGAGGGTTCCCTTTTCTCCACACCCTCTCCAGCATTTGTTGTTTGTAGATTTTCTGATGATGCCCATTCTAACTGGTGTGAGGTGATACCTCACTGTAGTTTTGATTTGCATTTCTCTAATAATTAGTGATGTTGAGCAGCCTTTCATGTGCTTCTTGGCCATCTGTATGTCTCCTTTGGAGAACTGTCTATTTAGGTCTTCTGCCCATTTTTGGATTGGTTTGTTTATTTTGTTAATATTGAGCTGCATGAGCTGTTTATATATTTTGGAGATTAATCCTTTGTCCGTTGATTCGTTTGCAAATATTTTCTCCCATTCTGACGGGTGTCTTTTTGTCTTGTTTATGGTTTCCTTTGCTGTGCAAAAACTTTTAAGTTTCATTAGGTCCCGTTTATTTTTGTTTTTATTTCCATTACTCTAGGAGGTGGATTAAAAAAGATCTTGCTGTGGTTTATGTCAAAGAGTGTTCCTCCTATGTTTTCCTCTAAGAGTTTTATAGTGTCCGGTCTTACATTTAGGTCTCTAATCCATTTTGAGTTTATTTTTGTGTATGGTGTTAGGGAGTGTTCTAATTTCATTCTTTTACATGTAGCGGTCCAGTTTTCCCATCACCACTTATTGAAGAGACTGTCTTTTCTCCATTGTATATCCTTGCCTTCTTTGTCATAGATTAGTTGACCATTGGCGTGTGGGTTTATCTCTGGGCTTTCTATCCTGTTCCATTGATCTATATTTCTGTTTTTGTGCCAGTACCATATTGTCTTGATTACTATAGCTTTGTAGTATAGTCTGAAGTCAGGGAGTCTGATTCCTCCAGCTCCGCTTTTTTCCCTCAAGACTGCTTTGGCTATTCGGGGTCTTTTGTGTCTCCCTACAAATTTTAAGATTTTTTGTTCTAGTTCTGTGAAAAATGCCATTGGTAATTTGATAGGGATTACCATGAATCTGTAGATTGCTTTGGGTAGTAGAGTCATTTTCACAATATTGATTCTTCCAATCCAAGAACGTGGTATATCTCTCCATCTGTTGGTATCATCTTTAATTTCTTTCATCAGTGTCTTATAGTTTTCTGCCTACAGGTCTTTTGTCTCCCTAGGTAGGTTTATTCCTAGGTATTTTATTCATTTTGTTGCAATGGTAAATGGCAGTGTTTCCTTAATTTCTCTTTTATATTTTTCATCATTAGTATATAGGAATGCAAGAGATTTCTGTGCATTAATTTTGTATCCTGCAGCTTTACCACATTCATTGATTAGCCCTAGTAGTTTTCTGGTGGCATCTTTAGGATTCTCTGTGTATAGTATCATGTCATCTGCAAACAGTGACAGTTCTACTTCTTCTTTTCCAATTTGTATTCCTTTTATTTCTTTTTCTTCTCTGATTGCCATGGCTAGGAATTCCAAAGCTATGTTGAATAATAGTGGCAAGAGTGGACATCCTTGTCTTCTTCCTGATCTTAGAGGAAATGCTTTCAGTTTTTCAACACTGAGAATGATGTTTGCTGTGGGTTTGTCGTATATGACCTTTATTATGTTGAGGTTGGTTCCCTCTATGCCCACTTTCTGTAGAGTTTTTATCATAAATGGGTGTTGAATTTTGCCAAAAGCTTTCTCTCCATCTATTGAGATGATCATATGGGTTTTCTTCTTAAATTTGTTAATATGGTGTATCACATTGATTTGCGTATATTGAAGAATCCTTGCATCCCTGGGATAAATCCCACTTGATCATGGTGTATGATCCTTTTAATGTGTTGCTGGATTCTGTTTGCTAGTATTTTGTTGAGGATTTTTGCATCTATATTCATCAGTGATATTGGTCTGTAATTTTCTTTTTTTGTAGTACCTTTGTCTGGTTTTGGTATAAGGGTGATGGTAGCCTCATAGAATGAGTTTGGGAGTGTTCCTTCCTCTGCAATTTTTGGAAGAGTTTGAGAAAGATGGTTGTTAGCTCTTCTCTAAATTTTTGATAGAATTCACCTGTGAAGCCATCTTGTCCTGGACTTCTGTTTTTTGGAAGATTTTTTTAATCACAGCTTCAATTTCATTACTTGTGATTGGTCTGTTCATATTTTCTATTTCTTCCTGGTTCAGTCTTGGAAGGTTATACCTTTCTAAGAATTTGTGCATTTCTTCCAGGTTGTCCATTTTATTGGCATAGAGTTGCTTATAGTAGTCTCTTAGGATGCTTTGTATTTGCAGTGTCTTTGTAACTTCTCCTTTTTCATTTCTAATTTTATTCACTTGAGTCTTCTCCCTGTTTTTCTTGATGAGACTGGCTAATGGTTTATCAATTTTGTTTATCTTCTCAAAGAACCAGCTTTTAGTTTTATTGATCTTGAAAAGCTAGAAAGAAGAGACAGACAGTATTTTCTTTTGCCAAATAATTTAGATAATACACTAGATTTAAATATGTAAATAAATAATTTAAGTTGGACTTAGTTTTGTTTCTTTAATTGGATAATTTCAGTCTTCTTACAGTTCTCAGAGGAAAAAAATTACGTTAAATACAGAATTTTAGCAATTTAAGGTACTATATCTTCCAAGTTATTTTCTACAACTTTGTTTACCAGTAACCAAAAAAATGAATAGGACAAATATAATTAATAAATTGCAAATACATATTGATAATATCAGCTGGTTGTGCTTAATTTGACAGCTTGGTTTTTATAGACCCAAACCTGTATTTTTAACAGATAGATACTTATAAGAACATCATCTTAAAATAAATATCATAACATGCTAAATAAAAGATGGTAGAAACATTTTAATATATTAAATATGACATTATTTCATGGTGATCCACAGAACCATTTATATCCTCCAGTTTATCTGAATCCCTGATTATGATACAATTGCCAGTACATTAGTAAGTTCCTCTACTTACTAATTCCATGGTAGGGAATTTGGTTGGTAGTGAAATTGAAATCAAGTCTTTTTTTTAAGTTTTATGGCAAGTGTGTAAATGATAACTGAGATCTATTTTAATTTTTTATTAGCAGTTTAAGTCCTTTTTTACTAAGAGTTAACATTTATTCATTTCTTTCTATATGCTAAATACTCTGCTAAGCATTCTATTCAGTACATGCTCTTTGAAGAAGATTTAAAAAAAATAGAAATATGTTAAAAATAAAAATCACCTCTCCCATCAGATATCACTGTTAGCCTTCTTTATCTCATCTGTATACATATGTATCATTTACTTTCATATACACACACAAATTCAATACAAAATTCGGATTTTCCACTTACAGTTTATATATTTTGCCACATATTTTGCTTATCACTTACTAGATTTGATTTTACTTGTTACTTGATTGTTGTGTGTGAATATTGTTACATGGAAAACTATACACGAACGGGATAGCAACGGTAGGACCCTGTAGTGATGGTTTTGGTTTTTTTTTTTGTTTGACCCTGTAGTTTTTTCTTGTAAGAAATTTATTTTTTGCCATGTGGATTAGCTATCTAGTGCTTTGTTTGGCTACCAACAACAAAAAAAATGACAAGACTTTTTACAAAAAATTTGCCTAACTCATTAAGAAATAGGTTGAAGCCATCAGTCATGGCATGATGAGTTTGTGAGATTTATAGTAAGAATATACCTTAAAACTATTTTAAAATGTTTCCAGTCACACACATTAGTTCCTAATGTTTTCGTTACTTTATAACTATCCTTTTCAACAGTACTTATGATTAAGTTGCCAATTTAGAGCAGGGAGTAGAGATAGCCTGTTTTGGCTGCCTTATTAAATGCTATCGTATGTTACTCTGTTTGAAAGGCTTTATCTGTATTAACTTATTTAATCCCCACAACTCTTGAAGTAATTAATGATTTACATAACCTGTTTTACAAATGAAGAAATGAGACACAGAAAAATTAATTTGCCCAAACTAATTAGTGGCAGAAGCTGGATTTGAATCCAGACTGTTTGGCTCCAGAGCCCAGGTGCTTAATCACAGTGCTTGCTGCTTATGAGCAAGAGTTGAAGGGATTGAGAGAAAGGAGCCTTCTACCTGAAAGAGAGGCTGGGGAGAATAGGATCATTAAAGATTTCAAGGTGGAGGGAGCATTTAGATACTTGTGGTGGTGGGATTGACAGTATGTATTTGCAGTATAAATTATTGAAAATAAGTATGCATATAAAGTATAACAACTGTGAAAATCTGAAGGAAATAGTGTAACTAATGTACATGGACTTTGCTTAGCAATCCAGTGATTAGTATTTGTCTTATTGGTAGTTTATTAATTTACAAAATAATGTGTACACATCTTAGTGGCAAAAAATTAAACAATACAAGAAGTATTACAATAAAAATGTCTCCTCTACATTTTTCTGGTCCCCCAGTAAAATAGGCTACGACTGTCACTAGTTTCTTGTATTCAACTGGGTGTCTCAGTTTTTTGTTTTTGGGGGTTCTTTTCTGTTTGTGTGAAGCTTTATTTTTTAATTGAGGTGTAAGTTGGTTTACAATACTAGTTTCAGGTGTACAACATACTGATAAAAAATTTTTATAGATTATATTTCATTTAAATCTATTATAAAATATTGGCTATATTTCCTGTGTTGTACAGTATATCCTTGTAGCTTATTTATTGTATACATAGTAGTTTGTACCTGTTAATCCCCTGTCCCCACTGGTAAACATTAGTTTGTTTTCTATGTCTGTGAGTCTGTTTTTGTTTTGTTATATTCATTCATTTATTTTTTAAATTTCACATATAAGTGATATCATACAGTAATTGTCTTTCTCTGTGTGACTTATTTCACTAAGCATAATACTCTCCAGGTCCCATCTTTGTTGTTGCAGATGATGAAATGTCATTCTTTTTTATGGCTAAGTATTCTGTTGTGTATATATGTACACCATATCTTTTTTATCCCTCATCTGTTGATGGACACTTAGGTTGCTTCCATATCTTGGCGATTATAAATAATGCTGCTATGAACATTGGGATGCATGTATCTTTCCAAATTAGTGTTTTCAGTTTCTTTGGATCTATACCTAGGAGTGAAATTGCTGGATCATATGGTAGTTCTATTTTTAGTTTTTTGAGGAACTCCATACTGTATTCCATACTTGCACCAATTTACATTCCCACCAATGATGTACAAGGGTTCCCTTTGCTCCACATCCTCGCCAGCATTTGTTATTTGTGGCCTTTTTGATAATAGCCATTCTGACATGTAAGGTGATATCTCACTGTGATTTTGATTTCCATTTCTCTGATGATTAGCAACGTTGAGCATCTTTTCATGTGCCTGTTGGCCATCTGTATGTATTATTTAGAAAAAAGTGTATTCAGGTCTTCTGCCCATTTTTTAATTGGGTTGTTTGTTTTTTTGATATTGAGTTGTATGAGCAGTTTACATATTTTGGATATTAACCCCTTATCAGTCATAATATTTATAAATATTTCCTCCCATTTAGTAGGTTGTCTTTTCACTTTATTGGTGGTTTCCTTTGCTATGCAAAAGCTGTTAAGTTTAGTTAGGTCCCTTTTTTTTATGTTTTGCATTTGTTTCCTTTGCTTTAGGAAAGGAAATATTGGAAAGGAACTATTGCTATAGGAAAGGAAATATTAAAAATATTGCTATGAATTATGTCAGAGTGTTCTGCCCCTGTTTTCTTCTGGTAGTTTTATGGTTTTCCATCTTACATTTAGTTCTTTTATTTATTTATTTATTTATTAATTATTTGGCTGCGTTGGGTCTTAGTTGCAGCATGTGGAATCTTTGTTGCCATGTGCAGGATCTTCGTTGTGCCACGTGGGATCTTTAGTTGCAGCATGCGGGATCTTTTTTTTTTTTAGTTGCGGCATGTGGGATCTTTAGTTGCAGCAAGTGAACCCTTAGTTGTGGCATGTGGGATTTAGTTCCCTGACCAGGGATCGAACCCAGGCCCCCTGCTTTGGGAGAGCAGAGTCTTAGCCACTGGAACACTAGGGAGGTCCTACATTTAGTTCTTTAATACATTTTGAGTTTATTTTTGTATATGGTATAAGAAAATATTCTAATTTCATTATTTTACATGTAAGCTGTCCATTTCCTTCCAGGACCACTTATTGAAGAGACTGTCTTTTCCCCGTTACATATTCTTACCTCCTTTGTCGTAGATTAATTAACCATAAGTGTGTGGGTTTATTTCTGGGCTGTCTGTTCTGTTCCATTGATCTATGTGTCTGTTTTTGTGCTAGTACCATACTGTTTTGATTACTGTAGCTTTGTAATATAGTCTGAAGTCAGGGAGCCTGTTACCTCCAGCTCTGTTCTTCTCTCTCAAGATTGCTTTGGCATTCCAGTGTCTTTGCGTTTCCATACAATTTGTCAAATTATTTGTTCTAGTTCTGTGAAAAATGCCATTGGTATTTTGATAGGGATTGCATTGAATCTGTAGATTGCTTTGGGTAGTATAGTCATTTTAACAATATTAATTCTTCCAGTCCCCGAACATGAAATATCTTTCCATCCTTTTGTGTCATTTTCAGTTTTTTTCATTAGTGTCTTATCGTTTTCCAAGTACAGGTCTTTTACCTCCTTAGATTTTTTCCTAGGTGTTTTATTCTTTTTGATGTGATGCAAAATGGGATTGTTTATTTCTCTTTCCAATAGTTCATTGTTAGTGTATAGAAACTCAACAGATTTCTGTATATTAATTTTGTATTCTTCATCTTTACTTAATTCATTGATGAACTTTAGTAGTTTTTGTTGTTGTCTTTGGGATTTTCTGTGTATAGTATCATGTCATCTGCCACCAGTGACAGTTTTACTTATTTCTTTCCAATTTGGATTCCTTTTATTTCTTTTTATTTTTTGGTTACTGTGACAAGGACTTCCAATACTATGTTGAATAAAAGTTAGCCAATTCAAATTTTAACATGTTCAAAACTGAACTTTAGGTTTGTTCTTTTGTTTTCCTTTTCTGAGCCTGTTCTTACCTTCTGAGCAAATGACTCCACTGTCTGGGAAGTTGCTGTGGCCCCAAAACATGATTTTTTAATTGATTCTTCCTTTTCACTCATTTCTCTTGTTAAGCATATCAACCATTTCTGAGCTTTCTTCCTCTAAAGTATATTTTAAATTTTGCCCATTTCTTTTCACTGTCACCAGTTAAGTACAAACTATTATCATCTCTTGCCTGAAATACTGCTATAGTTTCCTGACTTGTTTTTCCTGCTTCTGCTTTTTCCTCCTTGAGTCCATTTTCTACCTGGCAGCCATGGTGAACTTTAAAAAAAATGTACATTGAGAAGTCAGAACCCTGCATCAAGCACTTCATTGGCACTTAGGCTATAGTAAGGAGTTTGGCTTACTGTTCTTTATATACCTACCAAGCCATTTCTCACCTCAGGACCTTTATACTTCCTTTTTGTTTTATCTAGAACACTCTTATTCCCAGGGTTTTCTTTGGGTTTCTGTTTGCTTATTTTTGTTTGTTTGTTTTGGTCATGGCTGGCTCCTCCTCTCATTATTCTCAGAGAAATTATTCTTGACTGTCCTTCACAGAACTTATAGTATATTATAGTTAAGACTTATGTGTATGTGTATGTATTTCTTTACTCTTTTTGTGTGTCTTCTTACTAGCGTGTAAGCTCAGCAAGGAGGAATCTTGCCTGTAAGTGTTGATGCCAACACCTGTCTCAGTATCTATGTGTATTTAATATTGAATAAAGGAATAAATGAATGAATGAACAAATAAATGGATCTGTCTGGAATTTGTTTTGGTCAAGGAGTGAGGTTGAAATCCAGCTTTATTTTTCTCTCACATCCAGCTACTTGTCACAGCATCACTTTTTTCCATTGCTTTGGTATACCATTTTTGTAATATATTAAAGTCCTGGTGTATTTGGATCTACTTTTGAACTGTCTCCACTACTGTTGGTATGTCTAACTATTCAACTTCTTGTATTAAATTTATTACTGTGACTTTAAAATCCACTTTAATATCTGGTAGGATGAGTCCTCTGTCAAATGATTTTTTCTGAATTTTCCAGAAATGAAATTTTCATGTTTTTGTTTTTACATAAGGTACTTTTAATACTTTTTAATAGTATAAAATAGTATTGTGGACTCAGCATTTGCACCACCCATGTTTTGGTCACTTAGCATAAGAAATATTTGGGAGATGGAGAGATCAGCCAAGATGGCAGAGTAGAAAGACCCTAAGCTCACCTCCTCTCATGAGCACACCAAAATCATAACTATTCGCAGAACAACCATCAGTGAAAAAGACTGGAACCTACCAGAAAAGATCTTCTACTGCTGAAGACATAAAGAAGGAACCACAATGAGATGGAGTTGAATGATTATTGTCAAAGATAGAGATGTCTCCACGGAGGGAGAGATCTGACTTGGATTTTGAAGAAAGGAAGGGAGCTCACCAGATGATAAGGGGAAGAAAGAACAGAGAGACTGATGCAGAGGTGCAATACCAAGCAGCACATCTGGATAAGGAAATCATCTCCATCATTCCAGCATGGCTGGAAAATGCAAGAGAGCAGAAAGTACCTGGAAGACAAAGACCACTGTCTTCTGAATCCCCAGTACCCAAAGCAGAGCCTGGCACCCAGAGGTGCTCAGTAAATGTTTGTGGAGTGAGTGAGTGATGGAATGACAGCAACAGGACCAGATAGAGAGTCCTGTAACCCATGCTGGACCTTGCAAAACCCAGAGGGCAAGGTGATAATTTAATCAGAAGAAAGATATAATTCAGAAATGAATTCTTAAAATATTTGTTTTTAGTTATGTGACCCAGTGGAGGTGTTAGCTAACTCTGTGGTGGTAATAATGTTGCAAAATATATGTGTATCAAATCAACACATTGTACACATTAAACTTAGTGGTTTATGTCAATTATATCTCAATAAAGGAGGGGAAAATAAAATATTCATTTTTAAATTAAAAACGTGAGAGAACAGCAGGAATTACTAGTTTGTGTGGAATAAGAATGACATTCTTCCCATTCTTGAAATGCACAATAAAGAAAGAGGTTGGTAGCATTGCTTATTTTCTGTGAACACCATAATGTACACTTGCCACATCCTCCTAATTTCAGTTAAGTCTTCAGCTCTTGTTAGGTGCCTACATCTGTTTTTTATGACCTCTTATTTCAAGTAGGTAGAGGCAAGACTCGCCCCAGCTTTCCCATCTTTCCTCTTGGTGTCCGTGTCACATCTGAAAGTATCTTGAATTTACAGTGTCCTACTTTAAATCCTCATCAGTACTTGGCAGATATTTAGAGGAGTTAGCCAAGAAAAGGAAGCCAAGCTATCTACCTGCCCACTTTGCAGACTTGTCACAGCTTTAGTATCTTCTAGGGAACATGAACATAACCAGACTATATGAAAGATAAGGACCTAGGGAGCCCTCTGTTCTGCCTGTACTGAAAACTCATGACTGCTTCTATATGGTAAGGATTAGCTGTAGTGGTAGTAAAATGTTCAACAGAACAGCCCTAACTTACTAAAAATGCTTATCAGAGTTGTTGAGGTTGGTAAGGCACTTGTCAATTATCCTTCCTATGTAAATAAAAACTTTACATTTACCTTTGTCCCTTCCTTAAATTAGAAAGGCAAAATCAAGAAATGGAAATTTATTCTAAGCAGAATGTTTGGTTTTCAAAAAATTAGTTATGGTGGTCTTTGGTTGTTATTTAGGGGAATTATGTCACTTATTTGGTGCCACTTCAGGTATGAACAAAGACTTTGAAAGATTTTTTAACTGAAAGATTTTTTAACTTACAAGGTTCTTTGTAATTATTCCCTTATTAGTTTTCCATACTAATGAATGCTTTCTTGCTTAATCCTTGGTTTTTACTTAGTACTTTTTCCATCTATCTGGAGAACTAAATAGTTTAGATCACTTGGTACTTAAAACTTTTCTCCTTTGGTTGTTATTGTGATGTTTCTTCTTTTTTTTTTTTGGCCATGCCATGTGGCTTGTGGGATCTTAGTTCCCCGGCCAGGGATCGAACCTGGGCCACTGCAGTGAAAGCGCTGAGTCCTAACCACTGGACCATCAGGGAATTCCCTTATAGTGCTGTTTCTTAACTTAAACTATTGTCTTTTGAGTCTTCCTCTTCTTTTGCTATGTTTTTCTTTATAATTATGGATAATCCCTAAAGTTATGCCTTTAGGTCATATCTCCCTATATTTATTCCTCTGTGGAGAGACTCTTTTTTATGACTTTCTAAGACTCTCAAATCGATATCTTGAGCCTTTCCTTTTGTTTTAGCTTCATATTTCTGTCCATAGAACTTTCCCAGCTGGTTGTACAAGTGTTATATCAAAATGTTAGAAACTAAGTGTATTTCTAACCCAGGTCTCCTTCCCAATTTTCATATTTTTCTTTTCAACTTTAACATTTTTTTCAGTGGTGTCACCATTGTTTCAACCCAAATATATGCGAACTCTCAGCATGTTCACTGCTGAATCCCTGTTGCTCAGTAAATATTTTGAATGAATGAATTTGAATAATATGAATGAATATTTTTCTTCTTAATTAGTATTTCTTTTCCACTCTTTCCTACCTATCTAAAACTGTTCTTTCTGCAAAGTCCAGTTTAAGGTCTTGATAAAAGAGTAATCAAATAGTATACAGAGGTTGAGTGAATAAGAAATGAAAAATATCACTTGAATTTCATAACTAGGAGGTCATTTGGGAAGAGGGATTTCAATAGAGTAGGTACAGGCAAATGACAGTTTGAGATGTGAATGAAAGGTGAAATGGACCAAGATTTAGATGTGGCTCTTCTCAAGGGGAATGGTTTGTTTTTAATAAAAACTTGGACATGTTTATATGCTAAAGGCAACTAGCAGGTAGAGGCTGAAGACCCAGGGGATAGTTAATGAAGTAAAAATTCTGAAAACCTACTGCAGGATTAGTTTTTGATAAGAGACACTTTTTTCACTGCAACTTAAAGTGCAGATACATTTTGTTTAGCTTCGGATAATTTTGTTTTTTGAGAATCAGGAAGTTAATCGAGCTCTTTCTTTAAAACTACCATTTTCTCTGTGAAATAAGTAATAAGCAAAGTCAACTGCTATATGATGATGGATAGTGAGGTGAAGTTTTTGAATAATGATGGCGTTTGAAGTTGAGAACCGAAGAGGGAGTTGACTTCCTTCAAAGAAGTAATCTTAGGCGAGCCCAGTTTAGGTTACAGTTAGACAATAAACTACCAGGTGGTGATTTTTTTTCTCCTACAGTGCTTAGTAGTGGAGATATAGGCGTGAAGGACCTTTTAGCTGAGATGCAAGAGAGAGATAGGGTGCCTGAGACAGAAAGATAAATTGGTCAAGGGAGATGAGATAGAAGAGGTTAGTCATATATGATGGTTCCCAACTTAGTTATCTATATGAATAGCTGAAAGAGGCTGAATTATGTGAGAGCAAATAAAGGAACCAAACAAGGGACTGGAGGTCTGGATGAAGATGAGTTTAAAGTGCAAGGGGAATAAGAGTAACAATTGGGAGAATAGAAAGTAAGATCAAGTAGGAAATAAGTTTAACACTCTGTGATAAATGCTTTTTTTTTTTTTTCCTTTGGTGTGGATGAAGACTTCTTTGTTCCAGAACTGTTAGGGGTATCATATATAAGCTGGAGATGAGAGGAGTGGTCGCCAAACTTTTATGATTTGGCTTCTCAAGCAGAAAAGGTTTTGAATAAGTACCCCTGTTGTATGCATATTTATTTATAAATCATATATAGGTTCTTCTGTACTATTATGCTTTATATATTATAAAACGTATCACAATACATTAAACTAGATCCTGGAAATGAGAGATTAAGCATATTTTAAAATTTAAAAAATAATATTAATGTTATGAAAAGTTATTTTTGGTGAGGGCGTTTTTATACTTCATTAGTTTTGAAAATCTTGGTTTAATAATTGGCTGTAGAGTTATCTAAAAGGCTTGTTTTAAGTTGAGTTTATTTTGGTACTTGGTTTTAAAGACTGTTGTAGTTCAGAGCTCATAAAGATACACAAATCCAGATGGAAAAAGTGCATGACAGGCTGGGCTGACTACATAATGATGCTTATCTATCAAACATGCAAAAGTTTTTGTTGAAATCTACCAAAAAAAGTTCTGCCTTTCCTAATTTCAGTTAGTTGCTCTTGAAAACGAATACTAAGTTCCTGTTGTGCTGGATAATCTTCATTTGCACCTTCAAATCTATTCTCCACCCTTGTGCACTATGCTCTGTGCCCCAGGAAGCTGATCTCTAAGGACTGTTATAACTGGTCTGCCTTGTTTTCTGGCTTCTGATTGGGTTCAGTCAGTTGGAGGCACTGACAGAGAGGTAGGGATATTTATTCTAACAGCTTCTTCTTTGCTGGGCTTCAGTAACTGCATCATCATCGTGTGGCCCTCCTCTACAATGACAGCTTCTTGGTTCTAGTAACTATTCCCTCCCCTTTCCCTGTTGAGCCTAGAGTGATAATAATGCTCTCTAGCTAGTCCACGAGTGCTTCACCATCCCTTCCTAGTTTCCCTTAACCTTACCTGCACATTTGTAAATGGTGTCTTCATTAAACATCACCTCCTTTTGAGTATTATCTCTTTCTTGTCAGGACCCTGAGGGCTATATTGCATTTTAATATTTTTTTAAGTAAATGGGTTTAAAAAGTGACTGAAACTCTTCATTTGGAACATTTTAAAGCACATTAGATGATTCTGTTTCCAACTTTTAAGTGGACAGATAAACTTTTTATAGGTGACACTTCTACATTGTTTTGGTAATGTAAAATCATGTAATAGCGGAAACCTTTCCAATCATCTTTTTATAGTAGAGGGTCAGTCCAAATATTAACCTTAAGTAAAACTTAGTATCAGTTTACTTCCACCTTAATACTTATTTTAATAATTTTGAACAAAATTGCACCTCTGAATTCTGAAACTTGGAATGCATCAACACCACAGAAAAGACCTTTTCATGCTTTCTTTGTGAGGGAAAAAAAAAAAGTAAAAGGGTAACTGTAAAACTCAATGAATCAACCATAATTATTGCTTAGCTTTTGCTTATAGTTAGCAATCTGTTATTTTCAAAGTACTGTCAGACTGATTTCATGGAATAATTTTCCTAATAGGAAGGAAAACTTGAATTTTGGGAAGGGGGAGTTATTTTGGTGTATTATTTGATTGCAGATTATCTGACAATTCTTATTTGGAGGTGAGACTTATTTTCATCTTATTTTATTGCCTTTCTCTGATGTATGAAAACTCAAGTACTAGTTAGTAACAAATGTTTAATCAGTGTTCTTTTACTGTGGACAAAATAGATGAGTAGAATTTTTCAACTTTATGTGTGTAAATTTAAAATGAAAAATAAATGGTTTGGCTTGTATCCTTCCAAATACTATATCTATATACCACAGTTTGAGGCTCTGAAGGTAACAGCCATTAACAAAACAAAGTGCTTATCCTCCTGGAGCTTTCATTCTGGTGAGGATATGGATAATTACCAAATAAACAGATAATTAATGTATGATAAGTAACATGAAGAAAAAGAAACCAGAGTAAAACAATAGAGAATAACAGGGAATCCTTTACAGGATTCTTTAAAACTAC
Source organism: Monodon monoceros (assembly GCF_005190385.1). Lineage (NCBI taxonomy): Eukaryota > Metazoa > Chordata > Mammalia > Artiodactyla > Monodontidae > Monodon > Monodon monoceros. The sequence goes on from NW_021703782.1 coordinate 57,472,537, forward strand.
CATTTTCTCTGTGAAATCAGGAAGGTCCTCTCAAATATGGTGATATTTGAATACAGATTTGAATGAAGTGATAGTGCCTAGCCATACAAATATCTGGGGGGAAAGTGCCTTACAGGAGAGCGATCAAGTGCAAATCAGATGTTGGTGTGACTGAGAATAACAAGGAGACTTTTGTGGCCAGAACACAAAAAGCTAAGGTCAGAGTTACAGAAAATAGGGTCTGAAGAGGTAGATGAGGGCCATATCATACTAACTCTTGTAAGCCATCAGAACTTTGCATGGTATTTTAAGTATAACTGGAAGGCTTTGGAAGAGACAGAGCAGGGCAATGACATAATCTGATTGGCTTTTTAAAAGGATTACCTGGGTTGCAGCTTGAAGGATAGACTGGAGGGAGATCAGAGTAGAAGTCAGGAGACGTGTCACAAAGAGATTGAAGTAATCTAGGTGAGAGTTTGAACATGTACACAAGCACACACTACTGGATGCCATATGTATGTTTACATATACTTGTATATAATTCCTTTTGGGGTAAAAATATATATTTTACCCCAAAACAACTTCTTTACATTCAGCAGTGTAATGTGGACATCTTTTATAGTGAGTACATACAGATTTACCTGTTGCTTTTAATGGATGATGGTATTGCATGTTGTGATGTACATGACTTTATTTAACCTGTCTCCTATCGAAGGACATTTGTTTCCAGATTGTTCTTTTTGAATGACAAACAATACTTTGTGTGTGTGTGTTATTGCTCACAGTTGTGGATATATGTCTATAGGGTAAATTCCTAGAAGCATGATGGGTCAAAGGATATGTGCACATTAAATCTTAATGATTATTACCAAATTGACTTCCAAGAAGGCTGTGCCAATTTTACATACCCACTAATGTATGAGAATTCTTTTCCTTAGACCCTTTCATCTTTATGTATTGATACAAGAGAAGCATCATCGTTTTCTTTGTATTTGGGTTATGAATGATAAATATCAAAACTTATAAATTCTTATTTCTGATGAGTAATAAAGGATATGAATTCCTCTTTGTTATGAGAAAATACTGTTTAAAAAAGTAGTTTATAACTTCACCATCTCTACCTATAAGACTGAAGTTAAAGGGTAAAATTTAGTTTCTGACTTGTTTACATGACAGTTTATAAGCCATATGACTTAATATTTCCCTCAACTCTCCTTATCCCCAGTGCTCTACATACCGTGTAACCTCTGACATGTCATCACATTTCAGTGTAATATTGTCCATTAATGTTCTTTTCCATTAGTATCGATGAGGAAATAATTAAAATTACAGAACTAGTTAGTTTGCCAGTGTGAACACTATGCTAAAATGAACCCAGGTATAGCCATTCAGTATCTGTTATTGCCAGTTTATTTTCCTTGGGCCCACATTCCTTACTCCCAGCCAGTTAGCCACTATATAGATGTATGCTGTTGTGCTTAAAAGATCACAGCCTGAAACAGTATGAATAGATTAGCTCAAGTTCTTTAGCATTACTAGAAAACCAGTTTAAAAGTTTATGCCCTGCCTAAAGCTGAATTAGTTAAAATGTTATCTCATAATAAAGAAAACACATAATAGGGCCACAGTTCAGTAGAACCTTGCAGTCATACTATTCATGGGACCTAGATGGCCTGAGAGTAAGATTGTTATAAAGTTACTCTAACTTAGAGTAATAAACCATTGTAAATATAGTCCAAGATGGGCAGGAGTTTGATTATATTTCATGCCATAAAGGTTTATGTTTCGGTGAACCTTTAGCTTATTTTATATTGCATAAAGCCTGTGCCTATAGGAAAGCAGGAAAATATGACTACAGGGTCAAATTTTAATTTACATAGATTCTTATCCAGCATATTGAATGCTTACTTTAAGATTGACTTGATTTTACCATTGTAGAAACAACATGTACAAAGCCTTCAGAGGCTCTGGGATGTTTTGCAGAGGTAGAACAGCAGATATTTTCCCTGGTGCTTTTTACGATTAACTCATATAGATTTACAATTAACTCATAAATTCAGGATTCAGTTTTTATTCTAGACTTAAAATTTTATAAGATTAATGTTTCTTTCTTCAGTGTAAATAGTTTTAATCCAAATTCATTAAGACAATTTATGGATAATTAAGCAAACAGCTAAGAAAATTTTTCATCCTTTAAGCATTAGACTAGTATCTTAGTGTAATAATAAATACCATAGGGTAGGGAGACATTTATGGTGAGGTTGAAGAGGAAATCTAGATTCCTAGGTTCTTTTTATAGTTTAGTCAGAAGGTTTCTAAATTTACAATTATATATTGTAATGCTTACAACTTAAAATTATATATTGTAGTGCTTCATTTGTTTATAATTACTGCAAAGTGTTTATATATCATAAATTTTCTCTCCCAGAATGTTTTTGTGTGATTGTATATTTTTCCATAGTAATGATATAGTAGTATGAAATATATGAAGAGATGTAAAGATAAGCTACATTTAATTTTGCAAACAATAAAATTTTTTCATTAAAGAGATCTTTAATTCTTAATTTTAGTGCTTCAATTTTATATTTTTTTAATGTAGGGAAGAGACTATCACTCAGACTGACTTTATGACATGAGTAAGGAAAATTAGAAATTATGTAGGGAGGATAAAAATCTGAAACATAGCTAAGCAAGGTTTAACTAAATTTTTATGTAGTTAGCAAAAAGGATTCTTCTTAAGATGCTGGTTAAGGGGGTTTATTTCTTACCCAGAAGATTTGACCTGTGAATTGACTTATTCTTCTCCAAGGCACTTGAGAGAAAAGACAACGATAGCAGTTACATCTAGAGGCTATTATGGATTGGAGGATGAGAAGGGAACTGCATGTACTTCAACAAGGCGCCGGTCAACACCACGAAGTTTGGCAGGCTTGACAAGTGGAGTTTTTGAATCTGTAATGGTTCAAGTTTTGAGACAGGAAGAACAGCTGAGAGCAAAAGAAGAAAAAAGGTAAATGCTAAAAAAAAAAAAAAAAGTTGAGTTTCATGTTGTTCAAATTTTCAGGAACTACATTTCAAAGAGTAGTTGTATAACTTTTGTGTGCCCATATCAAATTTCTGGGCCCATTTTAATAGTGTTCCAAAATGCATTCTCAACTACGTATGAGTTAGTACTGAAACATCACAATGATATTTGTTTCAAAATACAGTTTTAAAATTTAAACCAAATTACTTTGAAGCTATACAAAAATAATTTGTATGAAAGATTTCAGGGTGCTTTCTAGATTTCTGGAAGTAGTCTTAAATGAATTATAAATTTTAAATGAGAGGAATTTTATGTAGATTCATAGAGCTTTAGAATAGAATCACAGACCTTTAAAGTTTAAAATTAGGAGAAACTCCAGAGACTGTGTAGTTCAAAATGACATATAGGTTCACTTCTGCCAGTCCTCCATTGGTATTAATTTCCTGGATAACTCTGCTTACTCTGGATTCATCAGGAAAGAATGTTGTGCTCAATTAGTGTTACCTTCTAGGGTCTGGGAGCATAGAGATCGATGACACATCTGTAATTTTTTTTTAATAGCAAGAGACTAGGGCCCAGAGAGAGGTAAGTGATTACTGAAAAAAGACTGGTGATTTTTTTTTTTTTTTTTTTGCTGTACGCGGGCCTCTCACTGTTGTGGCCTCTCCCGTTGTGGAGCACAGGCTCCGGACGCGCAGGCTCAGCGGCCATGGCTCACAGGCCTAGCCGCTCCGCGGCATGTGGGATCTTCCCAGACCGGGGCACGAACCCGTGTCCCCTGCATTGGCAGGCGGACTCTCAACCACTGCGCCACCAGGGAAGCCCCAGACTGGTGATTTTTATACTAAATCATATCTCAAACTATGTTAGGAGTGATTGCTGACCTAATAGGGAACTGAGTGATTGCTGACCTAATAGGGAACTACTAATGCTACTCAAAGGCAATTTATAATATATTGTTGCTCCTCTTATAGTAATAAATTTAGCTTGCTTTGATATTTGTAGGATTAAAATTCAACCTTGAGACTTTCTACCACCATACTTTTTAATAGTAGTGGTTAATTGGGAACTCACTGTGAAATACTTTTTTTTTCTATAGAGCCTCATAGAACTACTTATGCTATAGGAAAGAGGGTTTTATGGAAGGGGATAAGGATTAACCTGACAGTAGTATATAACACATTGGAATAGAGAGGAATTGAAGAAAAGCAAAGCTTGTAGGAAGAAGGCTGTAGTAGCCTAGACCTCCACTACTGGTAACCAGAAATAGGGAGAAGGTCAGATTGTTCTGGGAACAATCAACAGTACTTAGTACCTTCCTTGACATAGGGGGAACAAAGGAAGAGACAAAGAGGAGTCAGGAGGTAGTTGTAATAATACCAATAAGAAGAAGATTAAAAAGAATGGTTAACATTTATTGAGCAGGACTATTTGCCAGGTTTAGCTCTGAGCACCTTGTATGTATGTATTCAGCATTTGTCCGGAGGCACAGAGACATTAAGTAACTTGCCCAGAGCCAGGCAATTTTTGAGTGGTAAATTTAAGATTGGAACCCAGGCAGTTTGGTTATAAAGCTTGTGCTCCTAAGCAGCATGCTGTCCCTGTGACTTAAATATGATGGAATCAGTAAAGAAAATAAAACTTTGAGTCCATGGTGTGGAGAAAGATCAATGAACTGCAGTTTTTAATAAGTTGTTCGAAGTGATGAGGGAAGCATTTAAGCAATTAAGTAGAAATGGCTAGTAAGAAACTAGAGATATGACTGAATCTTTTTCTTTAATCCAATTTTACATATATTTATCTGTGTCCTGTGCTTAACATCAAATAAACATGGGTGAATAAGACATGGGAAAAAATCCTTCATTAAATGTCTAGTGACTATGATAATTTACTATGAATTAAACTTTCTCTTTGAGTACAGTGTTAACCTTTCCTTTTTTGATTAGAAATATTTTAAGCATGGAGCAACGAATAAATACAATTGTAATAAAGGCCTAGATACCCACTACCCAGCAATTTTTAAACAAAATAAGCATAGTTTTAATCAAGATTTTCTGTATTTTTCTTCTGTCCTCAGGAGAAACCACTTTCCAGACTTTATCATTCCCATGTATTTTATTATTAAATTTAAAGAATTCTCTTATATATTCTGGATACAAGTCCTTTGCTAGCTATATATATGCGTTGCAGATATTTTCTCCCAGTCTGTGTCCTGCCTTTTCATTTTCAGTGTTTTTTGAGGAAGAGAAAGTTTCATGCTTTTGATGCAATTGTAAATCATTTTGAAATTCAGTTATATTTTGTTGCTAACATACAGAAATATATTTGATTTTTTTAAATTGATTTACAATGTTGTGATAGTTTCAGGTGTATACAGGTCTGTTTCTTAACATTCTTTTTTTTTTTAACATCTTTTTTGGAGTATAATTGGTAACAATGGTGTGTTAGTTTCTGCTTTATAACAAAGTGAATCAGCTATACATATATCCCCATATCTCTTCCCTCTTGCATCTCCCTCCCTCGCACCCTCCCTATCCCACCTCTCTAAGTGGTCACAAGCACCAAGCTGATCTCCCTGTGCTGTGCGGCTGCTTCCCACTAGCTATATATTTTACATTTGGTAGTGTATATATGTCCATGCCACTCTTTCACTTTGTCTCAGCTTACCCTTACCCCTCCCCATGTCCTCAAGTCCATTCTCTAGTAGGTCTGCGTCTTTATTCCCGTCCTGCCCCTAGGTTCTTCATGACCATTTTTTTTTTTTAGATTCCATATATATGTGTTAGCATATGGTATTTGTTTTTCTCATTCTGACTTACTTCACTCTGTATGACAGACTCTAGGTCCATCCACCTCACTACGAATAACTCAATTTCGTTTCTTTTTATGGCTGAGTATTATTCCATTGTATATATGTGCCACATTTTCTTTATCCGTTCATTTGTCGATGGACACTTAGGTTGCTTCCATGTCCTGGCTATTGTAAATAGTGCTGCAATGAACATTGTGGTACATGACTCTTTTTGAATTATGGTTTTCTCAGGGTATATGCCCAGTAGTGGGATTGCTGGGTCGTATGGTAGTTCTATTTTTAGTTTTTTAAGGAACCTCCATACTGTTCTCCATTGTGGCTGTATCAACTTCCATTCCCACCAACAGTGCAAGAGGGTTCGCTTTTCTCCACACCCTCTCCAGCATTTATTGTTTGTAGAATTTTTGATGATGGCCATTCTGACTGGTGTGAGGTGATACCTCATTGTAGTTTTGATTTGCATTTCTCTAATGATTACTGATACTGAGCATGCTTTCATGTGTTTGTTGGCAATCTGTATATCTCTTTGGAGAAATGTCTATTTAGGTCTTCTGCCCATTTTTGGATTGGGTTCTTTGTTTTTTTGATACTGAGCTGCATGACCTGCTTGTAAGTTTTGGAGATTAATCTTTGTCAGTTGCTTCATTTGCAAATATTTTCTCCCATTCTGAGGGTTGTCTTTTGGTCTTGTTTATGGTTTCCTTTGCTGTGCAAAAGCTTTTAAGTTTCATTAGGTCCCATTTATTTATTTTTGTTTTTATTTCCATTTCTCTAGGAGGTGGGTCAGAAAGGATCTTGCTGTGATTTATGTCATAGAGTGTTCTGCCTATGTTTTCCTCTAAGTTTTATAGTGTCTGGCCTTACATTTATGTCTTTAATCCATTTTGAGTTTATTTTTGTGTAGGGTGTTAGTGAGTGTTCTAATTTTATTCTTTTACATATAGTTGTCCAGTTTTCCCAGCACCACTTATTGAAGAGGCTGTCTTTTCTCCATTGTATATTCTTGCCTCCTTTATCAAAAATAAGGTGACTGTATGTGTGTGGGTTTATCTCTGGGCTTTCTATCCTATTCCATTGATCTATATTTCTGTTTTTGTGCCAGTACCATACTGTCTTGATTACTGTAGCTTTGTAGAATAGTCTGAAGTCAGGGAGCCTGATTCCTCCAGCTCCTTTTTTCTTTCTCAAGATTGCTTTGGCTATTTGGGGTCTTTTGTGTTTCCATACAAATTGTGCAATTTTTTGTTCTAGTTCTGTGAAAAATGCCATTGGTAGTTTGATAGGGATTGCATTGAATCTGTAGGTTGCTTTGGGTCGTATAGTCATTTTCACAATGTTGATTCTTCCAATCCAAGAACATGGTATATCTCTCCATTTATTTGTATCGTCTTTAATTTCTTTCATCAGTGTCTTATAGTTTTCTGCATACAGGTCTTTTGCCTCCTTAGGTAGGTTTATTCCTAGGTTTTTTATTCTTTTTGTTGCAGTGGTAAATGAGAGTGTGCCCTTAATTTCACTTTCGGATTTTTCATCATTAGTGTATAGGAATGCCAGAGATTTCTGTGCATTAATTTTGTATCCTGGTACTTTACCAAATTCATTGATTAGCTCTAGTAGTTTTCTGGTAGCATCTTTAGGATTCTCTATGTATAGTATCATGTCATCTGCAGACAGTGACAGCTTTACTTCTTCTTTTCCGATTTGGATTCCTTTTATTTCTTTTTCTTCTCTGATTGCTGTAACTGAAGCTTCCAAAACTATGTTGAATAAGAGTGGTGAGAGTGGGCAGCCTTGTCTTGTTCCTGATCTTAGTGGAAATGGTTTCAGTTTTTCACCATTGAGGATGATGTTGGCTGTGGGTTTGTCATATATGACCTTTATTATGTTGAGGTAAGTTCCCTCTATGCCCACTTTCTGGAGGGTTTTTATCATAAATGGGTGTTGAATTTTGTCGAAATCTTTTTCTGCATCTATTGAGATGATCATATGTTTTTCTTCCTCAGTTTGTTAATATGGTGTATCACATTGATTTGTGTATGTTGAAGAATCCTTTATATAAATGTCAACTTTCTGTTTTCACTCAGCATCATGTATCTGAGATTTAACTGTGTTGAATTATTTCATTCTAGTTTATTTCACGTGCTAGTATATAATATTACATTATCTGACTGTATTACAGTTTATCCATTTACCTGATAAGATGCACATTTTGGATTATTTCTAGTGTTTTGTTATTATGGAATGCTACAGTAAACATTGATGTATGTGTCTTCTTTAAGGATGGAGATACAGATAGATGTGTGTGTATGTGTTCATTCTACTTTGTTTTTAATTTTATTTTTCTTCTTTATATTTTGACTCACTCAACCCATTTTTCCCATTTCCCACCCTCCTCCTCTGGCAACCACCCATCTGTTCTTTTTTTTAAGATTCCACATATAAGAGAGATCATACAGTTTCATCATTCTGTGTCTGACTTTTTTCACGTAGTGTAATGGCCTCAAGGTCCATCCACGTTGTCACAGATGGCAATATTTCCTTCTATTTTGTGGCTGAATAATATTCCATTGTGTATATATACCTCATTTTCTTTATCCATTCATCCGTTGATGGATACTTAGATTGTTTTTATATCTTGGCTGTTGTATATAAGGTTGCAGTAAACATGGGGGTACATATATATTTTCAAGTTAGTATTTTTATTTTCTTCAGATAAATGCCCGGAAGTGGAATTGCTGGATTATATTGTAGTTCTATTTTTAATTTTTGAGGAGCTGTCATACTGTTTTCCATAGTGGCTGCACCAGTTTACATTCCCAACAGTGCTCAAGGGTTCCCTTTTCTCCACATCCTCACCAGTACTTCTTATTTTTTGTCTTTCTGATAATGGTCATTCTGAAGGTGTGAGGTGGTGTCTCATTGTGGTTCTAATTTGCATTTCCCTGATGATTAGTGGTGTTGAGCATCTTTTCATATACCTGTAGGCCATCTGTGTGTCTTTGGAAAAATGTATATTCAGATCTGTCCATTTTTTAATCAAATTGTTGGTTTTTTGCTATTGGATTGTATCAGTTTTTTTATATATTTTGGATTTTAGCCTCTTACCAGATACATGATTTGCAAATATTTTCTCCCATTCAGTAGGTTGCCTTTTCATTTTGTTGATGGCTTCCTTTGCTGTACAGAGCTTTTAAGTATGATGCAGTCACATGTAGTTATTTTAGCTTTTGTTGCCTTTGCTTTTGTTGTCATATTCCAAAAATCTTTACCAAGACCTGTGTCAGGGAGCTTACTGCTTATCTTTTTCTTCTAGGAGCTTTATGGTGTAAGGTCTTATGTTCAAGTCTTTGATCCATTTAAGTTAATTAATTGTTGTATATGTTGTAGGAGAGCCATCAAATTTCATTCTTTTGCATGTAGCTGTCCAGTTTTCCCAACACCATTTATTGAAGAGATTGTCCTTTCCCCATTGTATATTCTTGGCTCCTTTGTCATAAATTAATTGACTGTATATGCATGGGTTTATTTGTGGGCTCTCTGTTCCTTTCCATCGATCTGTGTGTCTGTTTTTATGCCAGTACGCTACTGTTTTGATTACTGTGGATTTGTAGCATCATTTGAAGTCAGGGAGCAGGGTCCTTCCAGCTTTCTTTGGTCTTTCACCTCCTGGGTACTTCATTCTTTTTGATTCAATTGTATATTCATTCTGCTTTTAATCTTACGGTCATGGCAGGTTCTTCAACGTTTTTTGGAGTGTTGCTACACTAATATATTCTTCTTAAAGTTGTTGTGAGGAGGTTATATTGATAAAGTAGTTACCATCATTATTGATAAAGTAGTTACCATCATTATTGGTTTTGTTTTTAAAAATTAATTAGTTTATTTATTTTTTAGGTGTGTTGGGTCTTCGTTGCTGTGCACGGGCTTTCTCTAGTTGCAGCGAGCGGGGGCTGCTCTTCATTGCCATGCGGGCTTCTCATTGCGGTGGCTTCTCTTGTTGCAGAGCACAGGCTCTAGGTGCGCGGGCTTCAGTAGTTGTAGCATGTGGGCTCAGTAGTTGTGGCTCGTGGGCTCTAGAGCACAGGCTCAGTTGCTCTGTGGCACTTGGGATCTTCCCGGACTAGGGCTTGAGCCCATGTCCCCTGCCTTGGCAGGCAGATTCTTAACCACTGTGCCATCAGGGAAGCCCTCCCTCAGTCTTAAGTGCCATCATTGTCCAATATTTTAGTTCTTTCTGGTTCTTAACTGTCCAGCTATTGCCACAGTTCAAGTTTTTATCCAAGAGTCTGTCCTTTTCTCATGTTATACTTTCTTCATAAGTCATCTCATCCATTCCCATACCACCTATATACAGAAGACTCAGATATATGTCTCTTGCCCAAACTTCACTAAGTTTGAGACCTAACTGCATATTTAACATGTCTCTGGATGTAGTATCTATCACTGACTGTATCATTGTCTCTCATCTACCAGGAAACAGGTGGTACATTCAAAATGAGAAAATTCAAGGAGGGTTTATTTCAAAAGAGATTGGATTATAGCTGAACATTAAGACATGAGGCTGTTAGCCAGGGTGAGCAAGAGGGTGTAGTTACTGGTACCCATGAGAGGATTACAAAGAAGAGTCTATTGAGATGATACCTTGTGTTGAAGGACACAACTCCCCCCCTTTTATTTAAGTCCATTTATAAAGCTTTTATTCCACTTATATGAACTTAATACATGTGTTCTTAACAATTATGCTTGTATTGTTCATGAAAATTTAACAAGACATTAAACAAGACAGCCATCAGCTCAGGTTATTTCCCTATTAACTATTTTTACAGCACATGCATGTTAGGCAAGTACCAAAAACCTCACAGAGAGGAAGCCAAGGGAATAAGTACTTTACCCTACTTTTCCCTACTTTCCTGTCTTTATCTGGTCCTTTCCAGGGCTCCCTCAACTAAACCTAAGGAAAGCTAGTTTATGATGTTGCCTGCTGATACAGTTAAACTACACAGTGAAGGGTAGAGAATAGATCTGCAGGCAAACAAAAGATATTTGCTATAGATATCTTCTTCAAATTGATTACATCAAAAATTAATTATGAAAGCATAATGCTTACACCTAAAACTTGATCTCACTGTAGTGCTCCCTATCTTTATGAATGGCACCAGTATCTATTAGATTATTTAAATTAGAAACCTAGGATTCGTCCAGGACATCTTCCTTTCCCTTATACCCAAATCAAATTCATCCCCAAATGTTGACGGTTTTATTTCCTAATCTCTCTTGAATTTGCTACCCTCTATCTTCTCTGCCTCCATCCAGTTCCTTAATTTCTCACTTAGGCTACTATAATCTTTTCTTAATTGGTGAAACAGTTGTCCTCCTTCCATTCTGTTTTTCACATTAAAGCTAGAATGAACTTTTCCAAATGCAAATTTGATCATGCCACTTACCTATTCCCATTACTTACACCTCCCCAAAACAAAGCAAGTCAAGTACACACACGAACTTTAATGGCTTAATATAGTTTATAAGACCCTGCTTTTACCTTTTGGCCTCACCCTATCTCCCTAACCTCATCATATGCCTTTTTTCCCCACATTTCTTGCTATCCTTGCCACACCTGCCTTCTTTTTCTGTCTTCAGTACCAAGAGAGTGTTAACTTTATGTGCATCCGAATTTAGAGTTTACATAAAAACACATGTAAAATGTATCAGGAATAGTGAGACTTTTTCTTTTAACCTTTGTTTTCTAAATTTTCTAAAATAAGCATGCTTTTCTTTTATAATTGAAAATATGACAAGTATTAAAATTTATAAAGTGCCACATAACTAGTGAGATAGGCTGAGTTTTTTAAATGTCTTTTGAGCCTCTCACAAGATTTGTTTTAAGTCCTTAGAAGGAAAATGTGACATTTAGTCATCAACATGTGGTATGATACATGGGAGTGCTAAACAAAGCCTCCCTCTCTGTGTACAATTAATTTATCATAATCTATCATGATAATTTTATCAATCTATCAATTCTGTCGATCTAATATCCTCTTGAGAGCTAGTCAGAGACTAGCTGAGAATATAGCTACTGTAAAATTTGGCCTGGAAGGGGCTTTGAAAACATCATAAAGAAAGGTCAGATTGGAAGGCAGGGAAGATTGCAAGGATCGTATGATTACAGTAGTTGTGCTTAAGACCTGGGCGTAAGCTTCTCTCTTTTTTTGTTTTGTTTTTTGATTAAAACTTTTGGCATAAGAAGTGAGAAAATAAAGTTTTCCTCCTGCTAATTAGCTTTAAACAACTTTTTATATCAGAAATTCAAGTTGGCAGCAAGCTGAATAATTCTAGTCCATATTATAATATGGTAATACTTCAGTTAACTGATAGGCATCTGATAATTTTTAGGTGACCATCTGGGCAGACATAAACCTAAGAGTAAATTATTTTAAAAAATCTTTTAAGTCCAACAGTTAGGTCTCTGATTTGTGATCTATTCCAATTAAAGGAAGGGAATCCCTACTCTATATTTTAATTTTTATACAGTAGGTAGTCTCCCTTTTTTGTACAGTATATGCCGTACAAACCATGGTTTCTTGAATCAGATTGCAAAAATCCAAAATCCTGGCATTCCTATACTACTATCTTTATTTACCTGGATGCATTGGAAACCAATGCAAAGGAGATGGCAGATGATATGTGTTGAACAGAAAGGAATAAACATTGAGTAAGGCTTGGTAGTCTGGCTGTCTTCAGGTAAATGCTGTTAGGGCAGCAGCCTGTCTTGGGGCCGATTAGTGTACAGAGGCACTGTTGATTTAGAAGACAGCAACAGTACGAGTCAAAGTTCTGGGAAAATTGAGTGAAAGGGCTGGTTAATGTGTAGTTGCTGGAGGGAACTCCCTGGCGGTCCGGTGGTTAGGACTCCACACTTCCACTGCAGGGGTTCCGGGTTCGATCCCTGATTAGGGAACTAAGATCATGCAATCTGCGTGGTGCAGCCAAAAAAAAAAAAAAAAAAGTGTAGTTGCTGGAATAGTCTTTAAGCTACTCATGACCACTGCATTTTGTTTATAATGGTGACATTGAGCCATTAAGGAAAGATTAAATTATATTTTATATACTTTGTTTATTAAGCAGGAACATATATAATACATTTTAGATAATATTTTAAAAATAAAATTGTTAAAATTGGAAGTTAGCTCTCCTTAAGTAAATTTCAGTTAATCTGGAATATGACATCATTAGGTATAAGTTTCAATCATTAATGTCTACTCTAGCCATATTAAAAATATTGGACCTCTTCACCATTCTTTTTTTGCAAAACTATTTGGATTACTAGAAATAGTGTGCATGCTTTTGTACTCATTTCACATGTTTGTCTAAACTTACTGGTATTTTATTGATTTGGAAATCATTGGAGTTAAAGTAAAAATGTTTTCTACATTTTTGTGAATTAAAAGCTGTGGGGCTTCCCTGGTGGCGCAGTGGTTGAGAGTCCGCCTGCTGATGCAGGGGACACGGGTTCGTGCCCCGGTCCGGGAAGATCGCACATGCCACGGAGTGGGTAGGCCCGTGAGCCGTGGCCGCTGAGCCTGCGCGTCCGGAGCCTGTGCTCCGCGATGGGAGAGGCCACAACAGTGAGAGGCCCGCATACCGAAAAAAGAAGGAAAAAAAAAAAAAGCTATGACTTATGATTAAGTGATTTATTTTCAAATTCTCTATAACACAAAATAACAATGACTTAATGAAGTAGACATTTGTCATTTGTGACCACCCAGCATTTTTGAACAGCTGCCCAACGTTTTGTTAATTTCCCATGTTGTAAGTCCTGACTTCCCAAAGCAGATGCCAGAAAATTTATATTCTCATACCCACTCATAGCTAAGGTAGAGGCCTGTGACCAGTCACGCTCTTCTCACTTGAAATTGCTTGGGACCAACATGAGGCGGCAGTCTTGGGCAGGGAAGTTAATCTTTTGGCAAAGGTGGTGGTGGGAGCTTCTGGTTGTTCTAGCTTCCTAGTATCAGAAATGCTAAGTAGTAGTGGAAGTCTAGTTTTTCCTGGAGAAGCTCTCAAAGTGTGTTTGGGATTCATATCTTCATATCTATTAAGTTTGGCTCTGTTACCCTTAACAGAGCTTAATTCCTTCTCTACTTTAGCTAGAAGAGATTCTGTTGTTGGTAGCTAAGTAAGAAGCTTGACTGAACACTTAATATGAATGGTTGTTTTTCCTAAAATATAATATTGTATATTGCTCATTTTAGAAAATGTAAATAAATGTCATGCTTTCCTTTTTCATGCTACCAGTTTACATACTGTGTTGTATTGTTTTTTCAGTTAATGGATTATTTTGGATTACAGCTTCTGTATATGTTTCTTACTAGATTGTAAACTCTTATTTAAGAGTGTGGTCCATGCTTTCACCTCTTTGTATTCTCACACATGGTAAGCATTCGATAAACTTTATAAAACTAGTAAAGTTAGGATACTTTAAAACATAATTTTCTTTTGTAAACCTGTTCACTTGTTAGTGATGTTCTTACCAAGTTATACCTGACCAAAATAACCTTAGGCACAGCTTCTGTTCGTATTTTACATAGTAACAGGTAAACATTCTTGAAGCCAGTAAGGAGCAACCTCAAAAATGAGAACTTGTCCAGGAAAAAAAAAATTGGGGGACATTTTTTTGTTGTTCATTTGGTGATGTTTACTTTTACTTCCAGCTTTATTGAGAAATGATTGATACACATCACTGTATAAGTTTAAGATGTACAGCATGATGGTTTGACTTACATATATTGTGAAATGATTACCACAGTAGATTTAATTATACTGACCATCTCATATAGATGTAATAAAAAAGAAAAGAGGGACTTCCCTGGTGGCTCAGTGGTTAAGAATCCACCTGCCAATGCAGGGGACACGGGTTCGATCCCTGGTCCAGGAAGATCCCACATGCCGAGAAGCAACTAAGCCCGTGCGTCACAACTACTGAGCCTGCACCCCTAGAGCCCCTGATCCACAACAAGAGAAGCCACTGCAATGAGAAGCAAACACACCACAACGAAGAGTAGCCCCTGCTCGCTGCAACTAGAGAAAGCCCGTGCGCAGCAACGGAGACCCAATGCAGCCAAAAATAAATAAATAAAATAAATTTATTTAAAAAAAATTTCTCCTTGCAATGAGAACTATTAGGATCTACTTTCTTTCCTATAACCATTTTTTTTTTCATTAGTGAATGTGGTTTTTATAACTATCCTCAGGCATTCATATAGCATTGCCCCAATACTGAAGGCTTAATTTTTCAAGCTAACATTTTAGAAACATGTAGCACTCTATCTGATTTTAGTACAGCACTTCAGAACAAATTTTTAAATTGAGAATAATTTTGAAAGCTCTTTTTTATTTGTCCTTGTGAGCAGAGTGTGGTTTTCTTCAGCATTTTGTAATACAGTGTTTTTTTAATGTTTTAATTATATTTTAAGTGTTTGACTAAGTTTTTTTAAATTGGCAGATTATAGATGTTAACTCTAGAGCTCTTTGGCAAGCTCCATTCTGTATATACCATACTGCTGAGGATTGGGACAGAGACTCACAGCTCTAGGTCTAAAGAATTATTCTGTGTTACACTGGCCTACACCAGACCAATCTTTGTTTCTCTTTCTCCTGCCTCTTCAGTACTCATGGTCTGAGGCTAGAATCCATCATTCTCCCTTGAAGGGTTTAGTTTATAGGGAACAGAAGAGTGAGTAGCAGCCCTTGAGTAACTCAGGCAATGTCCACATTTGGCAGCATCATACCCCAACTAAGTCATGGCCTTTCCAGGCACCTGAGCCAACACAATTTGTGAATTACTGCCTAATCTTCTTCCAAGAGTAAGCCAGTTGGTGCTAACTTTGGCCCACCAATGACAAACTGTTTGTATTGCTGGCTCTTACGCTAATCACTGTGTAAGCCTAAGAAAGTTATCTTATCGCCCTTCTATGTCCTTAGTGTCCCCATCTATAAATTGAATAAATAGTGTCTGAAATTGCCATATCTCTAGCCTTTATTGGCCAAAGGTTGCTAGCACTGTTTTAGTCAAAACCAAGTCCATAAAAGTGTCTTGGTCTGCTCCAGCTTCTCCTTTCATTTTCTTCCCTGAGCACTAGTTGTTACTCTTTCACCTCTACAGAAACAGAGCATGATTGATTGTGACAGGGTTGACCAAAATCAGTTTCTGTGCCAAGCATACTAAATGAATGCACTTTTTGTTGGTTGGTATTCTAACAGATAGTTTTCTATACCAAACTTTTAAACAAGCTCTGAGTTACATTTCATGAGAAATAACTTGAAAACCTTTTCTTTAGTTAACAACAGAATATTGAAGAAATGATTACCTTTCTCAGTATATATAAAGTGTAGAGAAACTCAATTTCATGGTAAAATACACAATATCCATAAATCTAACAGGTAAGAAATATAATATCCATAAATCTTTTTGGTATTGGCTCTTTAATATCTCCTGGCTAATATTCTTTTTGAAAAGTTGATTGAAGAATTTTTTTTTTATTTCATTGGCTGTATAGTTTAAAAGTTACATAGTACTATTAAGGCTTCTAATTAAAGACAACAGCCTTACTTCAACTCATCTTCTATTTCATGACTCAGAAACATCTACCTTTAACTTTTTAGCCATTTTTTCTAGTAATTATTTACACATTTCTAAATACATGCTGATTGCTAGTTCCTGATTTTTCAGTTTGGCATTATCTGTTGACATCCATCTTTGGAAGATGAGATTTATTTCACTACAACTGTTTCCACTCACTTGGAAGTTATATGCTCTACTTCTCTTGTTAATTTTGATCTTTTCTGCCTCATCTGTCTTATATATGATTGATGAATAATTTAGCTCTATCTCATTTTTTACTCGCCGAACTAAATATTATTGTTACTGTTTTTTGTAGTATAATGTTTATTTACCCACATGATTCACAGTTGATTTGTTCTTCAATTCTTCTTTCATCTTAGAACTTCTTTCTGTGATCACTGTTTTCCTGAAGTATATACTACAGAAGTATTTTCTCTGTATCTTGAAATTTGGATAGTTTCTATTACTGTCTCCAAGTTCACCAATCTTTTCTTCTGCTATGTCTAATTTGCCATTAGTCCCATTCAGTATATTTTCATCTCAGACATTGTAGTTTTCATCTCTAAAAGTTCAATTTGGGTCTATTTTATATCTCCCATGTCTCTACTTAACTTTTTGACCATATATATTACAGTTTCAATAACTACTCTAATGGCCTTATTTGCTAATCCTAACATTTGTTTCATTTCTGGGTCAGTTTTGAGTGATTGATTTTTATCTTCTCATTATGGACCATGTGTTTCTGCTTTGTTGTATGCCTAGTATTTTGGTTTGGATGCCAAACGTTGTGAGTTTTATCCTGGTGGGTGCCGGATATTTTTATATTTCTATGAATCTCCTAGAGCTTTTTTTCTGGAATGCAGTTAATTACTTGGAAACAGTTTGGTCATTTTGGGTCTTTTATGATTTGTTACTTGGGTCCAGAACAGTGCTCAGTCTAGAGCTAATTATTCTCTACTACCAATGCAAGACCTTTCTGAGTATTCTATCCAACGTCCCATGAATTATGAGTTTTTCCAGTGTGGCTTGTGGGAATAGACATTATATTTTCTAATCTTTTGGATGTTTTCCCTCACCTAGTTTTGGGTTGTTTCCTTACATGCATACACTAGTCAGTGCTCTGAATATTTGAGGGGGACTCTGTACATCTTTGTTGTTCTCACTTTATGCAGCTCTCTCTTCTTTAGTATTATGTCCTATAGACTTTAGCTGCCTTGGTGTCTCTGGATTCTTGACTTCTCAACTCAGGGAGTCTGCTAGGCTCTACCTGGGTTCTCCCTCCTGCACCATGGCCTGAAAATTCTCTCAAAGCAGTAACTGCAACAGTTGTTGGGCTCATCTTCTCTGTTTCCCGTCTCTCTGAGATCACTGTCCTTTGCTTGATGTTTAGATTCTTACAGACCATTGTTTTATCTATTTTGTCAGGATTTTTATGGTTGGTTCAGGTAGGAGAGTAAATGTGATTCCTTGTTACTTCAGGTGGAAGCAGAAGACACTTTAGAAGTTTTTACTTTACTTAGAATGAGTTCTGCTTTTTGTCTAAATGAAAATGACTTTAATTTATCCTCACCCGTGAATGATAGTTGTTTCTGGTTTATTTTGTTGCTATTGAGAAATCTCTCAATCTTTTTGTGATTGTTGTATATGTGAGCTGTCATTTTCCCCCCTGACTGCTTGTAAGATTTTTTTTTGTCTTTGATGTTTTATTATTTTATTATGATATGCCCAAGTGTGGTTCTCTTAATTTACTTCCTTGGGCTTTTTGAATTGGGGATTTGTGTCCTTTATCATTTCTAGGAAATTCTCAGCCATTATCTCTTCAGATATTGCCATCATCACCACTCCCCTACCCCTCTTCTGTATTCTTATTTCTGGAGCTCCAACTGGGTGTTAGACTTTAATCTGTCCTCCCTCTTTAACTTCTTTAACATGCCTGTTTTATACTTTGTTTCATTAACTGAAATTTTCGAGATGAATTCTTGTGAAGGCTTTAGGACCCCGATTTTTCTATGTAGGGAAGTTTTTTTTCTTTTGGTTATTTTGGGGTTTTTTTTGGGCGGGGGGTTGCCACACTGCATGGCATGCGGAATCTTAGTTCTCTGCCCAGGGATCAAACCCGTGCCCCCTGCAGTGGAAGCTCAGAGTCTTAACCAATGGACCACCAGGGAAGTCCCATATGTGGGAAAGATTTTGAAGTGTGTAGTTTCTTTAATAGATAACAGGATTATTCAGATCTTTGTTCTTCTTGTGTCACTTTTGTTTGTGTTTTTCAAAAAACTTGCCTGTTTCATTTAAATTGTCTCTTGGCATAAAGTTTCTTACAATATCTTTATATCATCTATATCTGTAGAATCTACAGGATGTGCCCATTTTCATTTCTGGTATTGGTTTTGTGTGTGTGTATGTTTGTTTTCTCCATCAGTATTGCCAAGGGTTTATTCATTTTAATAATGTTTCCAAAGAACCAACTTTCGAATTTAATGATTTTTCTATTGTATATTTGTTTTATATTTCACTGATTTCTGCTCTTTATTTCCTTCTTTCAGCTTTGGGGCTTTGATTTGCTGTTCTTTTCTAGTTTTTTTTCTTTTAATGAACACGTATGTTTGATTTTCAACTTTCCTTCTTTTCTAAATATATATTCTTAACTATAAATGTCCCTCAAAGTACTGCTTTAGTTACATGCACCCCACCACTTTTAATTATTATATATTTTTCCTTCCATATTTCCATCTCTACTCATTTGCATGTTTAAAGTCTGTTATTTTAGTACCTACCCTAGAAACTTTCATATGCATAATTAACTTATTAAAGCCTAATCAATATTTTTACCATTTTCCTGATTAATACAAGGACCTTGGAACACTTTTAACTGTAATCATTTCTCACTCAGCTTATTTGTTATTGTTGTAATGTATTTTAATTATCTTGTCTTCTTTTTAAACTCCACAAAACATTTTTATCATTATTTTATGCCCTGTCTATTTATATAGATACAGCTATATATTACCACTTTTTTGCTCTTTTCCCATCTCTGATCATCAGTTAAGGATCATTGACCTTTATTCCATTTGAAGTAAATCCTTTAGCATTTCCTTTGGATGAGGTTCTGTTCATCACAAATATGGAGTTTTTGTTTGAAAATATCTTTATATTTGTCTTCATTTTTGAAAGATATTTTTGCTGTGAAGGGATATTTACATTGATAGTATTTTTAATATTAATTTAATTAATTTATTTATTTTTGGCTGCATTTAGTATTCATTTCTGCAGGTGGGCTTTCTCTAGTTGTGGCAAGAGGAGGCTACTCTTTGTTGTGGTGTGCGGGCTTCTCACTGCGGTAGCTTGTCTTTGTTGTGGAGAACGGGCTCTAGGCACGCGGGCTTTAGTAGTTGTGGCATGCGGGCTCAGTAGTTGTGGTGCACAGGCTTAGTTGATCCGCGACATGTCTGATCTTCCTGGAACAGGACTCGAACCCACGTCCCCTGCATTGGCAGGCAGATTCCTAACCACTGCACCACCAGGGAAGTCCCGATAGTTTTTTTTTTTTTTAAGTACATTAAAGATATTCCATTGTCTGCTGGCTTCCATTATTTCTGTTGAGGAGTTAACTGTAAATCTTTTTTTTCTTTTAATTTCTGTATTTTTCATATTTAGAAGTTTTCTTTAGTTCTTTTTCAAAACTGCTTTGCATTTTAAAATAATCTTTCTCTTTGCCCTTGTTTTCAGTTTCTTTTCACTAGACGTATTTTGCATCTCCTAAATTACCTATGTCTATAGATTTTGCGGGGGGGGGTTGTACTTTTTTTCCTATCCCTCAACAGTAACTTATTTCCTTTTATATTTTGGGGATTTTTTGACTGTGAACTCATTTCTTGTTACTGAATCAGTGTGGGATTTCCTTAAGATCTAGTTATAAGGTTCATTGCCTCAGAGAATTGATTTTTTTCTGTTCAAGTACCTGACAACAATTTTGACATGAGACCATGTTAACCTTTTTGAGCACCCAGGAAATGTGAATGTGGTCAGTAAATCCACATGAGTCAGCTTACAGTTACAAATTCTTAGAAGAGATTTTATTTTTTCTCCATCTAACACTCCTGTTGTGAAGACAGTTTTCCTTTCAGTCCCTTAGTTGGGGCCAGGAGAAGGGACTGTTGTTGCTAGTACACCCTTCTGCTAATTTTGTGGGCTTTTGGAGTCCCAGCTTTGTACTGGGGAAGCCAGATTCTATCATCCCACAACCACCCCCATTCAGTAAAAAGCTAAAACTCCCCAAAACTGTAAGCACTTTTGAAAAAAAATGAATTTTACCAAAAATCTCTAGCATTGTTTAGATATTTGAATGTAATTAATATACATAAATGCCAAATCACAAATGACAGTTTCTTCATTAGCTTTTTTAATGAACCAGAGCTACTTGATCAGATAATTTGTTGTATCTGTAATAACAAGGTAGTTATAGTGTGACCTCTTAGCCAGAAATATAAAAGTAAGTTTCTTCTGTAAAATGAAAGTCCTGATATTGCTAAAATAGTACTCTTACTATGTATTTGTTTTAACAGATTACAATATGATAGTACAGAAAAATAGCCAGTGTCAGACACTGTGCCTCGACTTTCATTTAGAGTCCATGAATTAGTCACATCTTTATGTTTTTATACATCTTTTCTAGAGGAAGAGCTCTCACTCTTGAAAATTCAAGAGAAAGAAGTTATTATATTTTCTTCCCCTTGTTGGTGCATTTTAATTTCTCTCCCCAAACCTTATATGCTTTTATTTCTTTAAATACAGCTTTATTGAAATACAATTCACATACCATAGAGTTTACCTATTTAAATATAAAATCCAGCTGTTTTTATTACATTCACAGAGTTGTGCAACCATCACTGCAGTCAATTTTAGAACGTTTCATCACACCAAAAATAAAGACTAATGGGACTTGCCTGGTGGTCCAGTGACTAAGACTCCATGCTCCCAAAGCAGAGGGCCTGGGTTTGATCCCTGGTCAGGGAACTAGATTCCACGTGCTGCAACTATGAGTTCATATGCCACAACTAAGATCCAGCGCAGCCTTAAAAAAAAAAAAGACTGTGAAGTCACTTCCCATTTCCCCCACCTCCCCAGTTCTAGGAAGCCTCTAATCTACTTTCCATCTCTGTTCATTTCTGGACATTTTATGTAAATGGTATTATATAATATGTGGTCTTATGGGTGACTTCTTTTACTTAGTATCATGTTTCAAGGTTCATCCATGTCGTAACATGTATCAGCACTTCATTTTTTTTAATTGCCAAATAATATTCCATTGTACAGATATACCACTTTCTTTTTTTTTTTTGGCAGTTTGTCAGATGCTTTTTTTTTTTAAACATCTTTATTGGAGTATAATTGCTTTACCATGGTGTGTTAGTTTCTGCTGTATAACAAAGTGAATCATTTATACATATCCATATGTCCCCATATCTCTTCCCTCTTGCATCTCCCTCCCTCCCACCCTCCCTATCCCACCCCTCCAGGTGGTCACAGAGCACCGAGCTGATCTCCCTGTGCTTATGCGGCTGCTTCCCACTAGCTATCTATTTTACACTTGGTAGTGTATATATGTCCATGCCACTCTCTCACTTCGTCCCAGCTTACCCTTCCCACTCCCTGTATCCTCAAGTGCATTCTCTAGTAAGTCTGTGTCTTTATTCCCATCTTGCCCCTAGGTTCTTCATGACCATTTTTTTTTTCAGATTCCATATGTATGTGTTAGCATGCGGTAGTTGTTTTTCTCTTTCTGACTTACTTCACTCTGTATGACAGACTCTAGGTCCAACCACCTCACTACAAATAACTCAATTTCGTTTCTTTTTATGGCTGAGTAATATTCCATTGTGTATATGCGCCACATCTTCTTTATCCATTCATCTGTGGATGGACACTTAGGTTGCTTCCATGTCCTGGCTATTGTAAGTAGAGCTGCAATGAACATTGTGGTACATGACTCTTTTTGAATTATGGTTTTCTCAGGGTATATGCCCAGTAGTGGGATTGCTGAGTCGTATGGTAGTTCTATTTTTAGTTTTTTAAGGAACCTCCATATTGTTCTCCATAGTGGCTGTATCAATTTCCATTCCCACCAACAGTGCAAGAGGGTTCCCTTTTCTCCACACCCTCTCCAGCATTTATTGTTTGTAGAATTTTTGATGATGGCCATTCTGACTGGTGTGAGATGATACCTCATTGTAGTTTTGATTTGCATTACTCTAATGATTAATGATGTTGAGCATGCTTTCATGTGTTTGTTGGCAATCTGTATATCTTCTTTGGAGAAATGTCTGTTTAGGTTTTCTGCCCATTATTAGATTGGGTTGTTTGTTTTTTTGATATTGAGCTGCATGAGCTGCTTGTAAGTTTGGGAGATTAATACTTTGTCAGTTGCTTCATTGGCAAATATTTTCTCCCATTCTGAGGGTTGTCTTTTGGTCTTGTTTATGGTTTCCTTTGCTGTGCAAAAGCTTTTAAGTTTCATTAGGTCCCATTTATTTATTTTTGTTTTTATTTCCATTTCTCTAGGAGGTGGGTCAGAAAGGATCTTGCTGTGATTTATGTCATAGAGTGTTCTGCCTATGTTTTCCTCTAAGACTTTGATAGTGTCTGACCTTACATTTAGGTCTTTAATCCATTTTGAGTTCATTTTTGTGTATGGTGTTAGGGAGTGTTCTAATTTTATTCTTTTACATGTAGCTGTCCAGTTTCCCCAGCACCACTTATTGAAGAGGCTGTCTTTTCTCCATTGTATATTCTTGCCTCCTTTATCAAAGATGAGGTGACCATATATGCATGGGTTTCTCTCTGGGCTTTCTATCCTGTTCCATTGATCTATATTTCTGTTTTTGTGCCTGTACCATACTGTCTTGATTACTGTAGCTTTGTAGTATAGCCTGAAGTCAGGGAGCCTGATTCCTCCAGGCCCATTTTTCTTTCTCAAGATTGCTTTGGCTATTTGGGGTCTTTTGTGTTTCCATACAAATTGTGAAATGTTTTGTTCTAGTTCTGTGAAAAATGCCATTGGTAGTTTGATAGGGATTGCAATGAATCTGTAGATTGCTTTGGGTAATATAATCATTTTCACAATGTTGATTCTTCCCATCCAAGAACATGGTATATCTCTCCATCTGTTTGTATGGTCTTTAATTTCTTTCATCAGTGTCTTATAATTTTCTGCATACAGGTCTTTTGTCTCCTTAGGTAGGTTTTTCCCTAAGTATTTTATTCTTTTTGTTGCACTGGTAAATGGGAGTGTTTTCTTAATTACACTTTCAGATTTTTCATCATTAGTGTATAGGAATGCCAGAGATTTCTGTGCATTAATTTTGTATCCTGGTACTTTACCAAATTCATTGATTAGCTCTAGTAGTTTTCTGGTAGCATCTTTAGGATTCTCTATGTATACTATCATGTCATTTGCAAGCAGTGACGGCTTTACTTCTTCTTTTCCGATTTGGATTCCTTTTACTTCTTTTTCTTCTTTAGCTGTGGCTAAAACTTCCAAAACTATGTTGAATAAGAGTGGTGAGAGTGGGCAACCTTGTCTTGTTCCTGATCTTAGTAGAAATGGTTTCAGTTTTTTACCATTGAGGACGATATTGGCTGTGGGTTTGTCATATATGGCCTTTATTATGTTAAGGAAAGTTCCTTCTGTGCCTACTTTCTGGAGGGTTTTTATCATAAATGGGTGTTGAATTTTGTTGAAAGCTTTCTCTGCATCTATTGAGATGATCATATGGTTTTTCTTCTTCAGTTTGTTAATATGGTGTATCACATTGATTGATTTGCATATATTGAAGAATCCTTGCATTCCTGGGATAAACCTCACTTGATCATGGTGTATGATCCTTTTAATGTGCTGTTGGATTCTGTTTGCTAATATTTTGTTGAGCATTTTTGCATCTGTTCATCAGTGATATTGGCCTATAGTTTTCTTCCTTTGTGGCATCTTTGTCTGGTTTTGGTATCGGTGATGGTGGCCTCGTAGAATGAGTTTGGGAGTGTTCCCCCCTCTGCTATATTTTGGAAGAGTTTGAGAAGGATAGGTGTTAGCTCTTCTCTAAATGTTTGATAGAATTCACCTGTGAAGCCATCTGGTCCTGGGCTTTTGTTTGTTGGAAGATTTTTAATCACAGTTTCAATTTCAGTGCTTGTGATTGGTCTGTTCATATTTTCTATTTCTTCCTGGTTCTGTCTCTGAAGGTTGTGCATTTCTAAGAATTTGTCCATTTTTTCCAGGTTGTCCATTTTATTGGCATATGGTTGCTTGTAATCTCTCATGATCCTTTGTATTTCTGCAGTGTCAGTTGTTCCTTCTCCTTTTTCATTTCTAATTTTATAGATTTGAGTCTTCTCCCTTTTTTCTCGATGAGTCTGGCTAATGGTTTATCAATTTTGTTTATCTTCTCAAAGAACCAGCTTTTAGTTTTATTGATCTTTGCTATCATTTCCTTAATTTCTTTTTCATTTATTTCTGATCTGATCTTTATGATTTCTTTGTATTTATCCATTCAGCAGTTGATGGATATACAAATACCAAATACATTTGGTAGTTTTACTCTTTGACTATTATGAGTAATGCTACTATGAACATTAATATACAAGTTTTTGTGTGGACATATATTTTCATTTCTCTTGGACATATACCTAGGAGTAGGTTTGCTGGGTCATATGTTTAACCTTCTGAGGACCTGCTAGACTGCCTTTGAAAGTAGCTATATCCTTTATAGTGTATGAAGTTTCCAGTTTCTCCATAGTTTTACCAATAGCTGTTAGTATCTCTCTTACAATAATCGTCTCAAGATCATTATCATAAGAGAGATACCAATTCATGTATTGGTATCGTACTGTGGTTTTGATTTACATTTCTCTAACGGATAATGATGTTGAGCATCTTTTCATCGGCTTATTATTCATTTGTACGTCTTCTTTGGAGAAATATTTACTTTGTCCATTTTTAGTTCGGTTATTTTATCCTTTTATTATTGAGTTATAAGTGTTCTTTTATTTTCTAGATACAGATCTCTCATTAGATACGTGATTTGCAAAAATGTTCTCCCATTCCATGGTTGTCTTTTCACTTGATGATGTCCTTTAAAAGCACAAACGTTTTTAGTTTTGATGGTGACCACTTTATTTTTTCTTTTGTTGCTGTGCTTTTGGTGCCATATATAAAAACACTTTGCCTAATGCAAGATCACGGAGACTTCTTTTTATCTAATTTAATTTTTTTAATTAAGAAAATTTAAAGCAGTGCCCGTAAAGAACTTTTTAAGGGGAAGAAAGCACTTATAATCTCATCAACATAGGATTCACGTATTTTTGGAATACTGTCATCTCCTTGTTCAGTATTTGCATATTTTCATTATTGCTATTGTTTGTTAAGTACTATATTGTGTTTTGATATTTTTTGTGTTTATGCATAATATTCATAATTTTAATTTTAAGGCTATATAATATATCCAGCTTATTTCCCAGTTATGTAATACAACTTCTTTATATTTTTATTTTCCTTATACAGAACTCCAGTTAACACTGACAAACACGTAACTTTTTGCTTCTATTGAATTATCTTCTTAGAATAACTTTTTAGGAATGGAATTATCAGGTCAAAGGATGTAAACATGTTTACAGCTCTTACATGACATCATATTACTTCTAGAAAGCACTAAACTGTGCTTTTGTGTAGTAAACATTTTAAAAATGTTTTTCATTTATTTTGAAGTTGATACACATTGTGAGTTGAACAGTTTTACCTTGAGTAGCAATGTTAGTGATAATCCTCCATCAGTAAAACTCAGGATCAAGTTATATGTGTATTTCTTCATCTGAAAAAAAAAAATCACAATAGTACATCTAATGGGACACTTTGTACTGATAGTGAAAACTGGAACAGCCAATTGCCTTGTTGACTGAATATAAATATGACGTACTTAAAATTTAGTATTTTATGGTATTCTCTACTTTAAGTAATAATAATATAATTTGTTAAATTTTCTTTAGGCTTCGGGAGCAGGAAAGAAAAGAAGCAGAAGAAGCTAGTCAAAAGGAAGTAGAAGAATGGGAAAGAAAACTTCTAGCTCAAGCAGCTCCAACTTGTATGGAGACCATGTGGGAAATTCCAGCAATCGGGCATTTCCTTTGTTTAGCCCAGCAAATTCTAAATTTGCCAGAAATAGTCTTTTACGAATTGGAACGCTGTCTTCTGATGCCTCAGTGTAATGCTTTTCTATCTAAAATAATGACTTCTCTGTTAAGTCCTCCCCATCGCAGACCTACCTTACATCGAAGACCTACTTTGCCTTATAGAACCTGGGAAGCAGCACTGAGACAGAAAGTACAGCAGTGGTACACGGCTGTAGGGCAGACTGAAAATCCCAATAACTGTGCTGAAAAACTTGGGTTGTGTCCTCAGTTTTTTAAAGTTCTTGGAGAAGTTAATCCATTGGAAGAAAAACTTTTTCATGAACTACCTTTCTACCAAAAAGTGTGGTTACTTAAGGGTCTTTGTGACTTTGTGTATGAAACACAGAAGGAAGTTCAAGATGCTGTGCTTGGACAGCCTATTCATGAATGCAGGGAAGTTATCCTTGGTTACGATTATTTGGAGAATGCTTATGTACATTTCCCACAGTTCTGTGGTGCAGATGTACGGATTTATAAACAGAGACCTTTTCAAGCTCCAGAATTTCCAGTTCCACCCATTAAAATACAAAGAGTACCTCGGATTAAACTGGAGAAATTGAAGTGTGACTATGTTAGTGCAAGTAATGGAGAACATAGGTGTAGTAGAGAAGGCCTGCCCTCTGCCTTCAGGAAAGAGCAGGAAATTAGTTTTGATCCAACTTGCTGCCCTGCTAAAATGAACTTGGATAATCATGACATTTCTGTTGAAATGGAAGTGAAATCCAACTGTGAAATTAGAATTCGCAGGCCCTGTGAAATGAAAATAACTGATTGTTGTAAAGAAAATTTAGAGAAACCAGGGAGCCCAGGGGAAGTTACTGGCTTTGGAGAGCCTCTCAGTCCAGGTGAAATAAGGTTTATAGAAAATCAGGAAAAATATGGTGAAGCTTCCAGAGTAAAGCCTGAACCCAGTCCATTAAAAGAAAATGCTCTGAAATCTTGCCAAATACATGTAAATGGAAGTCACAGTGATCATCCAGAAATTAACTGCCACAAAGTTGTAAGGGATATTCTATTAGAACAGTCACTGCAGAGCCACAAGAAACTCAAAGTAACTAAAATGAGGGCAAAAAAGAAGAAAAAGAAAAAAAAGAAATTGAAAGATGTTTTGAATGAAAACTTACAAAGAAAGCGTGAAGGTCTTCATTCCCTTGCATTCAAGTCTTACAAACCTGATATCCAGAATAAGTTATTGATCATCAAAAAGAAAGCAAAACACAAGAAGCACAAATCTGGTAAGCTAACACAGATGGGTGAGAATTACATTTTAGCATATATCAAGTAGTGCTTTCAATTAGGCATCATGGAAGGCTCTGACTGACAAAATGAAATAACGCGTGTGTGTGTGTGTGTGTGTGTGTGTGTGTGTGTGTTTTTTAAAGGTCAAGTTTTATATTAGTCCCCATAATTAAAACCCAGAGCAGAAGAGGTTTTATATATAATACTAGCAACAACAAAATACTGATGTAATACATTTGAATTTAATTCTCAGTTGAGAATCTTTGGGCATTATGTTTTTACATTCTCTGGACCAATTTCTCCATAAGTGATGCTTCCCATCATTTTTAAGAAGTGTTTTTTTCCCCAGGCTAAGGGCAGTACAGTGCAATGGAAGAAGCACTGATATCAAGAGGTATCATTCCCAGAGCTAAAGTGTATAGCAACTAGCTTCTTAAACCAAGGCAAGTTAGATTATTTTTCTGGGTCTTAGTTTTTTCCCACATTATATATTTTTCAACTTCCTGAAAAATTATTTTAGTATATATTTTCATATCCAGAAAAAAATGTGAACTATAAGGGAAAAATTACATCAACTAATAAGATATGAAGCTTTTTTTTTTTTTTTACAGGATTTGTAAGTTTGTCTTACACCAGATTTAAGTACTCACTATATTTGCCACAAGCCTGTTTGAACAATAACAACAAAAAATCCGATGAATAAAGTCTTCAGTGGTTGTTTGCTCTCTTTTTATAATTACTCAGGTGCTTTTGCTTTTCCTGTTGTTTGCCATTTAATCAATTTATGTCTCAGTTACTAAGAGCATAGATGAGATAAAAGCACATGATCAACTTCATTTATTAACACTAATAAAAAGTTGCTGGATTGGGAAAAACTTGAATTGTTTACTAAAATGAGTTGTGATTTATTGTCATTATTTATGGATTTCAGTTTTTTATTCCTTCCCTCAGTAACAAAGGTAATGAAGATTAGACAGTAACTTGATGAGTTGGCAGATGAGGGAGTGAACTTTGTTTAGCTGATATAGTTGCTGTTATACTTTAGCTATTTAAATCATTAAATACAGTTAAATGTATTTTAAAATGTGTATGTAATATATAATAAAGAAGTAGTACAAATTTTACCATCAAGAACAGGCTTGGGCTTCCCTGGTGGCGCAGTGGTTGAGAGTCCACCTGCTGATGCAGGGGACACGGGTCCGTGCGCCGGTCTGGGAAGATGCCACATGCCGCAGATCGGCTAGGCCCATGAGCCCTGGCCGCTGAGCCTGCGCGTCTGGAGCCTGTGCTCCGCAACAGGAGAGGCCACAACCGTGAGCGGCCCGCGTACTGCAAAAAAAAAAACAGGCTTAATTTGTTAAACTAAAAATTGCAAAGTGGTCCACATTGACCCAGATGATAAAAAGCTGCAGTTTTTTTAAAGTGACTCTCAACAATAAATCCTTTAAATTTTATAAGCAATCCATTAGGCTATATAAATTTAGTTTTACTGATTTGGCAAGTTCTCTTTGAAATGTTAGCCTCTAATATATTAAATAATATTTTAAAATTTAAAAACTGTTTTCAATTCCAAAGCATGTAGTATTGTTTTATTAATACCATTATCACCTAAAACCTTTTAAGTGTTCACTTATGACCTACTATTCATGTGTTCAAAAGTAATTATGGCTCATGATGATTTATAAGATAAAATAGATATTGATGTAGATCCTATACAGATTATACCAGTAGCAGAATAAAAATATTAACTCCTAAGGATTGAATTAAAAGGAGTTTGTATTGTAAGCAAATAAAGTGTTGCTTCATTTTTAAAATGGAAGTTCAGAGTGTTTGTAGATCAGAGAAAAAATTTGTGGGAGTTGCATGTCCAGTTCTAGACAAGTGGGTGAATAAAACTCAGAAGCAAATTCAGTGAGTACGGTTCATGCTCTCTGAGGCTGTTTGTTGGGAAGAGAAGGCTTATAGGAATGAAGTAGAAGAAAATAATGGCACTCGCCTATACACTTTCTCATTTTATCTTCAGGGCAAATTTTGGAAAGTCAGTTTTCAGTGGCACAAATACTAGGATCTGGCTAATACAGTTTCCTTCTCCCTTGTTAGTACTGAGTAAGCATAGGCCAGTTCTTTAGTTTCTTCACTAAACTTCTTACTGGCATAACAGTACTACGTAAAATGATATAACAACAACAGAACATCTGTTTTATGTCTTTCTGTACACTTGTCTATCTGAGGCTTTGCCCTGAGGTTTTTTTATTAGGTATATGACATTGTGGCCTTTTATAGTTAGGGGCATACCCTAATCCAGTGTTTCCTTTCTTACTCCTTTTAAAAGTGAGCTTCATGGTCACAGGTTTGGGAAATATTCCTCTTACAGATTCACATTGTGCATTAGTACAGGTCCACAGTGCATCGTACAAAACTCTTGTACCGGATGTGTTTTGGAATTCAGAAATCTTCAGATTTTAGAAGAGTATTATGATATATATAATGTTTATTAAATAACATCCCCAGTGGAGCTTAGGGCAGCCCGTGTAATCAAATGTATAATTTCTACAGAAAAATATGAAATAGTCAAACTAAATGAGATGAAGACTACAAAGAACCTCATAACAGTTTATGTCAGGTTTTGCTATCATATAAATTGTTTTTAAAACTTCAGTTTTCAGAACGTTTTGGACTGTAGAATTGTACATAAGTGATTCTGGGCAAGTATATTAAGGACTTCAGAAAATCTTGAAGAAAACTGTTTAGTTTTGTTTAACCTAGTATTTTTCAAGTTTACTTGAATACAGAGCTTTTTTCAAGGAATAGTATTCTGTAGAATGTGCTTTGGGATAAGCTGTGTCACCCATGGCTGATTTATGAACCTTTACTTAGGGTGGACTAAATGTAGTTAATCGGGATTTATGTAGTTAACCTGGTCCAATTTATGTTGATTACACAGGCCCTAAATTTTGCTGGAATCTCCAGATTTAGTAAAGCTTATTGTGATGGCAGATGATTTTTAGTAGAAGGCACAAAGATAAATTGGCTGAAAATGATTTGATAATTTTAGTGTGCTGTGAGACACTTTTGCAATCCATAAGCATTTTAATCTGTTTTTCAGAATTGGACTTTTCTTCCTGCTTTGTAAATTTTGAATTTATTTTCATTTATTTGAGCCTGCTCCTTACTCTTGGAAGCATTGTAGAATAGAAAAACATTGGCATTTTCCCAATTATGCATACTTATAGCACTAGATACTTCCCCTTCATAATACTTATTTATAAAATTTATTCTTAATAGTTAAATTTCTAGGTTGTTTTGATGATTGTCTCCCTCTGTTCTATAACATTCTTGAGGACAGAAGGATTATTTCTGGTTTTGCATCCCTAGCACTTAGCACAGTGACTAACTCATTGTGTAAGAATCTATTGAATGAATAAATGAACACACATAATGTGGTTCTCCCAGATATAACTAAGATTTATCCCTTAATATGTATCTTTCACATTCTTTTAATGCATTTATATTTTTTAATAGGATTATACTATACATACCATTTTACAATCTGCTTTTTTCCCACATGACAGTATACCATGAACATCTTTGTGCAATAAATAGATCTCTGTAGCATCATTTTAAATGGCTATGTAGGATTCTGTTATGTGTATTGTGTAGTCCATTTAACCAACCTCCTTACTGGACATTTTGGTTGTTTTTGGTAATGCACTATTATAGATCGTGTAGAGCAGGTAGAGTTGAGTGAAATGAGTGAGAAATCTTAAAATGAGAGGACTTTTTATAAAACCTGAAAAAAACAAAAATGATTCAAGATACATTAATTATTACAAAAAAGCTTGTGGTATTTTAAGTTATTTATTTCAACCAGTTTGGTTTGGAGGGTTTTTCCCTCCTTACATGGTCATTATTTTCAACCAAATCATTTTGTGTGAGCTCCTCTAAACCAATTAAAATAACTAAGACAAGTGGTGTTAGTTTCTTATAGGTGAAGAAACTAAGGTTCAAAAATAGTAAATAGCCTCATTTAATAATTGTTAAGTATATGGTAAAGACCATACAAAGGTCAAAGAGAGGCTAAATCCATGTGTGCTATAGTAAGATTTAATAGAAGATGAAGGACTTTGAAGAATAATGGGGATTGGGTAGATGAAAAATGGTTAATAATGTGAGCACAGCCATGGAGGCGTAATTAAGCCAAGTGTCACTGAAAAAATAAGCATAATTAGAGAAAAACTTAAGGAAAAAGTTGAAAAGTTGAGGGTTTAAAAGGTGTTTGAATGATGGAAATATGCCATTTTGAGGTGATATCTTTCTGGGTATGTGGTGCTATTTTAGATAATTGAATCAGGAATACAGTGCAGGGAAATGAGCTTGAAATAAAATATATCAAATGTGTGAAAGTAATGAGCTGCTTTATAGGGAATGACTGAGAAAGTAATGTAATCTACAATATTTGATTATATCCAGGCCCTTATCTGTGAAACAGTTGTGTAATTCTGTGTTAATATTAGTATAGAACCTAACTATGTGTGTCTTTATGGGAAAAATTCTTAGAGGACCAACTCAAGATGCCAAGATACAAGACTGAAGGAATCGACTATACTCCATGTCCTTTTATTTTAATGCCTTCTACTTCCTCCACCCCTGCAAAAACCTAATACTCATATAATGATTACTGCATGCCAGGCACTATTCTAAGCCTTTATACA
Source organism: Monodon monoceros (assembly GCF_005190385.1). Taxonomy (NCBI): domain Eukaryota; kingdom Metazoa; phylum Chordata; class Mammalia; order Artiodactyla; family Monodontidae; genus Monodon; species Monodon monoceros. The sequence goes on from NW_021703782.1 coordinate 57,505,143, forward strand.
TATTGTCTCATTTAATCCTCATAAAAACTCATAAGTAGATGCTACTATTCCCCCCATTATATAGATTTTATAGATTTTTTAAAACTGAGGCACAGAGAGGCTTATTAACGTATCCAAGGTCACACAGCTAGTAAGTGAATGGCAGGATTAGGAGAAGGAATGTTGCAGGGTAATTAGGATGCCATTAAAGAGCTATAAAAAGAAACTGGCAGTGTTTATAAAAATGAAGGGATAGAAGATAACTCCAGGAAGAGGAAATTCTAAATCCAGATAAGGAATGATTTTATAACTGTTCTATCACACTGACAGAAGAAGAAAACATTTTGAGAGAGATGTTGCAGTAAATAGCAGAATTTGACAACTAATTCAGTATTCTGAGTTAAAGGGGAAAAAAAGAAATAGGTATTCAGGAGTTATCGAATTATTTTATAGTGTTAAAAAATGCCAGTATGATGAGAAATTTGCTCATAGGCAAGGAGAATAGAAGGAAAATCAGCTGTTTTATTAAAGTCAGTGGCTTACTTAGAACATTCCAGAAACATATTAGCCAAGATATGGACACTTAGTAAATTAAAGCCATATTTAGACTGTTTCTGTGACTTCACCATCTAGCTAGGCACTTGCCAGAATCACTTATAATACAGATGCTCTTGGGTTTTTACTTTTAACAGTGATTAATGTCTTAGTATCCATTCACATTAATATTCCTAAAATGAAAGTACCGAGAGAGTAGTGTATGTGTTAGAATAATTTTTAAACATGGGAAGGCCAAATCTAGGAGTATTGAAGTGGAAGCCTGAATAGTCCAAGGAGCCAAGGAGTGAATACAGGCAGGAAAACCAGGTGAAGGTAAAGATGAAGAATAAGAGACTAAGGAAAGAGTTGGATTGGGAATGATAGTCACCTTAATTTTTCTGGTAAGTGTATCTCCATGTTCTAGAATACTACAATTTTATGCCTAAGTTATAGTGTGAAATATATTTTTAGTTATATTTTTCTCTCAAGTTGGGCTTCCTTCTAGAGCTGATCTAAGCGTAATTTTAAAAAGCTTCATTAGGCTGTGCTTGTATCAATTACTAGGCCATATTTAGTTTCCTTATCCATTTCTAGGTACATGTTGACACTCACTTTTTGCCCATGTTTGTGTTTTAGGCTCAGGAATTGTGTTGAAATTCTTTGTATGTTTTAAATTGACTTCTGACAGCTATATTTTATGGGACTAGGTGACTTAGGGCAGTGGAGGTAAAAGCCGTTGGTATGATCAAGTAAGTGGTAGAGGAATGGAAGCCCACTAGGGGGCAGTATGTAACTTGCCCTCTATATTATCTTGCCCTGGAGCAAAAACAGGTTATAAAACAAAGGCTGTGTGGTTTTACAGTATCCCATGCTCCATTTTAAAAGTAATATTTAATAAAAAGTAACAGTTGATTTTTATTGAAGAATACAGGAAAATTTGTATTCAAATTGTTTTGTGGAGGACATAGTCTCAAGGTATTAAGTAATAGTGAATATGCAAATCTTATAACCCTAATCAAAAGGAATGCTCTGAAATCAATCAGATGCAGATTACATCCCTGTAGAATGTCTGAAAACAATGCAGTATTTTACCATAAAAAGAGCACAGCTTTGAAGTGAGACACATCTAGTACAAATATATGCTCCAGTGCATATTAGCTGTAAGTTCTCCATCAATTTATTTACCTGTTTATAGCCTGTTTCTTTCTCTGTGAAAAATGAGGTAATACCTACCTTGCTGTATTTTTTCAAGGTTTAATGGAATAGCAAGCAAATGCATAGCACCTAGCATGGTGCCTGGCACACGGTAGGAATCAATAGATGGTAACTATGATTTTTGAGAGGTTAGAATTACATAATGGAAAGAGCTTGGACTTTGGTATTAGAGTCCCTGGCTATGGGGCTTACTTATTACAGTGTAACACTTAAGTAAGTTAAGTAACCTTTTTGATCTTCATTTATCCCTTATTAAAATGGGGATGTTGCCTACCTTGGAGGGTGGTTTTCAGAATTAACTGAGGTAATTTATATATCACCTTACTAAGTGTCTGACACATAGTAGGCTATCAATAAATGTTATTTTCCTTACTACCGTTCCTAGGTCATGTTGTGAAACTCTTTGGTAAATTGTGTAAATTATTTAAATTGTCTGTCAGTGTTTTCCTCATTATAAAATGGACTCAGATTGACCCTAAGAATTGTAAACAATTACCTGCCTCCCTTTTTCTATCCCCAAACTGATAAAATTTCTGATGAAGTATAGGATTCTTATATTTAAGGATCATTTCTCTTGTGTGCTAAATGCTGTACGTGCAAAATGAATAATAGGATTTCTGTTGTCAGTAATTTCCAATCTAGTAAGGAAGAGAAACATATAAACAGATAATTATAATACTGTATGATAAGTGTTACATTAATTGATATGTGTACAAAGTCGAGTGGTAGCACATAGGACATAAGAGCAAGAAGAACTAAAATGAAGGACTAAGTTAATAAAAGAATTTGAAGAAGGTTAAAAGATAATAAACATTTTGTTTAAACCTTTACCACAACTTAGCTAAGGCACATGAGAACAACCGCTAACATTTATTGGTGATTTACCATGTGCCTAGCAGTAGTCTAAGCTCTTAACGTGTTTTAACTCGTTTAATTCTCACAACATAGGTGATATCGTTATCCCTATTTTAGAGATGATGAAACTTCACAAGGAAATAAAATAATTTGCTCAAGGTCTTGCAGCTAGTAGGTGGTTAGAACTGATATTCCAACCCAGGTAGTTTAGTTCCAAAACTCAAGCTTAAAACTACTGCACAGTACTACTTCTAGTTACTTAATAACATTTAAGTATCTTAATGACATGATGAAAGGAGATGCCTAGTAACCACCTCAGCTGCTTAATTTACTTAATTTACAGTCAAACAGAGTGACTGTTAGAGTTAACTGAGAATTTAGTACCTTAGTGCCTCTGTGGCAACAATATGAAATTAATTGGGAATATCAAGAGTGACCTCTGTTGTGCTTATAAAGAAATAAATACAAAATCAAATTTTTTTTAAAAAGCTAGTTAGAGGAGTGCTGAGGGGGTGGGGAATAGGAATGAGGAAGGATTTCATTTCCTTCAAATTGCTGTCTTAGGTCAGCAAGCAGTTAAATCTTTTCCCATGAACTTTCAAGAATAGTAAAGGTAGCATATAGAGGAAAGGCATTTTGGTGTTCAGATTTATCAGTCCCCTTGAGAGGTACCTATTGCATCCAGTTTAGAAATCAGTAACTAGCTGTATTATAGAGATACCAAGAATTTAATCACTTCTCCTTGAATATTGCTAAAGCAGCCACCCACCCATTTGTTTTTGTATGAGTTTAGTTCTAGTGTAGGTACTGTGTGAGCACATAAGCAAATAACAGTGATAAGAAATATACATTAGTTTTTTTAAATTTATTTTTGGCTGTGTTGGGTCTTTATTGCTGCACGTGGGCTTTTTCTAGTTGCGGCAAGCAGGCGCTACTCTTCATTGCGGTGCGCGGGCTTCTCATTGCAATGGCTTCTCTTCATGCAGAGCACGGGCTATAGGTGCGTGGGCTTTAGTAGTTGTGGCTCGCGGGCTTAGTTGCTCCGCGGCATGTGGGATCTTCGTGGACCAGGGCTCGAACCCATGTCCCCTGCATTGGCAGGTGTATTCTTAACCACTGCACCACCAGGGAAGTCCCTACATTAGGTTTTTAAATTTAATTGTTACCTAGTGGAACAAAACACTAAAACCCATGTGAATCTCAGCCACTGAAAATTTGCAGTAGTTCAAGTATGGTATACTTGCATTTTATTGAGTCAAAGTTAGAAATGACCCAAATTACAATTCTGTGATATGATTGAAAGAGGAATACAGAAGAAAATACAATTATATTGTAAACTGGAATTGCGCTTATGAGTTGAATAAAATGTTGCAATAAAATTAACTGTTTTCATGCAAGATCACATCTATGCAGGAAAACATTTAGAAAAGAACAATAGGGTTTATGTAGTATAGCAAAGTTGCTTTCGGTACTTAGTCATTTTCTCTTTTAAAAAAAAGTAATTTTTAAGATGATTTTAGCCTGCAAATGATTGTGAACTAAAATTAACTTTTAAGTATTTCTAATTAATTTTTTACTCCCTACATAGATTGTAAGCTCTTGGAGGACAGGGTTTCCATTTTATAATTTTTTGTTGTCCCCATAAAGTGTACTGTATCTCATGTTTGTTGATTAAGTAACAATTTATTAATTGATTTTGCTGATTGCAAATGGGGGGAAAAGCATTTACTTGACTATGTTCCTTACTAGAAAATAGAGGCTATATGTATGTACATATTTCTTTTGTCTGGTTAAATACATATTTTAGATTATATGTACTTTATGCCATGAAATAGATTTCTTTAAGAATGTGGATTTATTTTTCCTAGTGATTTCTGATTGCACAAATGACTAGGTGCACTTTAAAGGGAAATGTTTACCTTGTTTTAAAACTGGTTATTGAATACTGCCAACGGCAGCCCATTAGGTGAGTGCAGAACTAAAGGGATAGAAGGAAAACCCTGTTTCCTAAGCTACTGAGAGGATTTTCACATTAGGTTGAATAAAGACCATAGTCTTCAGAGTATAGTTCTATGCAAGTTCCTGACTACAGAAGTCATTGTTAAAGGTAAGGTTTTTTCTTATGTAACCTCATTTTAAGTGTGAATTAGATTTTAACTAAGCAGTAGTAATGTGACTTTTTTGCCAAATCTTATTGTAATAAATTCTGGTACTGTGCAACACATTGGAGATTATAATAGTTTGTTTCTTATAGAAAGAAAACACCATTTGTTAATATGTCTGTTACAGGTAGTTATAGTTTAATGTTTGCTTTTGCTGGGGCTTGTTTTGATTCATCATTTTTATTTGACTCACTAGAAGCCATCTGTTAGTTATAATTTAACTTTCAAGGTTCTATGTAATTTGGGTTTTGTTAATGAAGTGCTATAAACAGCATTATGAAGCTTTTCTCTTTTAATCTTGAAAGGAAAAAAATCCATATCTAAAAAAGCAATCACAAAGAAGAGGAAAACTGTCACAAAGTCACCTACTGTACCAGAATTTCAGGTAAATGTTTCAATTTTGTCTCAATACTTTTTAGTTTAATTTTTTGTTTCAGTGTTTATATTGTTCCTCAAGAGATTGGCTAAATTCCGCCATAACACACAATACTTTTAATGAGATGTTTCCAACTATGACTTTTTCCCTGCAAGTGTAGATATAGCTAAAATTTAATCTGCTAGTATTTCAAAAATTTTTACCTCTCTTTTTGTCTCTTGATAGTCAAAAATCTCTGTGGTTTTCTGTACGCTATACTGTTTTGTAGAAGTAATTTAATAGAAATATATATATATGTATCAAGTAAATGTGTAGATGAAAGTCTTCCAAGAACTAACTATAATTTGTACATGGTAGCATTGTGTAGGTAATCCATTTTATTTTCCTTTATTTGGGCACTATAGAAATAGCAGACTTATTAACTTAAAAAACAAAACTTTTAACACAGCTATATATGAACTTCAGAGAGAATATTAAGTAAATGTTAATTGAATGGTTTTTTAAACATTTCTGCAAAAAGAAAAAAGTACTTGTATGTACTGCTATCTGATTATGCGAAGAGTTTTCTGTTTGTAGTTGATACTAGAATAAGCAGAGAAGTTCACCCTAGTTAAATAATACTTTTATTTTCTACTTTATAAAAGATGAGTTTCTACAACAAATGACTATTTCTTTAAAATTTTTCTTTGTATTAGTGTGTCCAATCTATTTCTGGTTTAGATTATAAAATTAACACTTAATTGCCAAAAAAAAAGTGATGTTAAAATGAATTTCTGTGAGTCTCAAAACTAAAGAAGGTAAAGGAGTAATAACTATGAAAATATTGATAATATGTAATGTGAGTTTTACAGTTACCTATATCCAAAAATGTAGACACATCTTTTTTTCAGTAAAAATTCTATTTTGGAAGTGTTTTTTATGGAAGCTACTAATTGGTAAAATTTAATACTTTTAAATGAACAGTAAAAGAAAATAGACATATTTTTCTTTTAGTATTTTAGAGTATTTTTAATGACATCCTTAGGATGAATTACAACCATTTCTACAAAATCCTTTTATATAAAGTAACCTTGGTTCCAGCATATTCAGTTAAAAACAAAAAAGTGTATTTACTGTTTACTTAGAGGCCTTTCTACCATTGCTTGTGTGTGTTATTTAATGCTATAATAGTATATTGTCATTCATTCTTCCACTGATTTCATGCTAGCCTTTGCTATTTCTCCCACTCATTTTTTCCTTAATCCCTCAAAGTATTCATCCTGGCAGTATGGATCTCAGGACAGGTCTGGTCCACTGTTGATATTCCCCTTCATTCCTGTATTAATGGATGGATTTTTATATGTAATAAGTGGCACAGACAGCATAGACAGTTTTTGTTTTGTTTTGTTTTGTTTAATTGCAGGTGGTATTCATTAGTGAGGCATGAAATCAGCTTAGTGGATTGCATGACCAGCATTTCTTTTTTAAGCTAACAAAATTAAAATAGAAATTTTAAGAGTTTCAAATATAATAAGGGTAATATTGTTTCATAAAACTTTGGTTTCCATTGTGTGTGTTTACTGACATGCAGTGTAAAATGTATTTTTGACCATGGGTTGGGGGCAAAAAAGTATGAAAAACACTGTCGTAAATGATGTTTTTAGTTAGTTACCGACCATTTGCTTACCACTCAGAAACTTAAGGTCAAAAGTACATGTTTTGCTAGATTGAACTGCTTAAAATAAAGTGCTCTTCCTGGTTCTTAAGGTGTCCTAGAAAGAAGGCGGGGTTGGGGGTGAGAGAGGGGTGTGTGTGTGTGTGTGTGTGTGTGTGGCTAGGGTTGGGAAATAGACTTATGAGAACAGTTGTTCTTATGCCTGGTTTACAATTTAAATACCATGGTATTACTGAGAAAGAAAATTGACAGCTATTTCCCAGGAAATAGGTCATTTGCTTCAAATAAGCAAAGAATAGGACATAGTATTAGTCACTAGTAAACTTTATTGTTACATGCAAAACTTATAGTTTTGCCTCTCATAATAATTCTATGTAGTTTGTTTCTTTAATTATTTGAAAGACTCCTACATATAAGAAGACTGGTTATTATATAACAAAGAACTGAATTTATTTCCTTCTCAAAAGCTCTAGCAGTATGACATTTAGCACCTCAGAAACATATCCAGGAATTAAATTGTGTGAAATGTTGGTTTTTGTTGTTGTTGTTGTTGTATTTAAGTTCTGGTGAATTAAAAAAGTGAATCCTGTTTTGACCTCAGCTACTTTTTAATTTGATAGTGGTTGTTGACTTTTTAAAAACTAGATCAAACCTATAAGCCTGTTTGCTTCAGGAAGAATCCGTGTTTATTTATATACACAACTGAAATATCTATACCTCAGTGTGAAAAAATAATCATCCCACCCCTATTTAAAGTATACACTGTAAGCAGTCAAGGACCTATTGTATTTATATTTGTGTATATATTATAATGGGACTACCCATATCTGTACCAGTTTTTCCTAGCAGTTATATCAGTGGTTCTCAAACTTTAAATAGTATAAAAATAATCTGATACTTTTATTAAAAATGAAAAATCGTGGGTTTCATCCTCTAAGGGTCCATCCTTGATTCAGTGGGTCTAGGTGGATGTCAGTAATCTGGATAGTGCTTAAGCATATGGATTCTGGAACCAGGCTACTTAGGTTCGAATGCCATCTTAGCCCTAACTTGATAACCTTAGGTAAGTTACTTAACCGCTCAAAGCTTCCAACTCCTCATCTGTACAATGGAATAATAATAGTTCCCACTCCTAGGATTGTTGTGAGGATTAAATGATAGAACTTACTGTTTTATTATCTTATTTTTTCAAATAAGCATGCCAGATGCTTTAGACAAAAAATACTGTGTTTATGAGCAGGAAAATCAATCAATTAAGAGCATCTATTACTGACCTTTACCACTTTTTCCAGGAACTTAAGACCTTGAAATAAATCTTAGATTTGGTCATATTTTATAAATCATGAAATTTCATCATTAAGCCTACAAGTATTTGAAAAGTGAAAAACTGGGTAATATTATTTGCATCATTATATTTTATTAGAGGGAAAACTTATGCTGAGCCCTCCCTACTCTAGTGTTATGTCGGGTTATACATTTGGCATATAGGGGAACTTGTCATGTTTTTCTACTTAGCAATAATTGTAAAAAGTTAGGAAATATTTTTATTTTTAGTCTTTAGCATGTTGGTGATAAAAGCTTTTATGTCAAATTTAACAGTTACTGATTACTCTGTTAAACTGACTAAATTATTTTTTGTTTTTCTGTGTTAGTTTTTTTTTTTTTTTTTTTTTTTTTTTTTTTTTTTTTTTTTTTTTTTGTGCTGTACGCGGGCCTCTCACTGTTGTGGCCTCTCCCGTTGCGGAGCACAGGCTCCGGACGCACAGGCTCAGCGGCCATGGCTCACGGGCCCAGCCGCTCCGCGGCATGTGGGATCTTCCTGGACCGGGGCACGAACTCACGTCCCCTGCATCGGCAGGCGGACTCTCAACCACTGCGCCACCAGGGAAGCCCTCTGTGTTAGTTTTATAATGTAAGACTTTTATATTGAAAAGTGAATATTGATTTTCTTAATAAAGTTCATTTTTACCCAGAAGCCTTTTAATTTGTTTAATATTTGAGAGAGAAATTTAATATGTGAATTCTTTTTGTACACAGTTATAACAGTCATACAAAGTGTTCTTTATATATATATATATATATATATTTTTTTTTTTTTAGCATCTTTATTGGAGTATAATTGCTTTACAATGGTGTGTTAGTTTTTGCTTTATATCAAAGTGAATCAGCTATACATACACATATATCCCCATATCTCCTCCCTCTTGCGTCTCCCTCCCACCCTCCCTATCCCACCCCTGGAGGTGGTCACAAAACACTGAGTGATCTCCCTGTGCTATGTGGCTGCTTCCCACTAGCTATCTGTTTTACATTTGATAGTGTGTATATGTCCATGCCATTCTCTCACTTCTTCCCAGCTTACCCTTCCCACTCCCCATGTCCTCAAGTCCATTCTCTACTTCTGTGACTTTATTCCTGTCCTGGCCCTAGGTTCTTCAGAACCATTTTTTTTTTTTTTTTTTTTTTTTGTTGCGATACGCGGGCCTCTCACTGTTGTGGCCTCTCCCGTTGCGGAGCACAGGCTCCGGACGCGCAGGCTCAGCGGCCATGGCTCACGGGCCCAACCGTGAGCCCATATATATGTGTTAGCATATGGTATTTGTTTTTCTCATTCTGACTTACTTCACTCTGTATGACAGACTCTAGCTCCATCCACCTCATTACAAATAACTCAATTTTGTTTCCTTTTATGGCTGAGTAGTATTCCATTGTATATATGTGCCACATCTTCTTTATCCATTCATCTGTGGATGGACACTTAGGTTGCTTCCATGTCCTGGCTGTTGTAAATAGAGCTGCAGTGAACATTGGGGTACATGAATGACTCTTTTTGAATTATGGTTTCCAGGGTATATGCCCAGTAGTGGGATTGCTGGGTCATATGGTAATTCTATTTTTAGATTTTTAAGGAACCTCCATACTGTTCTCCGTAGTGACTGTATCAATTTACATCCCCACCAACAGTGCAAGACGGCTCCCTTTACTCCACACCCTCTCCAGCAGTTGTTGTTTGTAGATTTTTTGGTGATGGCCATTCTGACTGGTGTGAGGTGATACCTCATTGTAGTTTTGATTTGCACTTCTCTAATGATTAGTGATGTTGAGCATCCCTTCATATGTTTGTTGGCAATCTGTATATCTTCTTTGGAGAAATGTCTGTTTAGGTCTTCTGCCCATTTTTGGATTGGGTTGTTTGTTTTTTGATATTAAGCTGCATGAGCTGCTTGTATATTTTGGAGATTAATCCTTTGTCAGTTGCATCATTTGCAAATATTTTCAACCATTCTCCGGGTTGTCTTTTTGTCTTGACATGTTTCCCTTTGCTGTGCAAAAGCTTTTAATTTTCATTAGGTCCCATTTGTTTCTTGTTTTTATTTCTATTTCCTAGGAGGTGGGTCAGAAAGGATCTTGCTGTGATTTATGTCATAGAGTGTTCTGCCTATGTTTTCCTCTAAGAGTTTTATAGTGTCTGGCCTTACATTTAGGTCTTAAATCCATTTTGAGTTTATTTTTGTGTATGCTGTTAGGGTGTGTTCTAATTTCATTCTTTTACATGTAGCTGTCTGGTTTTCCCAGCACCACTTACTGAAGAGGCTGTCTTTTCTCCATTGTATATTCTTGCCTCCTTTATCAAAAATAAGGTGACCAAATGTACATGGATTTATCTCTGGGCTTTCTATCCTGTTCCATTGATCTATATTTCTGTTTTTGTGTCAGTACCATACTGTCTTGATTACTGTAGCTTTGTACTGTCGTCTGAAGTCAGGGAGCCTGATTCCTCCAGCCCCGTTTTTCTTTCTCAAGATTGCTTTGGCTATTCGGGGTCTTTTGTGTTTCCATACAAATTGTGAAGTGTTTTGTTCTAGTTCTGTGAAAAATGTCATTGGTAGTTTGATAGGGATTGCATTGAATCTGTAGATTGTTTTGGGTAATATAGTCATTTTCACAATGTTGATTCTTCCAATCCAAGAACATGGTATATGTCTCCATCTGTTTGTATCATCTTTAATTTATTTCATCAGTGTCTTCTAGTCTTCTGCATGCAGGTCTTTTGTCTCCTTAGGTAGGTTTATTACCAGGTATTTTATTCTTTTTGTTTCAGTGGTAAATGGGAGTGTTTACTTAATTTCTCTTTCAGATTTTTCATCATTAGTGTATAGGAATGCAAGAGATTTCTGTGCATTAATTTTGTATCCTGGAAAATAAATAACACTTAACTTGCAACAACAACAAAAAATTTGTATCCTGCTCCTTTACCAAATTCATTAATTAGCTCTAGTAGTTTTGTGGTAGCATCTTTAGGATTCTCTGTGTACAGTGTCATGTCATCTGCAAACAGTGACAGCTTTACTTCTTCTTTTCCGATTTGGATTCCTTTTATTTCTTTTTCTTCTCTGATTGCTGTGGCTGAAACTTCCAAAACTATGTTGAATAATAGTGGTGAGAGTGGGCAACCTTCTGTTCTTCGTGATCTTGGAGGAAATGGTTTCAGTTTTTCACCATTGAGAACGATGCTGGGTGTGGGTTTGTCATATATGGCCTTTATTATGTTGAGGTAGGCTCCCTCTTTGCCTACTTTCTGGAGGGTTTTTATCATAAATGGGTGTAGAATTTTGTCGAAAGCTTTCTCTGCATCTACTGAGATGATCATATGGTTTTTCTCCTTCAATTTGTTAATATAGTTTATCAGATTGATTTGCGTATATTGAAGAATCCTTGCATTCCTGGGATAAACCCCACTTGATCATGGTGTATGATCCTTTTAATGTGCTGTTGGATTCTGTTTGCTAGTATTTTGTTGAGGATTTTTGCATCTATGTTCATCAGTGATATTGGCCTGTAGTTTTCTTTCTTTGTGACATCTTTGTCTGGTTTTGGTATCAGGATGATGGTGGCCTTGTAGAATGAGTTTGGGAGTGTTCCTCCCTCTGCTATATTTTGGAAGAGTTTGAGAAGGATAGGTGTTAGCTCTTCACTAAATGTTTGATAGAATTCGCCTGTGAAGCCATCTGGTCCTGGGCTTTTGTTTGTTGGAAGACTTTTAATCACAGTCTCAATTTCAGTGCTTGTGATTGGTCTGTTTATATTTTCTGTTTCTTCCTGGTTCAGTCTCAGAAGGTTGTGCTTTTCTAAGAATTTGTCCATTTCTTCCAGGTTGTCCATTTTATTGGCATAGAGTTGCTTGTAGTAATCTCTCATGACCCTCTGTATTTCTTCAGTGTCAATTGTTACTTCTCCTTTTTCATTTCTAATCCTATTCACTTGAGTCTTCTCCCTGTTTTTCTTGATGAGTCTGGCTAATGGTTTATCAATTTTGTTTATCTTCTCAAAGAACCAGCTTTTAGTTTTATTGATCTTTGCTATCATTTCCTTCATTTCCTTTTCCTTTATTTCTGATCTGATCTTTATGGTTTCTTTCCTTCTGCTAACTTTGGGGTTTTTTTGTTCTTCTTTCTCTAATTGCTTTAGGTGGAAGGTTAGGTTGTTTATTTGATATTTTTCTTGTTTCTTGAGGTAGGATTGTATTGCTATAAACTTCCCTCTTAGGACTGCTTTTGCTGCATCCCATAGGTTTTGGGTCATCGTGTTTTCATTGTCATTTGTTTCTAGGTATTTTTTGATTTCCTCAGTGATCTCTTGGTTATTTAGTAGTGTATTGTTTAGCCTCCATGTGTTTGTATTTTTTACAGATTTTTTCCTGTAATTGATATCTAGTCTCATAGCGTTGTGGTCAGAAAAGATACTCGATACGATTTCAATTTTCTTAAATTTAGCAAGGCTTGGTTTGTGACCCAAGATATGATCTATCCTGGAGAATGTTCCATGAGCACTTGAAAAGAAAGTATAATCTGCTTTTTTTGGATGGAATGTCCTATAGATATCAGTTAAGTCCATCTTGTTTAATGTATGGTTAAAGCTTGTGATTTCCTTATTTATTTTCATTTTGGATGATCTGTCCATTGGTGAAAGTGGGGTGTTAAAGTCCCCTGCTATGATTGTGTTACTGTCAGTTTCCTTGTTTATGGCTGTTAGCATTTGCCTTATGTTTTGAGGTGCGCCTATGTTGGGTGCATAAATATTTACAATTGTTATATCTTCTTCTTGGATTGATCCCTTGATCATTCTGTAATGTCCTTCTTTGTCTCTTGTAATAGTCTTTATTTTACAGTCTATTTTGTTTGATATGAGGCTTGCTACTCCAGCTTTCTTTTGATTTACATTTGCATGGAATATCTTTTACATCCCCTCACTTTTAGTCTGTATGTGTCCCTAGGTCTGAAGTGGGTCTCTTGTAGACAGCATATATATGGGTCTTGTTTTTGTATCCGTTCAGCCAGTCTATGTCTGTTGGTGGGAGATTAATCTATTTACATTTAAAGTAGTTATCAATATGTTTGTTCCTATTACCATTTTCTTAATTGTTTTGGGTTTGTTCTCGTAGGTCTCTTCCTTCTCTTGTGTTTCCTGCCTAGAGAAGTTCCTTTAGCATTTGTTGTAAAGCTGGTTTGGTGATGCTGAATTCTATTAGCTTTTGCTTGTCTGTAAAAGTTTTAATTTCTCCATCAAATCTGAATGAGATCCTTGCAGGGTAGAGTAATCTTGGTTGTAGGTTTTTCCCTTTCATCACTTTAAATATGTCCTGCTGCTTGCTCTGGCTTGCAGAGTTTCTGCTGGAAGATCTGCTGGTAGCCTCATGGGATTCCCTTGTATATTAATCATTGCTTTTCCCTTGCTGCTTTTAATATTTTTTCTTTGTATTTAATTTTTGATAGTTTGATTCATACATGTCTTGGCGTGTTTCTCCTTTCATTTATCCTGTATGTGACTCTCTGTGCTTCTTGGACTTTATTGACTACTTTCTTTCCCATACTGGGGGACTTTTCCACTATAATCTCTTCAAATATTTTCTCAGTCCCTTTCTTTTTCTCTTCTTCTGGGACCCCTATCATTCGAATGTTTGTGCGTTTAATGTTGTTCCAGAGGTCTCTGAGACTGTCCTCAATTGTTTCATTCTTTTTTCTTTATTCTGCTCTGTGGTAGTTATTTCCACTATTTTATCTTCCAGTCACTTATCTGTTCTTCTGCCTCAGTTATTCTGCTATTGATTCCTTCTAGAGAATTCTTAATTTCATTTATTGTGTCGTTCATCATTATTTGTTTGCTCTTTAGTTCTTCTGGGTCCTTGTTAAATGTTTCTTGTATTTTCTCCATTCTGTTTCCTAGATTTTGGATCATCTTTACTATCATTACTCTGAATTCTTTTTCAGGTAGACTGCCTATTCCTTCTTCATTTGTTTGGTCTGGTGGGTTTTTACCTTGATGCTTCATCTGCTGTGTGTTTCTCTGTCTTCTCATTTTGCTTATCTTACTGTGTTTGGGGTCTCCTTTTCGCAGGCTGCAGCTTCATAGTTCCCGTTGTTTTTGGTGTCTGCCCCCTGTGGCTAAGGTTGGTTCAGTGGGTTATGTAGGCTTTGTGGTGGAGGGGACTAGTGCCTGTGTTCTGGTGGATGAGGCTGGATCTTGTCTTTCTGGTGGGCAGGACCACATCTGGTGGTGTGTTTTGGGGTGTCTGTCACCTTATTATGATTTTAGGCAGCCTCTCTGCTTATGGGTGGGGTTGTGTTCCTGTCTTGCTAGTTGTTTGGCATAGGGTGTCCAGCACTGTAGCTTGCTGGTTGTTGAGTGGAGCTAGGTCTTATCATTGAGATGGAGATCTCTGGAAGCACTTTTGCCATTTGATATTACGTGGAGCTGGGAGGTCTCTGGTGGACCAGTGTCCTGAACTCGGCCCTCCCACCTCAGAGGCACAGGCCTGACACCTGGCTGGAGCACCAAAACCCTGTCAGCCACACGGCTCAGAAGAAAAAGGAAAAGAAAGAAAGAAAAATAATAATAAAGTTATTAAAATTTTTAAAAATTATTAAAAAGTCATACAAAAAAGAGAGCAACCAAACCAATAAACAAATCCACCAATGATAACAAGTGCTAAAAACTATACTAAAAAAAAAAAAAAAAGGACAGAGAGAACCCTAGGACAAATGGTAAAAGCAGAGCTATACAGAGAAAATCACACAAAAGCATACACATACACACTCACAAAAAGAGACAAAGGATAAAAGAATATATATCTTTTGGGAAGTCTGAGGTCTTCTGCCAGCGTTTAGTAGGTGTTCTATAGGATTTGTTCCATATGTAGATGTATTTCTGATGTATCTGGGGGGAGGAAGGTGATCTCCACGTCTTACTCCTCTGCCATCTTGAAGGTCCCAGAAAGTATTCTTAAAGCTTAGTTTGTCAAGTCTCAATAAGATAAGTCTTTAAAATAATTTAAAAGCCTTAGTTACCATGACTCTGCTTTTTGTTGGTAATCAAAATCTTTCATGTCATGTGTACTTGTTCCTATTCCATATATGTGACTTATTCGAAAGGCTCCTTTGCAAAGGAAATCCAGAATCCAGCTGTTGACTAAGACTTACATAGTAGTATTATTTTTAAACATAAGCATAAACTCACTGATCCAACATACCTCTGAAAAAACTCTATTTTTCCATTTAACCAATGGAGAAACTAAAGGATATGAAATAAAGTACTATCTTCAATGTGACAAATTGGGACCAAAAGTAAAATTAGAGTTTAACTGCTTCACTGAGTTAAGGACCTTTTGATTGTATTGTTATTTTGAATTGCTACCTTTTTTCTTTAAAACTATTTTTCTTTACACATACATCCTTATCCTTCTCATTTGTTCTTCATTCATGTGAAATGTATCCTAATAAAATGAGTATTTTCAACTTCAGCTTTTTGTTTCACTTTTAACATCATAGGGTTTTACGTTCCCCTTAAAATTTTTTCCATTTTTATATATAGTACATTGAGAGAAACATCAGGTTTTAATCATATAGTGGTATAAAATGTTTTAACTTGTTAATCAGACTTACTTGTCATGTCACACATGATATCTTCATTTGCAAGTTTTGAAGTAGTCAGTATTGCTGATATGATGATCATAGAAGTGAGAAGGAATTTTCCTGTCATCATAGTCTTAACAGATGTCAATATAATTTTATTTTAAATATAATATAGATTTTGAATTTACACCATGCATTTATTGTTTTACTTATAATTTTTTAAATAAATTATTGGAGTGTTTTATTAGAGTGGTAGTAAATGTGATCCATTTTATTTGGACCTATTCATTTTGACTGCATTGTTTTCCTTTTGCTTTTTAATGTAATTTACTATATTCTTTTATTTTTGTATGCTACCTTATTTGTGTCCTTTTTGGAATCAATAAAGTAAATACCTCTCAAACCTATTGAGTTTATACCCAAAGGGCATAATATCTAGCTTGAAGTAGTGATAAAATAAGAAATAATTTACTTTGTAATTTTTCTGAGTTGTGGTCATGGAGTTCTTTCAGTCTCTATAGGACCTCCCCTCCCCCACTGTATACACACACTTCTGCTTCTTGAGTTGGAGAGAGGGCCTTTTAATATTTACCATTTAATAGAAGTGAAAGCTTAGGTATAAATTAATTCTTAAAACTATAATACATGTTCAATTATTGTTAGTTTTTTTGTTTTATTTTGTTTAGAGGGAACCCTTAAAGAATATGATCTAGTAGGAGGAGGAGGAGTCCTAGGTTCCATGGTTTTCTCTCTGAGTGTGTCATCTTAGGTTACTTTATCTCTGTTAATTTTAACTAGCTTGTATATGAATTGGAGATACACCTTTTTAGCCTTTGCCAAGGTTTGGACCAAATCACATTTTGGGGGCGGTTCCTTTCAGCTCTAAGATTTATGATTTTGTGACTCTTTCATGGGTTGCATCAAGTGAAAGGTTAATTTGAGGGAGAGTGTGACATCCTTGAAAAGATTCTTCCTGGGAGATAAAGCTCTTCTTCAAACCTCTGCAGTATGACTGAAAACCTTCTCCTATGAGTGTTGGCAGTGTGACCCATCTGTAATCCAAGCTGCTATGGAGCTTTCCTTTTCACCCCTGGAGGCACCGAGCCTTAGATATTTTTTTCAAATTTAAGGTAATGAGAAGGAGGTCTTAATAAGCTGTTTTGCTTTGTTCAAATAATGCGTCTGTTCTCCTTATTGAGGTGAACATTTCTTATTGGATTGATTCTTTTTTTAAAAGCACCATTTGAAAATGAATTGAGTTTAAAGGCCACACATATGCCTTACTTTGTAGAGAGAAGGAATAGAGTGTATATATGACAGAATTGGCATAAATCAAATTATTTTTCCCTTGATATCAGTAATAAAATTAGAATTATGTTCCCATACGAGAACTTTCTGATATCTTAACTTGACTGTATATTTTGGGTATATATATTAGGTATTACATATATATGTAGAGAGAGGTATATATTAGTATATAAAGAGTATAAATTGTCATGTAGATATTAAGCTATTTTAAGATAACTTCAAAGTAAATGTTGCTAAAAATATTTTGACCCTCAAATTCAGCAAAATTTATGTTTGAGTCATGTCATTTAAGAAACATTTGTCTTATCATTGTGCATTTAATTCACTATTCCATCCCCTATTTGGAAATTAATCTTTTTGAATTTTCATACTCATTTAGCTCCATACTACTAGCATGTTTCCATAGCCATGCAGATTTGTAATTCATAATCATTTAGTACATTATTGCTTAAAAATGTGATCTTCAGACCATACCTGGGAACTTGTTAGAAATGCAGAATCCTGTGTCCTGCTTCAGACCTACTAAATCAAAAACCTCCTTTTAACAAGATTCCCAGATGATTCTTATGCACGTTAAAGTTTGAGAAGCACTGATGTAGTACAGCTTACTTATAGCTCTTAGGCTGTGGAAATCATTCCTGATTTGACTTCACAACTGTGGTATCTGTTCCCTTAAACGGAATGTAAATATTTGCTTGCTAATTAAAAGATCTTAAATTTTTTAGGATGTGGTCAGGTGTAGGGGTATATGTTTTCATTGTTACTGTAAGTTTCTACAACGTACGTGCAAAATGTACCCTTACTCCATGTGTAATGAGACAGCTGAGATGCAAGTGAAAACTCCTCTGAGCTTTGCCATATGTGCAAATGAGAAATCCATGGTGTGCTATTGACTAATACATCAAGTTCAGTGAAAAGGGTGTAACCATCTACAAGCTCTGTGGCAAATTTGACATGGTAGTCATAATAGCAGATTATACAATGGAAAGTTTAGTTCCCATTGAGTACTTTCTAGAAACCTGGTGTAGGGCCAACATGGTTCTGAGGCTTTAGTGATATAACAGAAGTTGAAGACATTATCTAGTTCTAGAGGCACTTAGATAATTAGCTAGTGCACTGCTTAACCATCAGCATTTCTTCCATAATTCTAGATTTGGCAAATGGAAATGTGTAGTGTGTAATATCAGCTGCACTGTCCTACTACATCATCTCATACTGTTTTCTATTCTGAAATTATTTAATTTGGGTTACTTAAATACATATTTTCCCTGCTTTGTCAGTTCTGTGAGTTTGAAATTATGTAGATGTTTCTAATAATTGTTAATACTAAGTATAATTTATATTATCTGTGATAACTTTTTCTTTGTCTATTAGGTTGAACCATGTTGCCATTTTTGTAGATCAAAGGCATATCAGCGATTTCGTATGGTTCAACTTAATGATAAAGAAAGTGTCAGTGCTCCTAGTCTCTCATTTTTGTCACACAGTCATGAGGAATGATCTTGTTGTAACCTACTTTTGCTTTTGTTGTTTTTGTTTGTTTTCTTTTAAAAGAAAATATACCTTTTAGGAAAACAATACCCTTACAAGAAATTAATGAATGTAAGAAACATGGGACTGATAAAAATTTAATGATGAATTAGTAGCTTTATAAGTATAGTGGGTTTATTTTTCATTATCACACAGTATAAACATTACAAGATTTTCATTAATCTAAAACTTTTCCTCTATATGTGGTTGCAGTTATCTTTTAGAAATCTTCTATTCCTTTTTCACAACAGATTTTTTAAAATATAAGCTTAAATTATTTTAGAAAAAAAAGTAAAATGTATCAAATTGGAAAAATTCAGTATAATTATACAAGAACTAAAATGTAGTTACTAATATTTTTGTTATTGCTGCTGACACTTCACTGTTTAAATCTTTAGTAATTAAGCCAAACTAGTTTGATTATTAATTAATAACGAAAGACCAAGTGTTTTGGCCATTTGCCAGCATTACCAAGGTGAAATTAAATGAGCCACATAATTATGAAAGGAAATAGATGCTATCTCTGGAGATGGTTTTATTAAGGACTACTAAGAAGATCATATTAAGAATGTATACGTAATTTCATTAACTTCTTTGAATATATTCATATAGTTGAAGTCCCTCTTTATTAGCAATCCCAACAGCAGTAATGCAATTTGTTAAATTGTATAGTTAGCAACCAAAGCAAAGGTAAAATGATAGTTCTTCAAGGGTGCATTTATTCACCTGCTAGGAGACTGCTTGATGAAGCATTTCTTAAAGGTGATTCAGTAACCTGTGAAATCTAGGGTGAGTTTCCAGATCTTTGTCATTCTGGGCTGAAAGTTAAGAATGTTAAAAAAAAAAAAAAAAAAAAAAAAGTACCTGGATTATAAAGCAAACTGAAAGGTGGGGATGTGGGGTGAAAGCCTGAAGTTCATACATCATAACAAGTAAATACCTTTTAAAATATAAACTGCGGAGCTTTCTTTGCATTTTGCTGTTACAAAGACAAATAATTGTGAATTCAGTGTGTGTTAAAACAACTTCTGTTACCACATTTTGGGTGTTTTATATTATGTGTTATCAAGCTGTGTTTTTGTGTTTTATTTTAGCTTATTTGCACTAATCTTGATGAACTCAGGGAATTAATCACAAAAATCGAGAATGAACTCAAAGATCTGGAAAACAGTAGAAAAAAATCGGTAGGTGTTGATCCAAAAGTTCTGTCTATTATTGTCAGCATTAAAATTTATTCCTGCTTCTTCCTAAAGCCTTTTTAAATCTTGTTGTCCTGAGTTACATAAAATTTGCAATGAAAAATAGAAACATTGTTTCCTTTATTTCTCCTATGTGGTCTAGTTTTCATTTTTAATACACAAAAATGGTGCTGGGGCAAGTAAATTAATTTTGTTTGCCTGGTTTATATCAGGTATAGTTTTAGATATTTCCCAGTATACTGGTTGGTTGTTTTCTGACTGGTAGTTTTTTGGGTAGTGCTTACCTTATTATATATTATAATAATATAATTATTCTTAATTATAATTATATGTTTTTAATGGAAGTTTATTGCTTAGTAACATAAAATTTCAATTAGCTCTGACATAAATAACGTATGTAAATTGTTTAATCTTGCCCCAGACGTTTTTGATACATGCTTAACAATATGTCTTTTTTAAGAACCTTTGTCAGCTGAAGGTCTTTTTTTAACTTTCACTATACTAAATTCACAATTAATCTTTACCTTCACTTTTTATTGTTCTTGAGAGACTAGAGTATAAGGGGCATTATTTTTATTCACTCAACACTTGGTAAAACAATTATTTATGAAATCAGTAATACCCATTTAACTGACATTTATAATTGTGTTATAGAGTTGAAACACAATTACATACCAATAAATAAATGGAGAAGGCTTTAAGCATTGAAAAAAATCAATCACCATTAAAAAAAATCCCTTTGTTTTATGCCTTAGGAACATCATGAAACCACTTTTAGGTCTTTGCTCAGAACCTGTTAATCTAGAATGATGTATGATAATAAGGTTAGTGATACAGCAAGCTTCATTCATATCAGCAGATTTGTTAAAGTCATTTTATATGCTGTTCAGAAAGAACATATTGGTAGCATTCTGAAGGAAGGAAATTAAAGTACCATAAAAGTACAACCTTCTGAGGTCGTTTAATACAGAGGTAAAACAGCCTTAAGCACTTTGGAAGTCACTCATATGATACCCCTGAGAGTATAGCTATAATCTAAGAGATGGGATAATGTTCATACTGATAGCCATCAATTAAGAAGAAAACATGTTCAATACACATTGTGTACAGTATATAATCTGAGAATGCAGAAAACTGTATATTTTACAATTATTTCCATTAAAAATGGTTTGAATCCTTATTAGACTGTGAGGGGTTTTTTGTTTTGTTTTGAGTGTATCAGCAATCTCTTCATATGGAATGAATCCCAAGTGTTGTTTTAAAACTTATCTCTGTGATGTATTTCTCAAACTATATTAAAATATTTTTTCCTCAGCCAAAAGTGTTTTTTTAAATATATTTTATATGTATGCTTATAAAGGACTGATTCTCTTCTTTAATAGGAAAGAATAGTCTTAATCAGGTTTTATTTATAGTTTTTTTGCAGAAGCCATTTAGTCCATACTTCATGACTCTAAACAGAATTCTGTTAATTAAATTTGCTAATTGGTTTTTATTAGCTGCAGTTAGACAATAACATATGCATTTTAATTTGTTCCCATATTATGAATTAGGGTTTTCTTCTTAATGGATAGTTTTAAGCATAATTGGCTTATATACTTATTTATAGTATGTATTGTAAGAGAAAAAGACTTTTGCAGGCATCCTTGAGTTTTTCTGTAAAGCCATCCACCCCCCTGCCATTGGTGGTATGAGGTATAAACATATTGCCTTCCTTCACAGGAACAAGTACAAGAGTAAAAGAAAACATAAATTACAAATATTTGACTCTATAGTCCTTGGGGACATGTTTATCAGAAAATTTTAGGTTATGTATGGGTTTTAACTGATTAGATTTTATGTCTCTAAATTTTTAACTTGTCCATGACCCTTGATATTTGCATATTAGTTTTAAAATATGTTTTCTGCTCTTCAAGAAATAGAAATTCTTGGAACTGAACTTAGTGGGGATAATGTTATTGAGATTACCAGTATACAGGCTACTTTCCCCTTAAATTACCTGACTAAACGACTGTTTTCATGAACAACTTATCTCAATCAATGAAATGGCCACACAGCATAAAGGAAATAATAGTAGAAGTTTGCATCTCAGTGCCATTCCTTATTTTTTTTTTTACAAAAGCTGATACTGAGTGTGATAAATGTTATTGTAATAGTTCACTTTATTGAATTTTTATGTTAGTATTGGAGAATACCAGTTTATTTGTCTGTCATCATTTGGGAATAAGGGGTTCCACTTAACTGAATTTTCTAGGAAGCTGAAACCTAAACCTTCAGTACTAAAATTCTTCCTTTAATCATTTAATGAAAAATTTTCCCTGCCTCCTTTATACTGAACATAATTTAACACTTTTTTGATGACTCAGGGATCATTATGAATATCCATAATTGTACTGATACCCTAAAAATCTATTGATCTCAGTTACTCTAAACATTCACCAGTAGGCCTTTAGATTATTTATTTTGAAGGATTTTGTCTGCTTGTTTTTTTGCTTTTGTTCTGTCTCTTCATTGTCAGCCTGTCATTTCTTATGTGTGTCCATGTACTCGCCCTAGCTGATATACTGTCGATTACAAAGCAAGTATCCGTATTATTAGAATTAGGCTCATAGTAAGGACCTGAGGAATTTTATTAATGAAATATATGAACTTGGTAATAGTGATAGCCATTTTGCTTATTCCTTGCTTGGTGAGCTTCCTTCACTATTGCCAGACAAATGAAATATTAATATTGATCTTCATGAGAGGATATCACTGTAAAAAATAGTGTTTAGAGTCAAAACAATTCTTTTGGGTTGGCCAAAAAGTGCCTTCTGTTTTTTAAGTAAAAATAAAAGACACATTTTTCATTTTCACCAAGAACTTTATTGAACAGCGTATTCACCCTTTTGTTCCACTACCTTCTGCCATTTTTCAGGCAAGTTCATAGTTCCTGAAATACTTTTTATCTTTTTGAGCAAAGAACTGTTCCAGGTGCCTTTTATAGTCTTCCGGGAAATTGAAATTTTTTCCATTAATAGAATTTCTTAAAGACCGAAATAAATGGAAATCTAAAGGTGCAATGTCTGGTGAATACGGCAGATGAATTAGAACTACCCAGCCAAGCTGTAACAGTTTTGCCTGGTCATCAAAGAAACATGCAGTGCTGCGTTATCCTGATGGAAGATTATGCGTTTTCTGTTGACTAATTCTGGATGCTTTTCAGCGAGTGCTACTTTCACTTGGTGTAATTGGGAGCAGTACTTGTTGGAGTTAATTGTTTGGCTTTCCAGAATGAGTTCATAATAGAGGACTCCCTTCCAATCCCACTATATACACAACATCACCTTCTTTGGATGACGACCGGCCTTTGGTGTGGTTGGCGGTGGTTCATTTTGCTTGCCCCACGATCTCTTCCATTCCACTTTATTGTACAGTATCCACTTTTCATCGCAGGTCACAATTTGTTTTAAAAACAGAACGTTTTCTTTACATTTCAGTAGAGAATCACATGTAGAAATATGGTCAAGAAGGTTTTTTGCTTAACTTATGTGGAACCCAAACATCAAAACAATTCGCATAACCAAGCTGATGCAAATGATTTTCAACGCTTGATTTGGATATTTTAAGTATGTCAGCTATTTCCTGCGTGGTATAATGTTGATTGTTCTCAATTATTGTTTCAATTTGATCACTATCAACTTCAACTGGTCTACCTTACTATGGAGCATCGTCCAGTGAGAAATCTCCAGCACGAAACTTTGCAAACCACTTTTGACACGTTTGATCAGTCAGAGCACCTTCTCCATACGCTGCACAAATCTTTTTGTGCGTTTCAGTTGCATTTTTACCTTTCTCGAAATAATAAAGCATATTATGTTGCTTTTTTCTTCCGTCTTCAATATTAAAATGGCTGTCTTGGACTTCCCTGGTGGCGCAGTGGTTGAGAGTCCGCCTGCCGATGCAGGGGACACGGGTTCATGACCCGGTCCGGGAAGATCCCACATGCCGCGGAGCGGCTGGGCCCGTGAGCCATGGCCGCTGAGCCTGCGCGTCCGGAGCCTGTGCTCCGCAACGGGAGAGGCCACAACAGAGGCCCGCGTGACGAAAAAAAAAAAAAAAAAAGGCTGTCTTTTTTAAATCCACACTGATATGACAGCTGTCACATATAATCTAACAAAATTGTTTCAAATGAAGTTAAAGACAACTAAGTGCCACTAGAGCCATCTTACGGAAAAAAATCAAAGGAACCTTTTGGCCCACCCAATATTATTCATCAGCAGCTTTCAGATCTACGATGGCTTCAGTAACAAGGAAGACATATTCCATATAAACATTTGGTTGTCACAAACGCTCTTACTAAAGATAGAAATTACATATGTGATAGAGGATTTAATGTGGATTCGTTTAAAAACCTGGCTGCTTTTGGGAGCTCCTCTGCGGGGCCTTTCTAGATAGTTTTTCCTACCAAAGCAATAAGGAAGAATTACTCCATTTCCTCATCCAGGTCAACATTCCATTAAAAAAGCTTTCTTAATCTCTTAGAGGTTTTGCCATTGAGCTACTCATTGTACTGGAAGATTTACAATCCTTTAAAATCTAGATTGTTTACTTATTCTTGCAAGACAACTAATTCTACTTATGATTTATAATGTGAGGAGAGAAAAAATGATTTAATTTTCTGAGTTTGCTTTAGTTCACTTGATCCCATTACTTCATTTAAAGGCTTATTCAAAGAGAACTCAACGTCCTTTACGTCCTCCAGTGCTATACCAGACATCTGACTGATATAAATCGAAGTATGTAGTTTGACAAAATCCTTTCATTTTGTCTATCTCATTATTATTTAGATCATAGGATTTTTTTAGTGCCCTAAAGGAGAAATCATGACATTTTATTGGTTTTTCTGTGTGTGTGTGGTTTTAGTCAAGAGAGAAAAATTGCATTTTGCTTAATTATTTGGAAAGTAGTCTTTTTAATTTAGGAAATTTATTAGTTTTCCAGAGAGAGCTAAGATATTGATAAATTTGCCTGATCCTATTGTATTTGAAATTTGTTAGACATTTTTGCTGTCTAAATAATCAAACTTGGTAGATTTTTGTCAGGCTAATACAGAAGTGGTTATATTTCTGAATTTCTCATGTGACCCTTTTTTTCTTACATTTCCTTAATTTCCTTATGTTTTATATCATAATTTAGATCTTCAAAGAGGTTTTAGTCTTTTTGATAATGAAAAATCAGTATAGAGATAAGGAAAAGGGAACATTTGGCAAAAAAAAAGTTACAAGAAAAGAAAGCTTTTCTGGATTATGAAATGATAAATGATAGTCTTATCAATATAGATAAACTAAAATTTTAAATATAATACCCTGTCTTTCTAATACACCTTTTAGCAGTTAAGCACCTCCACACTGAGCAAGTTTTAAGACAGACTTCAAATATTTCTGTATTTCATATTCAGTATGTAAGAAAAGCTATAAAATTGCCTGTACTCTTTGATTCTATAATCCTAATTGATATTTAACTTTTATTTTCCCTCGTTTTTCACCCTACTCCCCTACCCCCCCAAAAAAGTAATTTACACAATAGTGTGTTCAGCAGACTGTCTCTAATAGTAGAAATTTGGGAAAAGCCCATATGTCCAACAGTAGGGAGATGACTAACCAAGCAGTAATATTAACACAGTGGTATATCATATGGCTAGTAAAATAAAATATTTGTAGATCATTGTTACTACATGGAAGTATTCATGAAATGTTAAATTTTTTAAACATCCAAAAAATATATGCTTAATTATTATAGTATGTCAAAAGGCATGTTTTTTAAGGCATGTTTAAGAGAATTAGGAATTTCAAGTCATAAATAAAATTAATCTCTATTATGTTCTTAAAATAAAATTCATAATACAATAATAGCATTTAATCTTGCCTAACCAAAGGCTGTGCGTTAGCTAGATCAAACATTAGAGAAATCAGAAGCTTAGATCAGAGGTAGTGACACCCTAGTTTTTGGTCACAGAGTTTTGTAAAAGCCGGTGGTTATCAGTGAGTAATGATTCTGCCCACCCCACCCCTGCCCACCGCTGCTATGAGACTTTGGCAATGTCTGAAGACATTTTTGATTCACATAGTTGAAGAGGTGGTACTGGCACTTAATGGATAGAGGCCAGCCGTGCCGCTAAAAATATTCTACATTGTAATGATCCTACGGTGCACCTGACAGCCCCGCACAGCAAATAGTTATCTGCCCTCAGATGTCAGTTGTGCAGAGATTGCAGAACCCTGGCATATGCCTGTTTTTGCTCAGGGCCCTAGTGTCTCATAATAAGTTGCTGCTGCCAGCTTATTATGGGGAGAAAACAAGTTGATGTTTTGACACTTAGGTAGAAATCAATGAAATCATATGCCAGATTCCATGATTGAGACCATTTTATCATATCGTATATTTCTAATTAAGACTTCTATTTGATGGAACTTGTGAATGTCAGTATTAACCTTTACCCTTTATGATTCTCTCAGATAGTTAAAAGAATTCTTGACCTTAGCTTCAGATCCATCTCAGCTGTCTGCAATCCATAATGATTTATGGCCTCTTTTCAGTATGGTCATCATTTACCTTTTACCTTCATTATAGGAAATGAAGTTATAACTTGATTGTATATGTATTTTCTTTGTTCATTTTTAAAAATATGATGGAAAACATTCTTAAAAAGTGAAGATATAGTAAGAAATAATACACAGGTAAATGGTAAAATATAGTCAAATTATGTATAAAACTTCACGTATGAATTTATATGAACCCCTAAATCATAGTTGCATATAGTAAAAGCTTGATATAAGGCAAAGAAATTATTATACATTAATCTTATTTTCTAACACCTTTAACAAAGAAATTTTACTCTGTTATAGTGTAGGATTTTGGGATTTTTCCCTCTTCTCTCCATATCCCATTTGCTCACAGTGAGGCATCAAATCAAAATTATTTTATAGCCATCTATTTAGAGTAAAAAATCTATTTTACTACAGTATAAGGAACTTTAGATACATTCAGAATCCTGAATATGCCCTTATTAACTTAATAACTTCAGTTGTAGATATGGTTGCATCAATATCTAAATTGTCCTTAAATTAGTTTTATTTAAGTTTTTGGCAATTACATCATTGTGTATCTTGTTTTCTTATTCTAGATCTTTTGATATGATTAACAAAACTGAAAACTAGCTCATCTGTGGGGGGGAAAAACACTCTGTCTTTAAATTGTCATAGTTAAAGCTTTCAAAAAATTAAAATAACCTTTTGGAAACCCTGTACAACAAATAAAATAAATAAGTTTCTTTACCTGTCACATTCTAGTCTTATTCATTAGGCAAATACTTCCTCACTGTTTTCTGTGTACTATTCGTAATACCAAGGAACTTGGTTGAAATTCAGAGACTAAAAGGCCTCATCCTCAAGGAATTCACTTTAGAGCTTAAGCTTTTTATCGCCAATCCTGGGAATACATTTTTAATTTTAATCAGGATTGGTTGCGCTAACTCCTGTCCTTTCATAAAAGACTTAATCTTTTATTTTCAAGCCATTTTTTTAATTCAGAGATCACCAGACACCCAGACACTCTAGACACTTGCTTTACTTCCCTTAATGACATGTTAATATATTATTTGGGAGTGGGACTTTATGGATTTTACGAAGAATCAAATATTAACTGACTGTTCAAAATAATAGTAAGAAAAGAGAACTAGATGACAGGAAACGTGAACCAGAACAATAGCTGGCTGGTAAGACAAAACTTCAATTGACTGTAGTCACTGAATTATCTGAAAATGCATTATCCTAATTCATTTATGGTAAGTCTTGCTTTGGGGCATTCTTTTTGACATTTAATAACTACTCTGCTCAACTAAGAACTGGATTTTAACTCTTGTTAATAGTGCTCACTGTTTCAACTTACTGCAATGTGTCATAGTCTGTATCCCATCAGGGAAACTTTCTTAAAAACAATATTTGAACACCTCTTTTCTTCTAATAAAAGTTCCAATTAAAAGGGAAAACTGTTGTTTCGTATTTTTACATCAGCCAGAGAATTCATGTTGCGTGTTCCCCGCATGGAGTGAGCTTCAAGGAAGAATTGAACTAGGTGACAGCTCCTTCTATAATTAGAACTTCATAGTGTGGCTTTTATTATTTGCCTTAAACTCTTTTGAATTACATATCACACACACTTATTCAAATGTAAGTAACAATCTAAATGCCAAATATTTTTCAAAGCCCCAAGTAAATTTGTATTATTTTCTATTTAATAGTTACTCTACTGCCTTTCAGTGGTAGGAGTTCTGGAAAATTGAATTTAAATCCGTGAGGTGCTTAAGACCAGAAAATGAGCTTCACATCATTCTCTTTTTTATATTACAGAAGATATCAAAATCTTTGGAAAGCCCCTAAAATTTAAAGATAGGGTAGTTTAACCTTTTGTGAACTAGGGAAGAATACCATCCAAAAAATAGAGAAGATTGAACAGTAATAGAACTTTCCTACCATCTTACCAGACTCTGTAAAAAAGGTAAAAATGGGGCTTCCCTGGTGGCGCAGTGGTTGAGAGTCCGCCTGCTGATGCAGGGGACACGGGTTTGTGCGCCGGTCTGGGAGGATCCCACGTGCCGCGGAACGGCTGGGCCCGTGAGCCATGGCCACTGAGCCTGCGCGTCTGGAGCCTGTGCTCCGCAGCGGGAGAGGCCACAACAGTCAGAGGCCCATGTACCTCCAAAAAAAAAAAAAAAAGGTAAAAATGATACATTATATATGGAAGGAAAATTAATCCCAAATCTACCAGAGAATAAAAAGGAGTCTAAATAGAAGACCCAGAGTCCACATCTGGATCTCTAGCACTTTAAAGTAGAAAAAAATCCTTGCATGGAACCAGTTTCTTTTAATGAAGATATGATGCTAACTAGTTGTAGCAGGTGCTTTTAATTAGGACAAGGCCGTTTAAGGCAGATTTAGTGGCAGTAGCATGAAATGCTAATAGACAATTGAGAAAAAAACCTACAAAAGCAGATCTTAGGAGTCCAAAACTATTAGTAATCAATAACCACTCAATATAGGAACATAGGTTATAGCCCTGTAAACCCTGCAGTCACTGCCTTAAAATATGAAACAATAACTTGTTCAAACTGATGATCCGAGTCATCAAGAGTTAAATTATATTCATTGTATACTCAGAAAATCTGGAAGACATATTTTAGGAACGTTTCTATCAATTTTTTAAAATCTTTTGCAGCTAAGTAGAAAATCTCAGTAAGCTAAGCAATTTACTTCTATAGTCTGAATACTTATTGTGGGCCTGCTCTCTGCTAGGCATTGTGATGGAGACTGAGAAAGTAAAAATAAGTAGGATACTGACTCTGCTTTTAAGATACTCCCAGTCTTAATTTCACTTACGTGGACCTTTTTATGCTCTGATGATACCATATGTAATATTACTTAGTGATTTAGATTTTGCAGTGAATTGCTTGAGAACCCACCTTTCTGATATCAGGTATAGATTTGATAAAATTTTATTCTTTGCTACCACGTGTTTACTAAAAAGAATCAAATTCAGATACTTACCCAATAGTTAATTTCTAGTTCAGGATTTTTTCTTCTTTGTGAATGAAAATGGTTACATACCATCAGTTACATACATATTGTTAGATTTTCTTCCCCAGTAATAGTAACTATCTCACTGGGAATGTGATCTGTCCATCCTCTCTACAAAGTCAAATGACACTGAAACTTCCAGTATTATCACTTGTAGTGATATGCAGTTGTTTGCAGTTGTTTGTCTTCATGCTTTCTAGTTAAATGCTAATTTAGAAATATAATGGAAATTATAGTTAGAACTATAGTTCTAATTAGCATTAGAAATGCTAATTTAGAAATATAATGGAATATAATGGAAATGTTGTACATGCTGTGCAATGTAGGATATCTTTAGAATAATGTACAAATGCTTTCCTTTTCTATTGAATTAGTCTTAAGAGAAAATGGGTGAGAGTACCTAAAGAGAAAATACTAGTATATGATAGGATAGTTCATATTAGAACCTCTGGCAGTGTGAAAATACTCTTTAACTTTTTCCATATTAATATGCAAACATTTCACTATAGTGTCTAACTAGTACTTTTTCAAGGGACTGTATATAACAAGGTGAATGCAGTGTTTTACCCCCAAAACTGTGAATATGCAGGAATATACTAATATAGTAGTAATTTCTTTAGGTGAGCAGTAAGAAAAAGTAAATACTTATTACCTTTTCACTTAATATTACTTAGACTAAGGAGAATGCCAAATAATTAGATTATTAACATGCTTAAGTACAGTTAACTTGATTTGTGCTGTGTTTTTATACATTTGCATTTAAATTATTTGTAACCTACCTTTGGATATTGCTAGTGATTTAAAATGAGACATCTTTGCAGACAAATCCATTTGGCTTTTCTAAAAGTTACTTGAATTTTATTTGAAAAGCATGATGTATTATTATCTAATCCCTTTCCACCATGTGATTTATGTCTGTGACAAGAACCAAGCCTATAACAAAAAATATTTTGCCATATGATCCCTGTTTCTGTGCTGTAACAACATATTTGTAAGTAAAAGCATGTAGAAAAAGAGCATTGATGCCTTTTTCATATATATTTTGTAAATAAAAATTATCTTTTTTATCATCTTCACAATAATACCCTTTCAATTTAAAAAAGCATTCTTTGCATATTTATATGTGATGTTAATCTTTTCTTCATATAACTGTTGATACCTATTTTGTTTAGATATAATGTTATAAGAAAATCTATATAAGTAACAGAATGATTTGTGTAAACAAACTACTTCCACCTAAGTTTAATATTCAAAGCATCTAAACTTATTAAAATGTGCAAAAGATCCATGGTAATGAGACATTTAATAAACCTGGAATTTATTTGTTTTCCTCTTTTCTTCCTTCTAGATGTTCAGTGTCCCCAGCATCAGTAGATTGCCAACTCCCTCTCCTTGCAGCACCCCAGCCAGCATTATGCTGGTGCTGTCATACCCGATTACTGCAGCAGAATGGAGTTTTTCTTTAGTTGTAAGGTAAGTTTACCTCCCCACTCATTTCACACACATAGATTCAGCTTTTCATTTTACAATATTGTGTAGTTTTATAAGTTTTTTAAAAGTTTCTTTTCTCTTATGGTTCCTTAGGTTATTAACCTATCACATTCAAAAACTTATAAAACTGCATAATATGATAAAGGACTTATCTTGTGGCCATAGACAAGATCCTTATTGTAGTAATCCCTATGAGGTTATAAAACCTTAGTGTTTGACAGTGGGGCATCTCATGGAAAGGGAGCTGGCAATCTGCAGCTGCTGTGGACATTGGCTGAGAAAGTATTGAAAGGTAAGCCTCAAATTTAGACCATATTGTATACCTTTGGTTCCGTGGTGTATGTTTGAATTCATACTTTATTTTATGTTACATTTCATAGTAAATTTATGAAAGAAAAATATATTACTCTCTTCAAAGTGACCTTCAGTAAATGTTTGAATTATTAAGTTCACATAACACATTGGGATTATTTTAGAAAAACAATTTTTGTCTGTGAAAATAATGAGAATTCTAATACTAAAAATTGTGAGAATTCTAATACTAAAAATTGTTCATTTATCCCCATATTCACATACCTGTTTATAAAGGAAAGTCATCACTAAATTTATATATGTAAAGCTTATTAAATGTATTTTTTATTAGAGAAACAATTAGAACACTGTTCTACAAATAACCATTTACTTAATCTTTCTATCTACTTTCTTTGATTCTGTATTGATCAGTGCAGATAAAAACTGTAAGAGCCTTTCTGATTTTCATTATGTCCATATTCTCTCTTATGTGTTTGAAGATGGGGAACTTGCTGTTTTCCTTGTTTTTTTAATTCACTTTTAAACTTTAGATCACCATAGTTTTAAGTACTACTGTAATTAAACAAATGAAACAAAGTAAATTTTAGAGATGTTAATGTTTGCATTACAGAGGTACCTACATGTAAATATAGGAACTTACACAGTACAGTCTCTTTCTTCTTTAGGAATTGTCTGTGTGTAGCCCATGAGAGATGGCATTGTGTAGTGGAAGGAAAGTGGATTTTAGCATTCGGGAGATCTAGAATTCTAAAGTCTTCTTCCACCTACAAGTACTTCTCTGTTTACTTTAGACACTTTCCTTCTGTAAAATTATGTCCTCTGAGTTCCCTTTTAGCTTTAATAATTTCATCCTAGAAGAAACATGATAGTTTTTCCTTTATCTGTGTATATAAATAAAGTTGATCAGTCAGGAAAGCTATTGCTAATGATCTAATTTAAAGTTCAGGAAATATTTTGTTTGATTTTAAATAGATTTTTATATTAGATCCAAGTTAAGGCAAATTATTACCATTTGGCTAACTTCATTTAAAAATTCATAACTTCTCTACATTAGTTCCATTGTATACTGTGACACTCTTGAGACCAGCACTAGGTAGAAAGGGACGTATTATTTTCTTTCCATTTGGATTGTATTGACCAAAGAAATAATAAATGAGAGAACCAGTATGAGTTTCTCTTTTACTGTCAAGTAATTAAAGTACCTTACTACCTCAAACACCAGCCCTGGAGCAGTGATTCTGAACTTTTTTAAACCTATGCCCCCTTTTGATAGATGACACACATACCCCATGGCAGGTATAGGGATGCCCTTTGTTGAGGTCATTGTATCCTTTATATGTATCTTCTAGTCAAAACATTTTATCAGCCTTTATATAATTTGTGTTATGAAAATAATAAACTTTTTGTTTGTTTTTCAAACACAGAATGATTAGATAGGCATTTTCAAATATAAATGAGATATCATACCATCACTACCCCAAGTTGAGAATATGCAGTATAAAGAAGGGGAAGAAGGCCAAAAAACATACATAAAGTTGAAGGCCTTAGACATTTACAAACAGGTCAGTGGGTAAAACAGAGTTATATGGAAGTTAGGACTCTATTTTCTGATTGATTTATATGACCCCTCCTGTTCAGTAGTATATTTTCTGGGCATTGGATTAATTAAAATTTAGTAACCAAAATAAAATCAAAAGGTAAAATTTTCCTAATATTTTTAAAACTCTTTCCTATAAAAATTAATGTAATTTAGTTGAGACACAAACAGAGTTGATAAATGGCTTTAAGTAGTATCCAGTTACACAGTCTCCCCTTCCCGTGCTTCATCTACCTAGTCCTAAAAGTTCCATAACACTGATAGTTCTGTAATCCCTACCCCATCACCACCACACTAATCCATACAGCCACCGTACTGCCCAGGTTAACTCTGCATCTGTAATTCTTCCCCATATAACTCCCAGTTAATAAGGAATTCAGCATGCCTGGCGCCCCCGAATCCTTTAATGCTTTTCCAGTCAGTTATACCATGAAGAGAATATTCTCCCCACCTTCATTCCTTACCTCTTTCTGCTCTCTTTAGCTTAGGAAAAGTTTATTTCCACTGTCACCATTTCATTTTTGAGCCAAATAGAAGTTGATATGTAGAAAAAAATAATGTTGATATGCCTTGTTAAAGGGAAAAATCTCCATCTACTATTTTCTGTTTTTTATTGAAACAAAATCTTACCTCATTTTGAAAAGGATTTAGGGTAGCTGTTACCTGCCTTTTCATCTTCCTCAAATAGCTTTCCATAGATGGAAGTTATTTCTTGCTCACTTTTATTATTTATAATCTAATAGTTTTGTTTTCATGGGTTAGAATATGCACTTTATACTATCTCATAACATTTCTTTGAGAAAAATAAACTTTTTAGGTATAACTCATTGTTAGTTGGGTCCTTTTAGAATGCTTTTGACAAGAAGGAAAGTCTCTTCAGGTTAGTATATTATATGAAATAAAAGTTACTTTTCTTGAAATTTTTTCACAATACTATAATTTGTTATGCCACTGAGAAGACACAAAAATTAGTCAGTGAGCCTAGGTTCCATATTCATTATGAGCACATGCACATATAATCTCACCTCTTCCTACTCTTCTAATGAACAGTTTCCCTTCTGAAGTATAAAAAACTCAGTTAGAAATGTTTATTTTTATGTGCATAAACGTTGTGTTGGTTTAAAGCACAAAATTTTCAGGAGTAGGAAATGCACTGTTATACAAAATGAAAGTTTTGTATGTGTCTAAAATTTCCATGACAAAAGGAAAAGTTTTAGATATATATAAAGTTGGGAAATTTATGCACAGATTTTAGAATATGCTTTGCTCTAGGGAGTGGTTATTTTTCTGCCTTAATGTTTTACCTATATGCAGATTGACTCAGAGTTCCTGTGGGGTGAAATCTAATTTTATGCAGGTTAAATGTGATCTGTAATATATAGTTGTGTGCCTTTTGTTATAAAAGAAATAAAATGAGTGGACTATATGGTATGTAAATTATATCTCAAAGCTGTTACCAAGTAAAAAAGAAATACAACTTGGTTATATAACAGTAAGGGACTATAGTGATGGTGGTGGTGGTGATGTGGATAGCTGGTGTTCACTAACATTGTGGAGAAGGGGAGGTTGGCTACCTAAAGTTATACCTTCTGTAATCTTACTGCCCCTATGGTATTCAAATAATTTTATGGGCGCTGATGAAATGTATCTTTACTAGAGGTTTTATAACCTGTGTCAGACTGAATTTATGTAATACAGTTTTTAAGAGGCAGTGATGTAATTAGTTCTAAAGAACTTGGACTTCACCAACAGGCAGATCTGGGTTCAAGTCAGAGAACCTTAAACAAGTCATTTAATCTCTCTGAGCCTTAGTTTCATCATTTGTTAAGTAAGACTAAAAATGCACACACTTTAGAGGGCTTTTATAACTGCTAGTATACGTGAACTCTCATGTTCACTGGATCTCTCTCTCCCTCCCTCCCTTCCTCCCTCCCTCCTTCTCTGTCTCTCTCTCTGCCTCTTTCTCTCCAAGTATGAATGAAATACTTAGGATAATACTTAGCAAATGGAGGGCATGTCAGAAATTAACCGTTAGTATAGCATGATAGTATTGAAAATGGCGACCAGTTGTTTACTTTTCTGTGCTGGAAACATTTTTAAATAAAATAATTGTAAAATTTCTAAAGGAAGTTTGTTAGGATGGCTTTTGAATAGGATAACAATTCAGGCTTTCTCTCTTTTTTTCCCCACTGTTGTGGAAAAATTACAGAAACTTTACAGAAGTGAGCAATGTCATTTACATAGTTATATAAATGTTTGTATCTTTATATGTGTTTTAGTGATTTATAAAAGTGTTTATAATTGACCCAATTAAAAACTTTAAAAAAAAATTTTATCTCCTGGTTTAATTAAATGGGTTTTAGATTTCTCCTGTAGAATTGAGAATCTTTAAAGTATATCGAAGAAGATTTATTACAGGATATTTTCCTCCTTGCTGCAACCTTCTGAAGAAGAGATATGTACTTATTTGATGGGTATTGGCATTTTGTTTTGTTTTTTACTCAGAAAATAAGTCTTGGCGTTTACTTTTGGATTCAGTCTAAGGAATTTACTTTCAAAATTGTGTTTTTTAGGGCAAATGGTATCATCGGAGGCAAGCTGTAAAAGAATTGCATAGCACATTGATACGTCTTTTAAATGAATTGCTGCCATGGGAACCAAAGTTAATGAAAGCTTTTCAAAGGAACAGGTAAATCAAGCTTTATTATCTTTTTTAAGGCTCTTACTTTATGATTATGGAAGGTGTCCTGGTATCATTTAGTATGGTTTTCCATTGATTTGTAATTCAGATAGTTTTGAGTACCTACTGGGTACAAGGTACCTCCTAAGCCCTGACAAAGTACTGTTGATTAAACAAAACTCTTTACTGTGTGGTTTTTTCTCCCCCAGTTTTTTTTCATTGTGGTAAAATGCACACATAAAATTTACCATCTTAACTAGTTTTAAGTATACTGTTCAGTAATATTAAATACGTTCATGATGTTGTGTCACTGTTACCCCATCCATCTCCAGAACTTCATCTTGTGAAACTGAAACGCTATACCTGTTAAATGATAACTCCCTATTCCCCCCTTCCCCCCATCCCGTGGCAACCACCATTCTACTTTTTGTATCTATGATTTTGACTAAGTACCTCATATAGTACAAAATATTTGTCTTTCTGTGACTGGCTTTATTTCACTTAGCATAATGTTCTCAGGGTTCATCCATATTGCAGCATATGTCAGAAGTTACTTCCTTTTAAAGGCTGAATAATATTGCATTTTATGCATATACCACATTGTACTTATCCATTCATCTGTAATGGGCATTTGGGAGGCTTTTCATATTTTAGCTATTATGAATAATGCTGCTATGAACATGGGTGTACAAATATCCAAGACCCTGCTTTCAAATTTTGGGGTGTATACCTAGAAGAGGAATATGGTAATTCTGTCTTTAATTTTTTGAGGAACTACCATACTGTTTTCTACAGTGACTGTACAATATTACATTCCCACCAACAGTTACAAGAGTTCCAGCTTCTCCACATCCTCACCAACATTTGCTATTTTCTTTTTTTTTAATTGCCATCCTAATGAATATGAGGTGGTATATCATTGCAGTTTGGATTTGCATTTCCCTAATGATTAGTGAGATTGAGTGTTTTTTCATGTGCTTATGGCAATTTATATATCTTTGGAGAAATGTTTAGAGATTTTTTTGATTATTGATTCAATTTCCTTACTAGTTATAAATCTATTCAGACAGACAAACTCAAATGTCAGATGGTGATAAGTGCTGTGAAGAAAAATGAAGCAGGTTAAGGGGAATAAGAAATGCTTAGTTTGGATGGGATAATGATTGGTCATTTACCAGGGTGTTGGAGAACGCTTCTCTGATGAGTTGCTGTTTGAAAAGAGACCTGAAGGAAATAGGGGAGAGAGCCAAGTGGATATCTAAGAGAAAAGAAGATGTAGAAGCCCTAAGGTTAAA
The DNA here is from genome assembly GCF_005190385.1 of Monodon monoceros. Classification (NCBI taxonomy): domain Eukaryota; kingdom Metazoa; phylum Chordata; class Mammalia; order Artiodactyla; family Monodontidae; genus Monodon; species Monodon monoceros. The sequence goes on from NW_021703782.1 coordinate 57,541,856, forward strand.
AGCATGATTGACATTTATAGGAAATGCAAAGGGGCAAGAATAACCAGAGCTGAGTGAGTGAGGAGGAAAGTGGTAAGAGTCAAGAGTCAGAGAAGTATAGGGAAAGGTAGCCTACGTGTTTAAGGATTTTGGCTTTTGCTCTGAGATGAGAAGCCATTGAAGAGCTTTAAACAGAGGAAGTACATGATCTGACTTATGTTTTAAAGCACTTGCTCTGCCTGTTCTGTTGAGATAGTGTAGTGTGGGATGATGATAAAGGCAGGGAAGTCAGTTACACTATAGTAGTATTCCAGGCAAAAAATGATAGTGGCTTGGACCATGATAGTAGCCATGCAGACGGCAGGGAGTGCTTGGATTCTGGATAGATCTTGAAAGTAGGACTAGTAGAATTTCCTTAAGGCTTGCATATGGAGTGTCAGAAAAAATGAGGAGAAAAAGATGGTGCCTAATATTTTTTATCTAAACAACTGGAATAATGCAATTGCCATTAGCTGAGATAGGGGAAACAAAGAAGTAGTTTTGGGGAGGGGGTGGATTCAGGAGTTTGGATTTCAACATGTTAAGTTTGATATGCCTTTCAGATGTCTAATTGGAGTTACTGAGTAGGCAGTTTAGCATATTAGTCCCAGTTAAAGGGAGTAAGCCAGGCTGGAGGTATAAATTTGGGGGTTGTCAGGATATAGATTATATTTAAGCTGTGAGATGGTAGAAATCACCTACTATATGAGCATAGATAAGAGAGACTGAACGCTGGGACATTCCAACAGTTAGAGTTGATGGAGATGGCAGGACTCAGCAGAAATGACTGAGAAGGAGTATTCAGCAAGGTAGGAGCATAACCAAGAGTGGTGTCTTAGAAACCAGGTAAAGAAGATGTTTTAAAAAGGAGGCTGCTCATGATGGATTGAGGAAGATGAGGACGAGAATTCATTGTTAAATTTGGCAATATCATTGATGACCTTGGGTAGCTGTGTTGATAGAGATGTGGGTAAAAGTCTAAAGAGTCTGTTCAAGAGAATTAGGGGTGAGGAACTGGAGTTTTTCTATAAAAGTAGAGCAGAGAAATAGGGCAGTACCTGGAAGGACAAGTTGGAGTCAAGTTGGGTCATTTGTTTTTATTAATGGGAGAAATAACATGTTTGTATACTGGTGGAAATGATTGAATAGAGGGGCACAAATGAACTCAGACAATGGAAGGGATGTTTGGTTGAGTGAGATTCTTGACTAGGTGAAAGAAGATGCATAAGTTGGAAGGGTTAGTTAGCCTAGACAGGAAGATGGAGAATATGAGTACAGATGAAGGTCTCAAGTTGCAGACGGGGTGTGAGCATATGAGAGTTCTTGTCTGATTGCTTCCATTTTCCCTGAAATAAGGAGCAAAGTCATTAGCTGAGTTGAGAAGAAGACTGAGAAGGGAGGAACTTTATACTACCCCCATATAGATATTAATGAAATGAAATTAATTTTACAGTTATCCTTTGGTAACCCACTCTAGTATCTTACAGCCCTCATCTGCTCTATAAAACCCTTAAGCAATAATTGAAAGATAAATAAATTGAGAGTAATTATTAACTAACATTTGTTGAATATTTATGTGCCACACAAACTATGAAGTAAGTGCTATTATTATCCTCATTGTACAAATAAGTAAACTGATGCTTAGAAAGTTTAAGGAACTTGCCCAAAGTCTTACAACTGTTAAGTGACAGAGGTGAGATTTAAACTCCAATATGCACACATAGGAATTTTTTTTTTTTGATGTGGACCATATTCAAAGTCTTTATTGAATTTGTTACAACATTGCTTCTGTTTTATGTTTTGACCTTTTGGCCACGAGGCATGTGGGGATCCTAGCTCCCTGACCAGGGATCGAACCCACACCCCCTGCATTGGAAGGCGAAGTCCTAACCACTGGACCACCAGGGAAGTCCCACACAGATAGGAATTTGTAGCAAAAGTAAATTGGAGAATGTATGTTCAGATTTTTTTTAAACAAACAAAAATAAACAAAAGGTAAAAGTAAAATAGAGAAACTCAGTTGAAAGCAAATGAATAACAAAGGATCTCTAAAATATCATGTAATCATTTGGAAATGTTTCTATCTCTCTTAGTGTTATAGAAACATAGGTATTATGTTTTTATGTGAAAAGGATCTCTGAAAGATCACTTTTCAGCTTTGTTTCCCTATGCTTAATTTAAAAAAATAATTTCTAGTGAGACCCAAAGGTTTAGGTATGATTGCTGTCAGGATTAAATGATGGATTGTTTTTGTGTTACTCTTTGTATAACAGTCAAAAATAATACACACTGTTTCTTAGAACTTTTTGATTAACTCTTTTAAATGACCTTTTAAACTATATTATGATCAGCAGTTTTAAGACTATCTCAAATCTATTTCTATCAGTGCAGCTAGAAAAAAAATTACCTTTTTCGCATTTAATAGGTCTAACAGCAGCCTTTAGAAAGACAAATAGGTATATGTTCGAACACTTTATTCTGAAATTGCACATATATTTTTTTAAGTTTCTTATGCCTACACCCTGTGTTTTGTCTTCTTGAACAATAGTCATTGGCATCTTAGACACACTTGGTTAAAACATAGGTTTAGTGACTTAATTGAAAATAGTAAAATATAGCTTAAAATGTTAGAAGATACTTTAGCTTCCAAGAGTTCAATACGTATGTATTGTTTGTTGTGTCGAATATTTTTCTTCAGGAGTCGCCTAAAGAAAGACTATGATGATTTCAGAAGACAGCCTGATCACGATAAATTTACTGGAGAACTGTGGACTGCTGAAGAAGGTGAAGGAGATCCTGGAAAAGAATCTCCAAAAGTAGAACTCAGTAGCAAGTCTATAGACACCACAGAACCTCTAGATATCCTGGAGAAGGATCATTTTGATTCAGGTAGGCGTTCAAACTTTCTTTAAATCAACACTAAAAGCACAAAGAGAAATTTTAGTATCTTTTGTGGAGATAAAGGATAATCTGGTTAATGAAGTTCATTGATTGGGGAAATCTTTTATGTTTGAATGTGTACTAATGTCTTATTAAAGGTTCTTTGGAGTCATTATTACTGTTCTAGGAGTTTCTGGAGTCAGTGCCCGACTCCAAAGTGTAGGCATGTTATTGCTCATTACAGACCACACATCACTGATATGCAGTCCCTTTGAAATAGGTTTAGCCTCTTCTTTTTATTATTATTAATTTTGAAGCACTATTTCTGATGTTTGCTTTAAATGGAACTTGTCAAGTCCCTGATAATTGTGAAGATTTTTTTTTTTTTTATGAGGAATGATCAAGGTTGATGGCCTAATAAGACCAGAGTGGACACCTCATTCTTATAAGGAGGCTGGATTAGATGATCTGTAATTCATTTCAGTTTATCAGATTATTTTATTCTATAAATCTAGTTAAATAACTTTCTTTAGTTATCTAAGAGGTATAAAAATTTTTGGTTAGAAATGTATTAACCTATTGTTTTCCATGTCTGGTGAATTGAAAAAGAGTAACTTCTCATCAACCCAGTTTGATCAGATACGAACATAAATTTTTTACTGTAGGAATAATTAAACACCAGAAAAAGCTGGACGTTTTTTATTCCGTAGAGTCTCTCTCTAAAAATAGAAAATATGGAGAACCATCTCTCTTTGATACGAAGGTTTCCCTATCTAGAAGGAGAGCACTAGACTAGATTCCTTTCCAAATCTAAATTCTGAGTCCTAATTGCTGGCTTGAGTGTCTCTTTAAAAGATGTAAACTTTCCTTTTACACTTGTATTGGCAGCAGAATTTGATCAAAAATAATTTCCTTATTAATAATATGTTGTTCTTGGGAATGGTTACAATGTCAGGATTACCATGTCAAAGGTCACCTTACCTTAATTTCCATCAGTGGTACTGAGACTTTTGAATCGCCCTACAGGTTTCTTAATAAATTGCTTGTTCAAAGATTGACTTTCTTTTTTATAATTGGTCTTACCATTGCTATTCAGTTGCTGTTTTATATAAACAAAATGCTTGTTTTATAATTTTCAGGTGATATGAAATTGTCAGAAATAGATTTACCTACGGCCAGAAGCAAGTTGCTGAAAAAAGAATTGCCTTCTAAAGATGTATCTAAGACACTGCCTAAAACACTTAAACGGCAGTCCAAACAAACTAATTATCTGGATGATAGCACAAAAGAGCTTTCCCCAAGGAAGAAAGCAAAGTTAAGCACAAATGAGACAACAGTTGAGACTGTAGAAGGTGATATGCAAATTGACTGTTTGAATGAATCAAAGCATACAGAGCCACTGTTTCCAGAGTCATTTGCCTCATTGGATTCAACACCAGTGTCTACTCTCCAGAAAGGGACCAAACCTATTCAGGCCTTGCTTGCAAAGAATATTGGGAACAAAGTGACCTTAACAAATCAACTGCCCCCTTCCACAGGTAGAAGTGCTCCTGCTGTGGAAAAGCCAGTTATATCTCCTCCAGAAGCAAGCCCCATAAAGCCAGCATTGACCTGCCACACCAGTACAAAAGGTCCTTTACAGATGGTATACAAAATGCCCTGTGGCCAGTGGTTGCCCATAGATCTTCATAACAGCTCTGTAAAGATTCAGATGCAACCTATGCTGGATCCTAAAACAGGAGAAAAAATCATGCAGCAGGTTCTCATTCTGCCTAAGAATTTTGTAATTCAGCACAAGGAAGGGAAAGCGATTGCAAAAGAAATACCACCACTTCAACAAAAAGGTACAGAACGACATGGTTCATCTTTCCCACAGACAGCAAATGTAAACTCTTCTTTAGCATCAGTTCTTGTCAACCCAACAGGAACTGTTTCTACCCAACTACCTAATACAGCTTTCAACAAGACAGTTACACCTTTGTCAAATGTGAGTAATGCTAGACCACAGCCTTTGACACCTGTAACCTCCATAAGTAATTTATTAACACCACCAGTTAAGACTAGCCAGAGTGACCCAGGAAAAGTCAAGAATGCAGTTTCAGCAGCCGCATTCCCCCAGCCCATTGCTTCACCCACCATTTCCTCAACAGTTCAGCCTCAGTTATCAGCAACAACACTAAATGGATCTACAAATCCCGGTAGTTCCCTCAACTGTTTTGCACAACAAACTGCTGATTCTTCTGAAGCAAAGCAAGAACTGAAAACTGTATGCATAAGAGATTCACAGTCAATTCTTGTTAGGACACGAGGTGGGAACACTGGAGTTGTAAAAGTACAGACCAATCCAGATCAAAATTCATCCAATAGTTTATCTTCAAGTTCAGTTTTTACTTTTGCTCCTCAGCTTCAGGCATTTCTAGTGCCAAAATCAGCAACTTCATCATCCTCTGCTTTTTCGCCAGTAGCTGGAACAACTGCTACATCTAGTCTCCCACCTTTTGGCCAAGCACCTACTTCTGTTTCCATTCCAGCTGGCTTTAATCCATCCACGGGGAAAAATCTTAAATTTACATTAAGCCAACCTTCCTGCAGTAGTAATTTGGGGCACATGATAGATAAAACTTCACACATGCCCTCCTCTCCCTTAAAGTCTTCTGTTTCTTCTAGCACTCTCCTACCATCAACAGCAAATAGTTCAGTAAGCGTAATTAGCATATCAACAGGAAATTTTGGACAAACCAGTGCAAATGCTATTCATACACCAGCTAAACAGCAACAAGTAGATGATGTCACAAAAAGTTACCCTGTTACAAGATCAGAAGCAACAGCAGCAGCAAATGAAGATACGGTCAGTGGGACTCCAGTTCAGAAACTTATGCTGGTGTCAGCTCCATCTATTCTTTCTTCTGGCAGTGGAACTGCAATTAATGTGGCACCTGCACCAACATCTGCAGGTGTTTCTGCCCAGAAATTAGTTTTTATTAATGCTGCAATTCCCAGTGGCACTTCAACCCCAACTATTGTGGCAGAACCATTAAAACAAACTCTTCCTCCTCCCTTGAGTAAAACATATGTTAAGGCTCCAGAGCAGCCCCAGATAGTACTAATTCCATCTACAGTGGGAGCACCAATAAAAATAAATTCGTCACCAACTGTGTCTCAGATAAAAGATGTGAAAATTGGGCTAAACATAGGCCAAGCAATTGTAAATACTTCAGGCAGTGTGCCAGCTATGCCGTCAATTAACCTATTGCAAAATGTAACCCCAAAAGGAGAAGAAAAAAGTACCAAGGGCTACGTTTTGCCGCTGTCAACAAGTGGTAATTCAATTCCAGTAAGCTCAAATTTTGTGAGTCAAAATATTACTCCTGTTAATGAATCAGTGGTTTCTGCTTCAAGAACAGTAAACATGTTTTCAGTAACAGGAGCAAATGTATCTTTGGGTTCTCTTTCAGTGACCTCAACCTCTGCCTCAGTTGGGACACGACCTCCTGTTTTAGTCAGTGGAAATGATACCTCTTCAAGAATTATGCCTATTTTGTCAAATAGACTTTGCACGTCAAATCTCGGAAACACTGTGGCTATATCAACTGTGAAAACAGGACATCTTGCATCATCTGTTCTGATTTCAAATACACAACCAACAGTGTCTCCTAAATGTCTGACATCAGCTTTGCAAATCCCTGTTACAGTTGCCTTGCCTACATCTGTGACTGTATCCCCTAAAATAATCAACACAGTTCCACAAGCCGCAACAGTACCAGGAGCCACACGTTCTGTATCTCTTTCTAAAAGACAATCTCGGACTTCCGTCCAGTTTCAGTCACCAGGGGTTTCAACTACAGTGCCAACAAGCATAAACACAAATAAACCTCAAACTGAATTTCCATCCCTTTCACCGAATCCAGGTAAAATAATTAACATTTCCAATTTTGCTTCTCTGCCAAACCAGCAACTGTCCCCTGCTTTCGTAAAATCAACCCCCAGTTACAGTTCTGCTCCAGCTGGCACTGCCGTTCACACTGGTGCAGCACCATCAAATGTAACTAGTGTGGCAGGGGGCCAGTTCAGTGAGCCTTGTATTCAGCAAAAAATAGTCATCAATACCAGTACGCCTTTGGCACCTGGCACACAAATCATGATTAACGGAACCCGCTTTATTGTTCCACCACAAGGTCTTGGAGCTGGCAGCCATGTTCTCCTTATATCCACTAATCCAAAATACGGACCTCCCTTAGTTCTTAACAGTGGCCAAGGCATTCAGCCTACACCGGTAGATAACCTGGCCCAGAAGATCACGCTAGCATCAAATAATTCTTTAAGTGGGCAACCTGTGAAACATTCTCTAAGAAGCTCTACAAAAATTGTAAACTCTCTTGGGAATGCAAGTTCTCTACCCACAGTACATGCAGCACCACAGATCATAAACCCAGCTGCTGAAGTTTCTGTACCACCTCCTGCACCAACAGTGTCATTGACTTCAGTAATTAAGTCTCCTCCAGCTACTCTTTTGGCTAAGACATCTTTGGTTTCTGCCATTTGCTCTAGTAATCCTTCACTGCCGAGTAGCACTTCAGTATTTCATTTGGATACATCAGTCAAAAAATTGTTGGTCAGCCCAGAAGGAGCCATTTTGAATACCATAAATACTCCATCATCTAAGGTTTCTTCACTCTCTTCATCACTCTCTCAAATTGTTGTATCTGCCAGTCGAAATCCTGCCTCTGTCTTCCCTGCTTTTCAGTCATCTGGCTTAGAGAAGCCTGACACAGCTGCATCTTGAATTTAGACTAAACGAGCCAGTTTTTAAATAATGGGGCATTGTTTTGACTCCCATAAAAATTTTAACTTTATTATACTGTTGAAAACATACATAGTGTGTGTGTGTGTGTGTGTGTGTATGTGTGTTTTAATGTATCTTTTCATTAGCTTGCAACAAGGCTTTGTTTTTCTTGGGGAGGGAAAAATCTGTTCCATTTCACTCATTGATATGAGTATGTTTTCAAAGGTTATTTGTTTAAAATAGACAGGACTTACCTGTCTATATAACATGAATTGAACAAAGTCAAATTTGACTAGTTTGGAGTAAGCTAGGCTTTTGCACACTTGCATTGACATGTTTCTTCTTGAATTTGGACTGTTGCAGCGTGGCTCTACAATATGGTATTCTGTGTCTTTAGTGGAATCTTATTTTTGTTTCTGTAAGAAAATATATATATATATATTTATGCATTGTGAAAATGCAGTCCATTGTGTAAAATTGTACATATTCCTAAATCCTTAACAACCTGTACTAAACTATATGTACAAAGAACTATGCTGTCTTATTTATGTTTTGTTTACATAATGTATAGTTTTTTAAGTATTTTAGTAATTTTGGACCAGTGAACTGTTAGCATCAATGCAGAAGAATCTGCATGTAATAAACTGAGTTGCTGTATTTCCTTGTTTGAATACCATTTTTAAAGTGCGTTCTTGTTCCATTGAAAGACTACATGATAGAAGATGAGGACAGATCTTTACAAAAAGGAATTTAGGCTAGGAAATTTGAATTAATAATAGCATTTGTACAAGGCTTTAGAATTTACAAACTTTACTTCCACGTATCTCATTTGACTTTCACAGTACTCTTGAGAGCTTAAATGATGTGCCCTGGGTCACTCAGCTAGTTGGTGGTATAGCCAGTATTTGAACCTAATGCTTAAAATCATTTCTGCATAACTTTACATTACTTCTGCTTTAAAATTTCACTCTGGATTTCATTGTTTTAACTTTTTTCTCTTAATCCACCACCAGATTCTACATTGATCAAAATAAGTAATCTTAAAGGCCAGTGTGTTTGGTCTGTGTTTATACATCCCAAATATGTTTTTTTAATTTTTTATTTTTAAATAATTTTAGATTTACAGGAAGTTGCAATGATAGTACAGAGAGGCTTGGGGTACCCTTCACCTAGTTTCCCCCGATACATTTATTTTTACATTGAGGGGTTGGTTCATAGTTGACTGATTTTCCAAAATGATATTTAAAAACATGAATTTTTTTTGTTTGTTTAGAATGACAAATGAATGTGAACACTTTCAATTATTTATAAGTACTCTCTTTTTGTGTGTATTTTTCAGTTACAGAGCAGTTACTTAAATTCCATTGTAAAGCAATGTTTATATGGACCAGCTTATTCTTGGGGTTCAACTTTATGGTATTTCAGAATTTGCCTCATTTTAAATAAAAGGTAGATTTTATACTTACTTGATGTTTATATCCATTATCTTTTTGGGGATACTGATTGTAAACTCATCCACATCCCATTTATAATGATATTATTAAACCTGATCACATGGAGTTGTAGTCTAGGGTTGAAGAGTAGGCCTAAAGACTTCTTTTGAAACTACATTGAAATTTATTAGTTGAAGAGGGCAGTGAGGGTATTCCTGGAAAGTTGCTAAAGGCTCTCAAAAGCCTAGATTTATACTCTAAGACAGTACCTTTGCTGATCATGTCTGTGCTTCACTCTGTAGTCACCTTCCCCCTTGCCTTGTCAGTTTAGAAACCTTGGATTTCAGGGGGAAGTGGGTGATGTTTGAAGTACATTGCATTGTACATACACGGTGCACAATAAATGAATGTATTTACCTACTCAACTTCTTAAAACAAAACAACCTAAAACTATTCATCTTTTGTCTGAAAAGAATTCTCTGCACCACTTCCAGAAACGAATTTACCGAATTACTTATGACACACTTTATTCCCAGTGAAGGCCCCTCACTTATTAACCACTAATTCTTTTCTGACTCCTAAATCAGAATCCTAATATGACTTTCAAAGCTCTGTGTGATCTGGTGAACCTTAAAGTCCCTGCTCCCCGTTTAGGCTTTTAGAGCCTAAAAGGCTCTTCAGTCTGTTCCTGCTTACCTCTCCAGCTTCATTTCAATTGACTCTCCCCCTTGCTTTCTGTACTCAAGCTTTCTTTTAGTTCCTAGAAAGTTCAAGACCTCAAGGTCTTCCCAGATGTTCCCTTTAACTTAATGTTTCATTTCAGGTTCTCATTACATATTACATAACTCCCTCTCCTTACCCCAGCCAGCATCATGCTATTGCAGTCACTCAGAGATTGAGGTCATAGTGTGAGAAATGCATAGTACTCCTTCACAACTGTAATAAAATGATCTGTATGTAATTATTTAATGCCTGTCATTTTTTAAAAGAGAGAGACCTTGTCAGTCATCTTCATCATTGTCACCCTAGCAACTGGCACATAGTAGATATTCAATATGTATTTGTTGAATGAGTGAGGAATCTAATTAGCTTCTTATATTATTTAAGGTCTAGTTTCCTTTTAAAAAAAAGAATGCCCCGTTTTTACTAGAAATTTGACTAAATTAATGGATTTATATAATCAAAAAGTCAAATTCCTTTTCCTTTGCCTCCAGTTTGGAAGGTCATGTGGATTTCTGGGATCTTGGCCAAAGAGTACAAAGTCAAATTCCTCAGTTCTTTGTGTTCAGTGTTTTTAAGTATTCTTAAAGGTCATCTATTAAAGCATTCATGTAAAGGAAGAAAAGTCACCACAATGCTACCTGGAAGACTTCATGGTCCTGGAAGGGTGTTTCTACCCTTAGTATAGAATTAGTAGGCCATTTGGATGTCAGTATTCAATATCATTTTAAATGCTAAGATAAAACATGCTGAAATAACATACCTCCTTCTCATGTGTTAGCTCTTTTCTCTCATTCCCTATGATTTTTCCTACCAAAAAAACTTTCCTTTGTGATTTTATATATATATATATATATATATTAAATACTAAGTGGCTGCTTAGATTCCTGCTTTCATTCCAAGATTCCAATTTTATTGATATATTTAATAAGTAATTGACATCAATAGTTTTATGATCAAAGCAGCGATGGCTATAATATACACTAAGATAAATGGAAATGTTTGTTTGGTCTACTGTATCATTGACTTAGAATGAATTTAGAAATACTTAATATTAAAAGCTTGAGAAGATGGCAGGATCTGAAAGTGATCTAAGAAATTTGATGGGGAGTCTAGTTATTCAAAGTTATACTGTACTGTAACATAGAGATGATACATAACTCACTTTAAGTTCTTTCCAGAGGTTGTATTGCCAACACCTGAACCCGAAGCCTCATTGTCACTATAATGCTGTCATCTGCCCCAGGTATTTTTCTTCATTTGTTCAAAAAGCACTTACTATGCACACCATGGTGCTTGATGCTTGCTTGTTTATTAACAAGAAAGCTGAAGGGCATGGCATGGTTCAGGTTCTTATAGTTTAACTTGGAGACAAACTGTGAAAAAAATCTACAGTTTTTTGGTTCTACAGAACCAAAATTGTGTGTTCTTATGTATGTAATCTTTAATATCATTCTTAATGTAGTTATCAACATGAACTCAAAAGCATAATTATCAACATAAAATCAGAGAGTTGTATAAATTCATTCTACACATTTATTGAGAACCATATAGTAGAAAAGATGTTGTAGGAATAGCATAGATAAGTAAGATCCCTTCCCCGTCCTCAACACAAAAATCAAAAGAATATAACAAGCTAAAAGTAAATGTCAGAGGAATAAAGAACTAAGAGTTTAGTAGGGAGGTGCCAGAGGTTTCAAACACAAGGTGGCGTTTTTGACGGGACAAAGTATGTTTAGAACCAAGCCTGCAGAGACTCAGTCTCACAATATCACAAGGAAGTTAACAATACTCTATTGTATATTTGGAAGTTGCTAAGAGAGTAGATCTTAAAAGTTCTTATCACAAGAAGAAAAAATTGTAACTCTGTGTGGTGAATGTTAACTTATTGTGGTTATATGTCAATTGTACCTCAAGTTCTTAAAAAAGAGAAGCACAAGGAACATATAAGGAACAGAGCAACTGGGTTTGAATAGAATATTACGGGTTAAGAGGACTGGAAGCAAAAGTGACATTCACACGTAAGGTGAAGATTATTAAAGTACCACCCAGGATTACCATTCAGGATTGCTATGAGAACTAGATAAGATAATGCCTGCCACATAGTAAATGTTAATAAATAGTAGCTGCGATCATTCACCTGACTAGAGACAGGGAGGCCAATTGATTACTCGGTGAGTTGAGCAGGTGATGTGAAGACCTGTCACCTGGCAGTATTGGTAGCAACAGAGAGGTTAAGGGGGGAAAAAAGATGGACACTATTTAGATTGGAAAGGATAGAGAAAGGGGATTTTTAAAGGGAAAGCTTTTTGACTATAAAATTTAGAAACATTTAAGCAACAAAATATCATGAACAAAGTGTTATCTCCCCTAAATTAATCTATGAGTTTAGTGCTAAACTAATGAAAATACTAATAGGTTCATTTGGGGGTGATGTTTTTTTCAATTTTGTTTGGGGTTTTGTTTTTGGTGGGGTTCTTGTTTTGGGGTTTTTTTGTTTTGTTTTTTAAAAAAAGAATTTATTTGCAACTGCAAAGGGGAAAGATGGTTCTCATAGCAATCTTTTAGCACCTGGAATGTTGGAACATTCTGTTGGTTCATCCACTATGAGCATATTGGTGGAAAACCATATGAAAATACAAACTTCTGAAGAAGTATCAGTTTTTTTTTAATTTTACTTTATTTTTTTGTACAGCAGTTTCTTATTAGTCATCCATTTTATACATATTAGTGTATACATGTCTATCCCAATCTCCCAATTCATCCCACCCCCCTCCCCCCACCCCGCTTTCCCCCCTTGGTGTCCATACATTTGTTCTCTACATCTGTGTCTCTATTTCTGCCCTGCAAACCGGTTCATCTGTACCATTTTTCTAGGTTCCACGTATATGCGTTAATATATGATGTTTATTTTTCTCTTTCTGACTGACTTCACTCTGTATGACAGTCTCTGGGTCCATCCACATCTCTACAAATGACCCAATTGTGTTCCTTTTTATGGCTGAGTAATATTCCATTGTATATATGTACCACATCTTTATCCATTCGTCTGTCAATGGGCATTTAGGTGGCTTCCATGACCTGACTGTTGTAAATAGTGCTGCAATGAACATTGGGGTGCATGTGTCTTTTTGAATTATGGTTTTCTCTGGGTGTATGCCCAGTAGTGGGATTGCTGGGGCATATAGTAATTCTATTTTTAGTTTTTTAAGGAACGTCCATAGTGTTCTCCACAGTGGCTGTATCAATTTACATTTGGTGGGGTTCTTGTTTTATATCACTTTTTAAATCAAAATTTATTGAGATAAGTAGTTTTTTTTTTTTACAGATTTCTTCTGACAGTTCATAGCGTATATAAATGGTCTTTATTGATTTAAATGTCTCTCCCTGATCATATAAAAATTCAATTATGGGTTAAATAATAGTGGGCCATTTAGTTCAACCTAAATACAGTACATATATGGATCTAATTCTAGAGTCTAATGGTCTGATATCCATAAGAATTTTATTATAACCATCTAGATTTGCAAAACACTATCTTAGGAATTACAATTCTATCAAACTTCAATTTGAGCAAATGTAGCATCAATTAAGTAAAAGCAGTTAATCTGAAAAGAGATTTATTTAAATTATTTTTAAAGAGAGAAAACACAGATGTCCTGCTATGGATGTTTAGGAGCTGGCTGCTGTAAACCTGAATCAGACCTGCAGGCGATGCTCATGCCTGAGCCCTCACAGCTGAAACCTCTCCCTTCCTTTGGGACCTGATGATTCAGGGAGTCTCCTGATACTCTCCCACCTCTGACCAGGGCTGCATGTGGAACAGTGGGGGCAACTTGGGAAAAGCTGGAATTTAAACTGCTTCAGCCAATTTTTGTCTGTTTTGATTATTTTCTTAGCTCAGTGAACTTGCACTCAGCCAAGCTGCCGAACAAGTTTCTTGAGCTTTTTTCTCATGGGAGACAATCCAGCTTTGATAAAAGGAAGTGCTTCTTTCCAACTCTTTCTCAAGGCCATCCCTTCTAGGGGGTCATGTTTCTGATGTATATGACTAATAATTTTTGTGCACTTTGGGACATTTCTTCTCGATTTATATGCAGTAAATTCTCTCCTTGATTGATTTCGATTTTCTGCAAATTTGCATCACACTTTTTTTGTTTTTTGGGTTTTTTTTAAGAATACCTTTTCTCTCTCCTAACTTTATTTATTTATTTATTTGTTGGCCACATGAGGCCAATATCTGGATGTTTGAACGGGGGGTACCATAGCAGGTCTATGTCAGGGGGAGGCAGCCATAGTTAGAAGCTTGGGCACGGGGTATTGGCGCCTGAGCAGGGAAAGGTGTGTTCCAGTTAGGGAGCTGGTGGTGGTCCACAGCAAGACTTTGAGGTCTGAACAAGGACTGGAGGGCATCTGTTGAGGGGGGTGGGACGGCATGAAAGATTGATGGTGAAATGCTTACCTACAAAGGTGATTCATGCAGTAAATTGGTAATCTGAGATTAACAGAAGCCATTTTCTCACTATGGGGAGAAATTGATTTAAAAATATGAAAAGAGATCAGAATGAAAAAAGAATGAACCCTTTGTAGTTGATTTAAGATTGGAGTTATCAGTGTGAACTCATGATTTTCAATATATAGAGAAATAAGTAATGAGGTAAATGTGCTCACTTTGTAATTGGGTTTTCTTTTTATTGTTGAGTTGTAAGAGTTACTTATATATACCACATACAATTCCGTTATCAGTTATATCACTTGCAGATATTTTCTCCCAGTGCTGTGTGTCTCCTCCTTCTTGATTTGTCCTTCATTTGAAGCACAGCGCTTTCAATTTTGATGAATTCCTATTTACCAACATTACTTGTGGTTTTGCATCATAACTAAGAAACCATTACCAAATCTAACGTTGCAAGGATTTACTCTTTTGTTTTCTCCTAAGAGAAACAAGGAGAAATCTTAACTAGGGAGTAGTCTTAACTCCTATACTTAGCTCTATGATTTTTTTTTTGAGCTAATTTTTGTAATGGTGTGAGATAGGGATCCAACTTTATTCTTTTGTCAAAAAAAATTGTTTTTGCATTCCCACTAACACTTTTATTAATTACAGGAGGATTGGTTATAGCAGGGTGAAGGGGTGATTCAGTGACACACAATAGTAAATAAATAAGCAGCTGTGGTTGGTCTTGGGGGGGGCACAGGTTCTTCTATAAGAAGGGGAGGATTGAGGCTCAGGGCCCTGTCATGAGGACAGACGCTGGCCAAATCCTAATGAACTTTTCTTTTTCAGAATTTATTTGTTTGAAAATGGGAGGGAGAGGGCTTATTTTAAGTGTTAAGACTGGACAGAATCAGGAAGGGCAGTGGGGGAGGGTCTTTTAGTATTTTGTGGAATGACATTTTTTTTCAGTGTGTGTGATGTCTCTTTATTCAGTGTTTTTTCTCCTCTGTGCAATCTTGTCTTTTGGTGAAAATGATGCAGTTATGCCACACTGGCATTTCCAATGACACAAGGTGATTTTAGGTGGTTTACGGACTTGGCATTAAACAACAGTGAGTCACAGAGTGAGCAAGTCATTTCTTTCTCTTGCAAGCCTTCTAATTAGGTCAAAAGATTTTCTCTGATTCTTGCTAATCTCCCTCTTTAATAACGAGGGCACGTCTCAAGTTGACAGCATTCTGTGACCATCAGTATCTTCCTAGGTTTCAATAAAAGTAATTTGCTTTCATTATCTTCATTTTTTATAATCATCCTCTACTTATGAAAAATGATACTGATTTTCCATTTAGGATGGTGATATAAGTTAAGCCAAAAAAATTTTTCAGTGAAAAGAAAAACAGACAGATGTTATGTAGATGTCACACAGATAAATTGCAATATATTTATACAAATAATGACACCATTCCAGAATTTCTGGTCCCTTATGATTTCTTCTGCATGTGCTTTTGAGAGGGATTTGGGAGCTCAAAGGAGCTAAATTGCCTTTGGAATATTTAAGACAAGACATCAGCCAAACTACAGTAGCTTTTACTTGTTTACAAGTCCTTACACCACCTTCTGGCTTAACAGAAAGTTCTTGTCATTAATTATCATAGCATTGATCCTTGAAGTGAAATGTGATTAGAACTGCACGATATGTATTGCTGAAGATACAGGATCTCTGCAGTATATTATTGTAGCATCATGGAATTTTAGAAAACAAAGAGACATTACTGACACTTTCCTGATCAGGTGAATCTGACTATAATTTGGTAGGTCATTTAGCTCTTGGTCTTAAACCTGTAAAGGTATCCTTTGTGAGTGCTCTGCAGCACAGACTCACCTGCAACAGTCCTGTTAGAGTTCATGTAGGTCAAGAGGCTGCGTCTTCAAAAATCAGAATAGCAGTTTGTTAGTTATTAGCCATATTTCAACTTAAAAAGAAATCAGATGATCCCAGAACACATACTTGAAAGATCTTCCTCAGAAAATAATACTGTAGATTTATTATTACTGGCACAGAGAGTATCATCCATTACAATGTTTATTGACAAAGCTTTTCCCATTTTAATATTTATCATTTCCTCAATCAGTATTGCTAGTTGCCCTATAAAGAATTTAACAGCCAGCTTAATAGTAGAGATGATGTACACTGTTTCTACAGCATTCTGAAGCAGAACATGACATGTCCACATCAAATTCAACAAAAAGTGTGAGGGAAATCATTTCAGCATCTCTCAGGGGCCTCGCTGGCTCTCACGGAGAGTAAGGTGGTGGTGACTGTTCTGTGGAGAGTTTCTCATAGGCAGGTGGAGCGTTGGGAACCTGTAAGGGTGAGAAAGGAGAGCATGGGCTTGGCAGCAGTACATATGGTTCTGGAAGAGGGATTAAGTCAAAATAGTTAGCATGATGTTTATACTTTTGCTCTGGATTGAAACTTGTTTAACTGTCCACAGCTAATTTCCACCCAATGAGGTAATCGTTATTAGGTTACACAAGTATATATGTTGAAGCATTGTTGGGGGAAACAATGGCAGAGAAAAAAAAGGGCTAAGTGGCTTCCCAAAAATTTCAGAAACTTATTTATACCTGGATTATCCTTGTCAGTAGAAGCCCCAAACCTAACTAATGAATTCTTGAATCCTGTTAAACAGACACCGATCGCACTGCATCTTTACCACAAGCATAAATCCCTATAGTCGTGTCTAAAGGCCACTGCTACTATCAACAGAGCACAAATGTGTCAGCCTTCATTTAATGCTCACAACAGCCCTGGGAGTATTTTCAAGGTTTTCATGTTACAGGTCGGGAAACTGAGGCACAAGGAGGTTAAGTCACTTGCCGAAGATCACACAACTGGTAAGTCATGGAGTAACTTGGCTCTGGAGTCAGTGCTCTCAAAAACTATGATGTACTACATCTATACCAGCACTGTCCAATAGAAATAGAGTGTACCACATATGTGATTTTAAATTTTCTAGTAGCTACAGTTTAAAAAATTAAGAGAAACAGGTAAAATTGATCTCACTAATGTATTTTATTTAACCCCACCTACCAAAATATTATCACTTTGACATGTAGTCAATAAAAAATCATTAATGAATTATACTCTTTTCCTCATACTAAGTTTTTGAAATCTGGTATGTATTCCAGCACATCTTAATTCAAACAACTCTGTTTCAAGTGTTCAATAGCCACATGTGACTAGTGGCTACCCTATTGAACAGTGCAACTCTATACAGTTAATAGTAGGTACTTTTTTTTTCTCCGTTAGATAATATCTATGTTCAGGACAAAGGCAATTATACTAAATACATAAGACAAAAGTATATTGTAACCAGAACCAAATTCTTCCTTTAGATCTTACATGTGGGGTCTCATTATTGACCCTGGAAAATCTGGGTATGAGAGGACACAATTTAAGAAAATCTCTATGATTCCCTTGTTTTTAATCTTACTATTTATTTTTTATTATGGTAAAATATACATAACAAAAATTTACCATTTTAACCACTTTTTAAAGTCAGTAGCATTAAGCACATTCACATTGCCCTTGCTTTCTAAATGGGAATAATTTTATTCATTTAAGTTAAAACCAGCCATACACAAAAAACACCAAGATACAGGATCTCAACCTACCACAGGTTCACAATTGTTCTCTTGAAAAGGCAGTTTGGCGTCCTGGTAACCAAGCCCCTCACATGAACATCTTCCTGTTAAGGTACTTTGAGTACCAGCATGAATGCTTTTGTCCTGAAATGTGAATTCATGAAGGTAAGTGGGTGAGGAAAAAATAATTGAGTCCATTAAAGAAAAGAGGAAGAAGCCAAAGTTTTAAGAATGGGTTTTAATCTTGGTTCTGCCACTTACTCGCTGTGTATCCTCAGGCTAGTCACTTTATCTCTCTGAATTCCAGTGTTTTCATCTGTAATATGAAGATAATATCGCCTACATCTCAGAATTGTTGTGGAAATTAACTAAAGGTGAAGCACCTAGTACAGTGCCTGACACCCACTAGTTAGTCAATGAATATTTTTGAAGGGAAGGAAAAAAAGTGAATCTAAAAAATGGCTCTCAGAGAATGGTTACAAGTGGAAGAGATCAGAGCTAGTGAAGCAGGAGCTGGTATCACAGTAAGGACAAGCATATGAGCAACTTGATAGCAGGGACATTGTCTATTTCTGCCTTCCCCATAATGACAGCAAAATATCTGAAACAGTACGAATGCCTGTGTTGTGATAGAAATGCTGTGGCTGTAGCACTGAGCTTCCAAGTCACATCACAACAATGATGGCAAGTCAGTCAAAGGCTGTCGTGCACCTTGAGTTATTGGGGAAGGGGTGGGTAAAAGCTTAGTTCGGTGGTTTGCATAGGTTCGGGGGTAATGCCTTCCCTCCCTAGAATAGAATGACAACCATTTATGCAAGGCAGAGACACATACAAAAATGGGGACTGCAGGAGCGGTCCATCCTAGTGAGGGGGAGTATTTCATTACTGACATTTTTTAAAATTGCTAGCACATTGTGATTATAAAAAGCAGACTAACTTTAGTTGCTTTTACTGTTAAATTCTCCACAGCAGTGGTTCTCAAACTTTAGAATGCATCAGCGTCACCTGGAGGGTTTGTTAAACACAGATTCCTGGGCTCACACCCAGAATTTCTTACATAGTATGTCTAGGGTGAAGGCCCACGAATTTGTATTTCTAACAAGTTCCCTGGGTGATGCGGATCCTGCTGGTCCAGGGCCACACAGAGAACCACTGCTCTCCAGACAATGCAATTTCTTATCGCCTGTGCCTGGGGTGACTCAGCTACGCTTAGACACTTAGAGGGAGGAGGAGGTCAAGTGGGGACCATAGGAAAGGAGGGAGTGTATATCCCATCTAAAGGGACAAACCACTGCATAGCTGCCAGTTTTTGCCAGATCTTTTGATTTTTAAAAAAAAAAGAAACTAGAAATTAAGATTTTTATGTAAACTGTTACTTTTAAATGCTTGCACCTAATTCATCTTTTGAAGATACAGACCCAAACATATCTGAACCCAATCCACCAGTAGGGCATGAGCAGCTCTCTGTGGTCCTGGCTGAGGGGGGTTGGAACAGGGAGGCCGTGCAGGTGTTCAGTCCCTCTGCAGGCTTGTCTTCAGACCATGGCTGATTATTGGGGTTACTGGGTTGGAAGAGAAGGGCATCAAGGCAGGTCTCCCAGGGAGGAGAAGTGTTTGGAACATCAATTGGATGAGGCCACACATGGTTGGAGGTGATACCTACACAGTGTGCAGACTGTAAAGAAGTAATTTTCCTAAACTCTAGTCTGAAATCATTATTGACACTACCCCTTGGAAAGATATAAGCACAAGAACCCCAATTTTGACATGAGGGCCCAGGGAGGTTCTGCTCACCTCCACCACTCCCAGCAATATATCTCAGGTAAGGTGTTTAATGCATTCTCTCCCTTTACCTCAATTATTGCTTTTATTCTTCTTTTTTTTTTTTTTTTTTAAATCCTCACCTGCCATAGGATAGGAGCGTGAGCCACTTCCCCAGTTCACTGCCAATTCTCTGTATTTGCATCAAACTTCAGTGTGTGTGTTAAAACATAGGTTCCCGGGTCCCACCACCAGAGATGGTCCCAGAATCTGCATTTTAGCAAGAACCCTAGGTGATTCAAGTGCAAAGGCCCCTGACCATACATTGAGAGACATGGCACCGCAAGACATGAGTGTAAACTGAGCTATCAGCAGGGCCTTTAAATTCTTCCCCAAGAATTAAAAGTATTATGTCCTAAATTTCCCAAGTGAAAGAGTAAAACTGATAAATATGAAAGCCAACTTCCACTCCCTTACAAATCATTTTCCTCTCAGACACATTGCTGCAAAAAGCAGTCTTTCCTTTCAGAAGATGTTTTTCAGATCTAAGGGGAATTGTTAGCCAAAGGGGAAATTTTAGGAGACCTTAATTCCAACCAACCTTTCTACCATTCTGTGGTCAGTGTAAGTGGGAGAATAAACATATTTCAAAGCCTAATGAAGGTTGCTACATGTGGAGTGATTCAGGTACCCAAAACTTGCGTTTATCATCACTTATGTTCTTCTGCTTTATAGTGAAAATAGAATCACCAAAGAGAGACAGGGAGATGAGTATGTAATTAAATGCAGTACTTAATGCACTATTTTACATAATTTTGCCTAAACTTCTTAGACTGCTGGTCCCCAACATGGCTTTTCAGGAGATGTGAAAGTCTCAAAACAATATTTTAATATTAATTTAAAAAATAAATGACAGGATTTTTAAACATTAGGGAACAAGGGAATTTAAACACAGTTCTATCTCATAAAAATTCCAAAAACTCTGCAAATCACTGGTCTAGACCTGGAGGAATGGAGGGTGGCAGGTTGAACTTGAACTACACCAGGCAAAATGCTCAGTGTCTGAGCCCACGACACTGAGACTGTTACTCTTCAAGTGAACACATTTAAGATGAGAGTGTTGAAACAGAAAGGAAAAAGAAAAACAAAACACATTGCTTTTTTGTCCAGGTAGCATCAAGCTAGCAATCGTGGACAGTTAGGAAATGGTACCAACATACTGAGTTTGTAGAGGTTTTACTCCTTGAAAGACTAAATCATTTTTCTTTTACTATGCAGACATAGGGCTTCCCTGGTGCCACAGTGGTTAAGAGTCCGCCTGCCAATACAGGGGACACACGTTCGAGCCCTGGTCTGGGAAGATCCCACATGCCACAGAGCAGCTAAGCCTGTGCGCCACAGCTACTGAGCCTGCTCTCTAGACCCTGCGAGCCACAACTACTGAGCCCGCGAGCCACAACTACTGAAGCCTGCACTCCTAGAGCCTGTGCTCTGCAACAAGAGAGGCCACCGCAATGAGAAGCCCACTCACCGCAACAAGAGTAGCCCCCGCTCACCGCAACTGGAGAAAGCCCACGCGCAAGCAACGAAGACCCAATGCAGCCAAAAGTAAATAAATAAAATAAATAATAAATTTATTTTAAAAAACTTTTTAAATATGCAAACATAGAATGAAATTTTTTAAATTATAGAAGAAAACATATTAAATAAAAACTGATACACATCATGTTATATCATCTGTGTCTAGGTGTATAATAGAGTAAATGAGGCTCAGAGAAATGAAAATCTAACACCACCAAGCAAGTCAATGGCAGACAATGAGACCAACTCCTTATGCCATACGATTGGGTGAGTGCTGTGTGCCAGGCACCGTGCTAGGCACTGGAGGTACAAAGATGAATAAGAAATATTCTCTGTCCCGGCTCATAAACAAGAGGAAGAGAAGGGGTGAAGAAGCAAAAAGTAAATAACAAATTACAAGGCAATGTCATAACCCAGTGCTAGAGGTACACATGGAGTGTGTGGCAGAGAGCAAAGAGTTTTATCCCTAACCTCCTAACCCAAGGCTTTGCTACAGAACTTGGTCTGGAGTCTTATTCAGGCTCAGAAACTTCTCCTTCCCATAACTGTCACCACACTGGAGGGCTGCTGCTTGGTGGCTGTATCCCCCCAAGGTCACCCTGTCTTCCATGGTTGGTATCTGGGACGCTATGGCAAGATGGGCATTAGGGAAAGGGACACATGGGACTGCCCAGGCTTCCCGGCAAGGAGGAGAAGAACTTGAAGCTACAGCTCTCCCCTTTCCTTTCTCCTCCTCAGACTGCCACAGGCTCCAACCCTCCACCCAGGCCAGTCCTCCCCTCCATCACAGAACCTCTTTCTCTGCATGAAGTGCTTGCTGAATGAGGACTGGAACTTTCCAACATCTTTTGTAAATATAAATTTTTTTCCATTACTTATCAACCTCAGAAGCTTTCAGATCTGCAATAACAAGGCAGAGAGGGAGAGAGAGAGAAAGAAAGAGAGAGAGCAAGTTGCAACTCTCCTTCCATCCCATTTCTCACAGTGGAGAATGCTTAAGTTCCAAAGTGCTACCTGGCTTTGAAGCAAGGTTTCTGAAACCTGTCATCTTTACAGTTTAGAGACTCTGTTGATGTTTCTCATGTGTGGAAGATCCTGCTACCCCAAGGCTGGACCGTGTCATTTGTTAACTTCCTGCTCGTATGGGTAAAGGAGCAAAAATCCTATTAAAACCACATTGGTCATCAGTGGAGGAAGGAATCTGTTAAAAACCTGGTGGTCTTTTGTGCTGCTGAGGGGTGGATGGTTTCCTCACTGCACTGATGGCTGGATGGGTCCTGGGTATGATGGGTTGCTTGCTAACAGAGTTAGAAGAACTTGGAATTCCCAGGCAACCTGGGAGGAAAGGGGTGAAGAGGCAAGGTGAGAGGAGCAGGCCTCTAAGTGGAGTAACAGAGCCAGTGGGAATCCCCAGAAGGATTGGTAAGATCTGGAGTGTCTCAAATGTTGCTGTTCACTGTGCAAGAGAACCACGAACCCTTCTCCTGTGCCCCACAAACCATTAGTGTTCAGCTACACACACAGATAGGCACTCGAGTTTCCTGTGAGTGGAACCAAAAACATGGACCAAGTTCCTGATTGGTGTTCACACGTGGGCAGAGGCAAAGGAAGAGTTACAAGAAGTACAATGTAGAGAAAGACTCATTGGAACCAGGAATCAGAGCTAGAGGTGATCATGAGAATGTCCCCCCACTCCCCAGAAATTCAGAGAAAGAAGGAGAAAGGAGGTCCTTGATCTGGAGGGACACAGCAGTGGGAACTTTACCACCTTCAAGCTTCTGTATCCACTTCGTCTTCTACAGTACCAGCAGGTGATGAGCAGTAAAATTCCCAGGATCACTGTCAGGATGCCAATCCCTGCAGCCCTGGCCCGAGAGATAGACAAATACATCTTGGTACAGAAACCTTGTTCCAGATTATAATGAAATGTGCATCAATGTGTTCTCTTCACAGGGGCTTTGCAGTCAGAGCAGTCCCCAAGGAGTGTCCCACTCCACACCACACCAAGCACCCACCAGGCCTCCAGCACTCGTACCCAGGGACAGGACCATCTCTGGAAGCCTCTCAGGTGTGTACCCACAGCAGCAGTGCTAACTGGCCTGGGCCCCAGCACCCAAGTTCCAGGTGCAACAGGTGCAGTAGCAACTGACCCTTATGTGGACAACATATTTATTGAGACAACATGTTTATCTTTTCTTTTCATTAGGGCTAGTTTAAAACATCTTCCCCAACTATCAGTCCACAAAAAAGAAGTGGAAAGGAACACTGACTTAATGTCTGCTGTAAGCTGGGCACCATTCTACATGCATTAGATTATCGAATTCTCACAACAACCCCGCCAAGCACTGGTGCAAGCACCCCACTATAGGCCTGTAACAATCCACTGGGGTGGGTAGGATGTCCATTTCACATCTGACATCCTCAAGATTTTAGGCTGGTAAAATGCCCAAGGTTGTACAACCGGAGAGTGGCAGAACCAGCATTCCCAGCGACTGGCCCGAGGTACCCAGCCAGTGTCCTTCCTGCCGCATCGCCCTTTCCTGAAATGAAGCTGTCACGGGGACATTTAATGGGCTCTCGTGACTGGAGGCAGCTGATTCAACTCCCAGCATGCCTGTGCTCTAATTCCACCCCCCAGGTCTGTGGTCACCCCCTTGGACATTTTGACACACATAGAGCTCTGTTCCAGCTCTTTTATTTTTTTTTTTCAATTTACTTATTTTTGGCTGCGTCAGGTCTTCATTTTGGTGCACAGGCTTCTCACTGCGGTGGCTTCTCTTGTTGCGGAGCACAGGCTCTAGGCACGCGGGCTTCAGTAGTTGTGGCTCGTGGACTCTAGAGCGCAGGCTCAGTAGTTGTGGCGCATGGGCTTAGTTGCTCCGCGGCATGTGGGATCTTCCCAGACCAGGGCTCGAACCCATGTCCCCTGCACTGGCAGGCGGACTCTTAACCACTGCGCCACCAGGGAAGCCTTCTGTTCCAACTCTTCATGCACAGTTACATTGCACTCACACACGCCTAGTGAGAGCCGAGAACACTGGGATGTGCCAGACACAAGAACCCACTGCCCAGCCAGGCAGGGCTCCTGAGATGTCACCCAGATACCTTCTGCAGTGGAGTTGCCTGAGATGCATGTTAAAGTGCAGATCCTGGGGCTTCCCTGGTGGCGCAGCGGTTGGGAGTCTGCCTGCCGATGCAAGGGGCGTGGGTTTGTGCCCCGGTCCGGAAAGATCCCGCATGCCGCGGAGCGGCTGGGCCCGTGGGCAGCGGCCACTGGGCCTGCGCGTCCGGAGACTGTGCTCCGCGGCGGGAAGGGCCACAGTGGTGAGAGGCCCGCGTACCGCAAAAAATAAAATAAAATAAAGTGCAGATCCTGGGCCCCCCACCCCCAGACCTACTGAGTCAGCCTCTTGGGTAGCAGTGCCTAGGAAGCTGCATTTTCACAAGATCTATAGACAGCTTATGCCCCCTCAACTGAGAACCTCTCTTGACGGTGGTTTCACAGAGTCTGTTGAGTCATCATACAAGAGCTGAAAGATATCCTACCTAATACCATGTGCAAGAGTATATTTAAAGATATCCTACCTAATACCATGTGCAAGAGTATATTTTTGCTCTTGGGACATTTTTTCAGAAGATCTCCCCACCTCCACTCCCAGTTGACCATGCAGGGATGTTAGAGAATCCCACTAGGGCCTTCTGAGGAAATGCTCCAGCCTGAACTCCTCCTCGGTGCCTTTGATGGGTTCTTCATGTCTCTTGCCCCTGCTAGGTCATTCTGGTAAAGCTATTCAACAGTTCTTTCCCGAGAGAGCAGGTTTGCAGAAAGTTCTGAGCAGACCACTTAAGAGATGGTCCACATAAAAACCAGGTTCCTCGTTTGTCCTGTTGGAGTCTCCACTCGGGGTTGTGGGGGGCCCTGCCACTATCCCCCGACCTTGCCCACTCTCATCCATGCAGAGTGTGTCCTACAGCATGTGTTCCCATCACAGCACATGCACTTGCCGAAATTACTCCCATGCCTAACTCTCCCACTAGGTTGTAAGATTTTTTCAAAGGCAAGAATAGCATATTGGGCTGGTATTATACAATGCTTAGCACTTAGAAATGTCTAATCATGTAAATACTTATTTTAAATTAATTCATAATACGAAACACCTTTCTTTAGGATAAAGTATTGATGCAAAGGTTATGACCCTCTTCACCTTGGAGTCAGTCAGCAGGTGGAGTCACACACATCTACCCTTCATCCTCACTTGCCCTTTGGCAACTTGCCTTTGTTCTGTCTGCAAACCACATCCGGAAGCCTGAGTGGAGTAGACAGGCAAGGCTTGAGGAAAGAGGCATCTTGCTCCCAGACAGATGTTTTTTCAGCCTGAGAACCTACAATGAATGCCTCATAGCCAAGAATGCAGACAAAAATGGCAAGATCCAGCTTTTTACCTTTCCTACCTCCTTGCCTCCTTGGCCTCAGATCCCTTGTAGGATCACAGGGTCTCCTCACCTCATTGCCAGGGTCTTTACTTTCTGGAGAAATAGACACTAGAGAGTTTTACAGACAGGCATGTGCTGGGGGAAGCCAGCAGGCTGTGTAAGCAAAAGACAAACTGGAAACCCTGCTGCATCTGGTTTTGAACTTACTCTTCAGCTGTGATGTAGGAATGGCCGTGCCCCTTCTTGGGGGAACCATAGATGTAGTGAGCCTCTTTTCTTGGCATCTTGTGGGGTCAGGCCTCAGGTCACCTAACAGCAGGGGCACACAAGTGTCATTTCACGCATCCAGCATGTTCTTACATCTCATAAACACCCACAAAGACATTCTCGTTAGGTGACCAGGAATGACAGCCGAACCCTCCGGTTTCTCCCTGTGAGAGGCTTTGCACCTCCTTCTTTCACTAATATCAAGTGGAAATTGCTCAGGTTCAAAGAAGGAACCACAAACAAAAGGAAAATACTTTCAAACTGAGTTATAATTTGGGGGGGAGAAAAAGTAACCTTTAATTTGACTCTATACCATAAACTTGTAGAGAAACAAACAAGAAGCATTTTTATTCCTTACTTTACCTGGTCCAAGACTATGGTTAATAAGAGGAGTTATTTCTCTCCAAAGGTATTATTTTATATTGATCATTGGACAAATAGAAGGCTATGATGACATAATGTGTGTGTGGCCTAGCACAGCATACTCCAAGCCCATTTTCCAAAAAATGAAACTGCCCCAAAATACAAAATTTTAAACTATGATACAAACAAATAGAAAAAAAGCTCATGAACTTCAGTGGTCATGATTAGAGCGTACTTGCTAAAAATCAACAATGGTTTCTCTTCTCTCCTTGCTAGTGTGCTTTTTTCTTCCCTCTTATTGTTCTCATGAATCCCAAAGGTCTGGTCCCCATAGAGTTGTATTAATGAGCCTGTTTAAAACAGCTGAAGAGAAGTGGGAGCGAGGAGCAGAGAGTTTACCCCACGAACCCATTCCTTGGGGCATTTCATGTGTAATTTTCCCTTCCCCGTTGTAAAGAAGAAATCACACTTGAACTCACTGATCATCTCAGGTGAATAACGTAGGGGTGAACTCTGTGCTCAAAATGATAGACACAAAACTTAATTAATTTTGCATTAAGTTGTTTTTGTAAATCTATACCTCCAGCTTTGAACCTTGGCAAACAGTGTGGGCTCATCAAATGCACCTCATCCCACCTGAGCCAAGAAAATTGGTTCTTCAAGGGAGCGACACAGCTGTTCATGAGCCAGCTGCAGCCTGAACAACTGCTTCTCCTGCTTCTCTGCTTTGCTTCCTGGCAGCCTAGAGGGAGGACCTAGGAGGAGACTCTGTGAACCTTCAGAAGTCGGAGAATTATAAATGTTGAGAAGGAATTCTGCCGACAGCCGGGAGTCATGGAGGCTGGAGGATCACACCAGAATCTCCCAACCCTGTTCTGTTCTGAAAGAATGGGTGAGATGGCAATGCTCTTACCTGCCTGGATGGGATCCACTCTGTCTGCTGGCTGGCCCTGTGTGTGAAGATTGCTTCTCTGGCTCTTAATCTTTTTAATTTTTTTTCCTGGTCTTGAGTCCCATGTTAGTCACGAGTTTGGATTTCTGATGGAGTCATTTGTGATTGCTTAATTGGCGTGAAAGAAACCGATTTCATTCCTCTCCTCAAAAAGTCACAGCTCACTGTGGCCTCTGTTTTCCCCAATCCCAGGGTTTCATCTTAGGGAAGCCATTAATTTTAAATGCCAATCCCTTCTCTGTAGGGTTGCCAGATAAAATATAGGATTCCTAGTTACATTTGAATTTCAGATAAACAATGAATAATTTTTTAGTATAACTGTGTCCGGGCAATATTTTTTAGTGTAAATATGTCCCACTTATTGCATGGGATGTATTTTTACTAAAAAAAAAAAATTTGTATTTATCTGAAATTCAAGTATAACTGGGGGGCTTCCCTGGTGGTGCAGTGGTTGAGAGTCCGCCTGCCGATGCAGGGGACACGGGTTCATGCCCCGGTCCGGGAAGATCCCACATGCCGTGGAGCGGCTGGGCCCATGAGCCATGGCCCCTGGGCCTGCGCGTCTGGAGCCTGTGCTCCGCAACAGGAGAGGCCACAACAGTGAGAGGCCCACGTACCGCAAAAAAAAAAAAAATAAAAAAAAAAAAAAAATATATATATATATATATATAACTGGGCACCCTATACTCTCCCTCATCTCTACCTCAAAGGATTGGTGAGACTTTGGGTTCAGACCTGGAAGTCATCTAGGACCATGACCTCCTGATCAAGAAGAGGAAATAGAGGATCCCTAAATCTTCCTGAGCTGAGCTCCCAGATTTTTTGTGATGCCCTCAGAGTTGACTGTCCCCTGGGAAGTGTGGGTTTCTTGCATTTGCAAGGAGCAGACAAAATTTCCTCTTTGAAGGTAGTATATGACCTACCTAGAATTTAATTAAAACCAGGGCAGATTCAACCTGACATTATAGCCTACTCTGAGAGTCAAATGGATACAGCCCAGAAGCATTTCAGTGGGACAGAATTATCTTTGCTCACCAGCTCTCTGTAACCATTGTGGAAAAGCAAAAACCAAACCAAACACCCACCAGAATAAAGGAATGTGAGAGTTCTCACCAGCTGAGGACTTAGATTAAATGACCACTAAAGTCCCCTTCCCCATAACATTCAAGAGCCCCCTCCTTCCTGATCCTCTGGCTTTCCAGTTTCCAATGGACTGTTCTGTGTGAGGGCATTATCAGCCTACTGGATAATCATCAGTGGAAATGGCAAGGAGGAAATAAAACAGGGTGGGGGAGGTTGATGTTTATTAGGTGAGATCCTTATCCTCTTCTTTCTGAAAAGGAGAGAAAATGCAAACAGATCTGAATGACAAGAAGGAGTTCTTCATACAAAGATGGGGGGAGAGCATTTCAAATAGAGAGAAGAACCAGTGCAAAGGCCCTGCGGCAGAGTAATGGGGCATGACTTGGTCTGGATTCCCAGAACTGAGGCTGATTCAGGAGATCTTGTAAGAAAATCAGGAAGGATACAAGTCTTTGGTGTTGAGGGATTTGGGGAGAATAACTTCAACCTGAACCTCAGGATTACACCTGATAACTCCCAGGAAGGCCTAGTGGTGGGTGCTAGCCTAGAAAGAAGGATGCAGTTCTGATCCAAGAGGCCGAAGGTTTGTGCTAAGCTGGACTCTACTAACTAACATGGCCCCCTGGATGATTGGCAGCAGGACCAGAGAGGAGGGAGGTACTGACCTGGATCTCAGGGCAAGGGGAAGCTCCCAGGTCTCGCTCAAGTCCCCTGGTGATGTGAGCTAGTTCAAGGTCCCTGAGTGTGCCTGGACACTCTTCCAGGGTGGAAACCACAAGGCAGCTGGCATCGCCTTCCCCAGAGGGGCCTACAGGACCAGGCCCAGCACACTGGGGACACTGTGACCGGTCTGGGCACTTCCTTTCCAGCTAATCTGCTTTTTGGAGCTCAGCGAGGGAGCCCTGATCAGATCTTACAAAGGCAACTCTTTAGGTCTTTGAGTGGTTTGCAGCCTCTGAGGTGCCCAGTCCTGTTAGGGTGAATCACCCAAGATGAGCTGGGGTGGCTTTTTTCAAATAACAGTTCCCAGGGAACCTCAGCCTGAAAACCCTACACATCCTGTTTCCTGGAAGTGCCCCCAGAAGTTCCCATTGACTAAGGCTCCTAGTCACTGTCCTTGGACTGGCCTAGGCCTCAGGCTCTGCCTCAGAGCCAGCCCAAGCCAGGCCCCACCTGCCCTCACCCTGCACACTTCCTTCCTAGTGACTTCCTATCTTCCCCGGCAGTGTAACACCCAGCCACCCAGCCACCAGGCTCACAGTTGGGGCTCTAGAGTCCGAACTGCCTGCACCTCCTCTATTCAATCTGTGTGACCTTGGGTAAATCATAAACCTCTTAGAACCTCACTGCATGCATCTAAAAAAGTAGAGCTAATAATAGTATCTACTTCCTAGATTAGTTGTGAGAGTAAAAGGAGATAATTACCACCTGCTTGGCACAGTGTCTAAACTTGCTCTTGCTCAACAGTTATTACAAGGCTGCCCCACCCACTACCCCTCTGGCCCAGTTCAAACCTGCTTTGAGTTTGGATGTGGCGCTGCCCCTTCCTGTGCCCCAGTCCCAGGGTTAGAGCTTGGACCAGGTGACACCTTGCTGGCCACTGCCCGGTTCTCTGCTGCCACCTGGTGGGCCTTGGCCCCCCTTGCTCTACAGGCCCACCTGATAAGCCACTGGGACTGATTGCAGAGATGCCTCTTTGATCTTTTCAAAACCCTCCTGCTCACACTGCTCAGGAGCCAGAATCCTCTTTACTCATCTTCCTTGGGGATTAGAACCTTCTTCAGTGCCCCACAAGACTGTGAGCTTTTGCTCTCTTACACACACCTCAACAGAACATGCTAGAATGTTATAAAAGGCAGTGCTATAAATGGGGGTTGATGCTGCTGCCCTTTTGTAGGAGAAGCTGAACAAACAGAACTTGCTTTTCGGAAAGTGGAGAAGGCAGGTAGACATCTCTGCAGTTATTGAGGCAGGCTGAAGACAGCCCTACACCCAGTGGGGTCCTGGACCCAGTTTGAATGGCCTTGAATCCCAGCTCCCATTACTACCTGTGTGACCTTGGGCAAGTTTCTTTACCTCTCTGAGCTTCAGCAACCTCATCTACAATATAGGAATAAATAATTATTACAAAATTGCTGTGAGATTTAAATGAGATTAAATATGTAAAATTACCCAGTGCAGTGCCTTGTAAGTTACTAAAGCTTGAGAAAGGCTGATGCCTCCAGGAATCTCCTGTGAAGGTGCAAACAGCTGTGACACTGCGGGATAGCAAGGTAAGCTATGAACTAATAGTGATCAGCTGTGGCCTGATGACTGCTTATTGCTACTGAGCTAACAAGTTATTGCCTGTGAAGTAAAGAGACAGTCAGATGGAGAAGTTCTGAAGGTGGAGGGGCAGTGCCGAGGTCCAGACGGGAGCAGAATGAAAGTGTGTCTACGCGGGGGGCCTAACAGGGAAGCCCCAGCTGCCTGGGGGGCTGCTGGAGGATAGCAGGAGCCCCCTCCTCCCTCAGGCACCCGAGAGCAAGAGTCGGATTCTGCCAGCCTCAGGCTGGACTCTCAGGAAGGCGTCAGGAGGACTCCTTTGGTTCCCCCCTCCAACAGGTAAGCTAGCGTCAGCGCTGATGCGTGCACAGAAGCTGGCTCAAGTGTGAGAACAATGGCCCAGTTTCTAAGGCTGTAAAGGTGGGCAGAAAAGACCACTAATAAATCAGAAATGGGATTTAATAATCCCACGGCCACTTCTGACCAGTCACTACAAAGGAGGATGGAATTGCAGGGCTGGATTAGAATGACCTTTGGGGTGGAAAGCTATTGAGGTCAACCTCAATGCCCACCACGATGTCAGATCATATGGGCGCCACCCCAGATTCCTGCCCAGGGAGTAGCAGGGGTATGGGTTCTTCTTGGGGACAGGAGGTACATGAGAGGTTTCTTAGAGGAAGATGAGCTTCCCCTGAGTCTGGAAAGGTACGCAGGAGGTCACCAGGCATGAGATGGGGAGCGGACATTCCATGCAGAGGACAAGTAAATATTTACTAGTCACAACTTGGGGGGAGGGTGGGAAGGTGACATCCACATGGAGGGAGGGCTCAGAGACATGGAACGGCCTGGCAGGTTTGGGGAACTGCTTGTCCTGTACGGCTGGAGTTCAAAGTACAGAAAAGGAGTTCAGACCTGAGGTTCTGAATCTCAGAGCACGTGAACACCATGCTGGGGCTTTTGGGCTTAGTTTGCAGGCTGTGTTGCGTCACAGAAAGTTTTTAAGCAGGGGAGAAACTGAGGCTGACCAGACTTGGGGTCAACCCGTTTTCCAGTGTCATGAAAACATCTACCACCCAGGTGGCTGTGAGGATTATGTATGCTATTGTGTGTGAAAACAGTTTGTAAACTAAATCATATCGACATGAAATCTAGAAGCAGCAGTCTGTCCTTAACTGTCAGGACAATGTATTGGTGACATGGAGGGATGAATAGGAGAAAGCCTGGGCTTTGGATTCTGGTTCTGAGTCAAATGCTGGCTTCAGCATGGACTGGCTGTGGTCTTCCGCTATGCAAGGCTCTCAGCACCAGTCTGGTCATCTTCAGAATGGGAACGCAGTATCTTGTCTCTCAGGGAGGCTGTTAGGTGAGGGCTCATGTGCCTGGTGTGCAGTGAACACTTACATCAGTCAGGGTTCTTGTATTGCTGGCAACAGAAGCTCAACTCTGGCTACTTAAGGATATAAGGAAATTAATGGGAGGTTATAAAAGTGTCCCACAGAATTAAAAAGGAAAAACTGAGCAAACCAGACCTTAAGAAGGAATAGAATTGAGTAGTTCTGTGGACACAGGTAGAAGGAATTAATTAATGGATGGCCCTTCAGGTTGTTGCCATCAGGAAGAAATCAGCTCTAACTATGTTCATCCTTGTTTGCCTAGGAGATTTAGATTCATTGGAGAGTCTTGCTTGGGTCTCATACCAAATCCTTGTCTAGGCATGGAGTGATCTTGGGGGCGGGAGTGTTTCACACTGCATCAAGGCTGAATGAAACAGGGAAGGAGAAATGTTCAGAGGGAATCTGGTTTTTTGTTACGAAAATAAGAAGGAAGGGATGCAAGAGAGACAAATATAGACCTCTACAGCATTTGGCAAATGGTGGCTGTCGAGTTATACAGGGCTCCTCAAGCGAGGATTTATCCCTGAGAAGCCTCCCTAAGTCTTTGCTGTTTCCTAATAAGCACTGTGAGAGAAAGTCCTGCAGGAGACTGTGGAAGGCTGCCAGGTGCTCCCTGTTTGCACTTCCATCCTACCCCTTACTATGTGATGTTGACTTATCTGTTCATCTCTGATGTATCCATGGGTTCCTGAGCTTCCAGGGGGTAGGGTTCACATTATCTCTGTATCTCCATTGCCTGGCACAGAGCGTTTTTCCAGACTTTCTTCTATGGCCACCAAATCTACAATCCCATGAGAAATTCTGGCTTCTAAGGGCTGACATTTTGATGTTCCCATAGATTTTGTATTTTGGGGGCAGTGACCATTTATAACAGGCTTTTGGCTGTTTCAGTAAGAGAGGGTCATTTGGCTCTCCCATAAGCCCTACTCAGCTCTGTCTTCCTGCTGTTCCCCCAAAATGCCTGGAAATAACCCACAGACCTTAAACAGATAAAAACACCGTCTCCACGCAAAGGGAGTGTTTTCTGTATGTGAAGCAAAAAGAACAAACTCAATGGGGAGTTAGGCAGTTTCATCCGTCTGGAGTGAGATCTTGGGATTTCAAGAATAATGTTGGGGAAACAGGGAAGAGGTGGAATTTGAAATTGCCCAAGGTCGGAGCCATGCTTTATAATTTCTTTCTTACCAAGTCTGTGGAGACGATGGGGGGATATGTTGTCTATGTCAGACTTTTTAAGAGTTAAAGAACTCAACTCCAATTTACTTTGTAAAAGAAGTTTCTACATAGCATTTTGATTTTGTTTCTTATGTTAAAAATAAGGTGGTTGACTTGAGTTATCTGAAGGGGAGATCCCCGATGTGGGCTTTTTTTAGGATAATAGTCATGGATTGGATAAATCCATCATGTCTGACATTCTGCTGGTAAACAAGCTGAAACTTAGACTGACCTTGTGAGTCAAATCATTTGTTTGCCTTATCTCTGCGCTTCCTTCCTGTGAGTTATCCCTGAGCTTATTCAATTGGTCCAACCCAGTGTCCATTTGTCAGTTAGTTTAGGGGAGCTTCACGGGCCCAAGCTTGACACCTCATTTTAAAGAGGTGGTGGTAGTCCCCAAGACCAATGTGGGACCAGCGTCAGGTGCTGCTGGCTTTCAAGCTTACGGTTGAATTTGATCAACAGAACGGCAGATTTCCTTTTGCCAATTACTGTGCATACAGGTTTGTGCAGCCCTTTGGGGATCAAAAGGCAGCTCAGCCAGGGTCTCAAGGAGACCACATCGGGCTGTGGTGGGATCAGGCTGTTGGTGTGTTTCTTGATGTTTCTTTGTATTTTTCTAGAGGTATTCAGTAAAATTTGTGTAATACTTCAGCCAGTATCAGCTCTACCAGGAGTAACCAAAGAGTTTTAACGGAGCCCTGGAAGTCATGAGCGGCAAAAGTAGTAAAGTGAGAGGACCCCAAAGGGAAAGGCAAAACACCCAGAGGCAGGCACTCAGGGCCCAACCAGCTCTCTCTGTCCAGAGTTTCCTTCTAAGTCTAAATTCAGGAGTTTTGGTTTTCCCAGAGTATGTTACTGGGCTAATATGGTTGGAAAACACTGATCTAAACAAACTTAAACAGATGTCTTTTGTTTAACTACAACTCTTCTGACATCCTTAATATGCTAATGCACATTATGAATCTTCAAGGGAAGGCAATTGCTCACAGAGATTCTCGAACCATCTTGTGTGGAGTCAGATCTCGCTGGCCCTGGTGCTCCAAGAACACCCTTTGGGCTGTATCACCACGAAGGGTCATTATAGGTCCAGCTTCTCATGTGATTGGCCTTTTCCTTCAAGTATTTAACAAAGAGCCTATAATGAGTCCCTTTCCACAAAGAATTCAGCACATAAATATATATTAAATGTATTGTATTCTTATTGTGTGCCAGAAAGTGAGTGAAGTGAGTAACGTGGGTTATCTCATTTTCTCCTGAATCCCCACACAGCACTGTCAGGTGGGTGTTATTATTACCACCACTTAACAGAGGAGACTGAGGCCCAGGAAGTTTGGGTAACTTACTTAAGGTCACTAGTTAGTAATTGGCAGAGTGGAGATAGCCAAACCCCCATGCTTAAACATGGAGATTCCCCCAGAGGAAAACTGCCCACGAATTAAACACAGTCTGGCATAGGACAACTATAAGACTGGCTCCCCTTCCCCAGAGTCAGTTATTTACCTAGAACATGTGTCCAGGAACTCTCCATGTGGATTATTCCTTGACCTTCTCCAGGGCAGAGACTGTGTCTCAGTCACCTTTACATTATCAGCTGCTGGCAAGGGCTCACAACGATTTCTTTTTTTTTTTAATTGACGTGTAGTTGATGTATAACAGCTATTTCTTGAATAAATGAATAAAATAATGAATGAAGAGATGGCTTTACAACTGATTCTGATGATAAGTATTTCCTAACAGAAACACTGCCCAGATTCTTTCACCTAGTCAATAAATATTTCTCGAGCACCTACAATATGCCAAGGACTGAACTCAGTAGTCACCAAAAGTTTTTGAGTTGCTTTTCCCCTTTCTGAACCTCTTATGTCATGTGAGAGCTATATGACACGTGAGGAGTATGCCCTTCTCATACTATGCATGGACAACATGAGGTATACACCCCTTTCCTGTACGAATTCCTTGATAGTATAAATCATATTGTTTGCTTGGGGAGAGGGGTACTGTCCTAGTGGTTAAGAGTTGGAAGGAAAATGCCTCAAACGTAAGAATTTCATAGACAATTAACATTCAAAGGCTGGGAAACACAGAAGGTATTTAATAAATGCTTATTA
This sequence comes from Monodon monoceros, assembly GCF_005190385.1. Classification (NCBI taxonomy): domain Eukaryota; kingdom Metazoa; phylum Chordata; class Mammalia; order Artiodactyla; family Monodontidae; genus Monodon; species Monodon monoceros. The sequence goes on from NW_021703782.1 coordinate 57,577,202, forward strand.
GAGAAATGCATGCAGGCATGCTGGGTTGAGTCCCATTCTGGGCCCCAAAGCCAGAGAGGGAGTGATCACCTATAAGCAGCTTGTCAAGGTCACTACCTGCTGGATAACCTTCCCCGGGGCCCATGGTGTGGCCATTTTGTGCTCTTCAGGGGGCACTGACTAAAATGTGGAATGCTAACACTAGAATCTACCTCACCCCAAGAGCTTCTGCTTGGGCCTTTCCCACAAGGGACAAATGAATACAGTGCTAAAATAGAAGTGCTAAAATAGAAGCCAGGGGTTCAAGTCTCATCTTTGCTATTTATTAGCCATGGGACCTTGGATAAATTACCTGACCTTTCTTAGTCTCAGTTTGCTCAATGGTAAGGTGGGCACAATAATTTTTTTTTAGGATCATTCTTATTTGTTTAGCTTCTTCCAGATTACAAAGAGAGACCCATAGGCGGCCTCCGGTGAGGTGGCGAAGTATAGTGTTAGGAAGGACAGGACTTTTCCAAGGCTGAGCTGGAAGCTGCTTCATGGAGGCTGGGGAGAGCCCCATTTTCATTAAGGAGGTGACTGTGGCTATAGTGACTCGTCAGCAAAAGTACCCACCACTCCTTCTGATACTTCTTATTACCTCCTCATCACTCTTGCAGTCCTTACCTGACGGATCTGATGGGGCTGGTTTGTCATTGTCCAGAATGGAGCATCCCCATTGGGCGATGTCTTCACACCAGGTCACCTCATGTCCAGAGCTCTCTTTGGCTCAGGAAGGGTTCCCTGGTCTTGCCAGTTAGAGTCATGGCCCTTGAGGAACAGCAAGGACGCAGTTTGGCTCCAGCATCTATCAGTTTCCTAACGCTGCTCTAAGACAGTAACACAAGCTGGGAGGCTTAAACAACAGAAATGTATGGTTCCACAGTTCTGGAGGCTACAAGTCTGAAGTCAAAGTATCAGAGGGCCATTCTCCCTCTGAACCCTGAAGGGGAGAACACTTCCTTGCTTCTTCCAACTTCTGGTTTTGCTGGCCATCCTTGGCACTCCCCAACTTGTAGATGCATCACTCCCATCTCTGCCTCACTGTCACCTGTCTTCTCTGTGTCTCTCTCTTTGTGTGCCTTCTCTTTGTGTCCGTGTCTTTTTTTTTTTTTTTTTGCGGTACACAGGCCTCTCACTGTTGTGGCCTCTCCCGCTGCGGAGCACAGGCTCCAGACGCGCAGGCTCAGCGGCCATGGCTCACGGGCCCAGCTGCTCCGCGGCATGTGGGATCTTCCCGGACCGGGGGACGAACCCGTGCCCCCTGCATCGGCAGGCAGACTCTCAACCACTGTGCCACCAGGGAAGCCCTGTGTCCGTGTCTTCTTATAGGGACACCAGTCAGATTAAAGGCTCACCCTACACCGATAGGACCCCATCTTAACTAACTATATCTACAATAACCCTATTTCCAAGTGAGGTCACATACTAGGAGTTAGGACTTCAATGTATCTTTTGGGGGACACAATTCAACCCATAACAGAGAGTTTCACAGACTGCCCAGCATCTACCCAGCAGGGTCGTGGTGAGGGTTACATGAGATGATATACATATAGCATCTACCATGATGTCACATAAAATATAATCATTTCAAAAAAAAAAATAATATAATCATTTCCCCATGGTTCAGTTGTTCTCACACTGTACAGCAACAGGCCCTGGGGACGGGTTAGAAACACATATTCTCAGGCCCCACTCCAGACATCCTGGATCAGAAACTCTTGAGTGGGGCCCAGCAATCCGTGTTCTAACAGCTCCTCCAGGTGCTTCTAACACAAGCCAGAGTTTGAGAACCACTGGCTCCATTCAGTTCTCTGGCCTGGGCAGAAGTACTGGCTGGTGAAGAAAAGCCCAGCTGGTGAGCCCACACACAGCTTCCCAGGAAGGCCATCTGAGCAGCCCCAGGCCTGGGCCTGCTATTCCTTAGAGGCCAGGGATGTCCTTTTGGCCACCCCTCCCTGGCCTTGGGCCAACCCATCCCACCCTGGCCTGTTGACACCCTCACATGTTGGGCCACATCTGGTCTGCTGCGATCATGCCTTTCTGGGAACATTCTCTACCCACAATCTGGGGATAGTAGCTCTAAGGACAGCGGCAACCCCACCCTTCCACCAGACATAAGCCTGCTCCTCTCTTTCACTGCCCTCTGCACCCTCCACAGAAAGAGTGGGCTGGTGTGAATGATCTGAAGGTGATGAATGGTCTCTTCTGAGAGCAGAGGCAGAGGCACAGAGGGAAGAGATGACCCACCCAGGTCACACAAAGGTCTGTGGCGGAGCCAGACCCAACTCAAAAGTCCTTTCCCCTGCTGTTGCAAACTCCGTCCCTGGCATTGAGTTAGCTGGTCCTGTCGCTTCTCGAGGCAAATGCCTAAACCATCATATTGGTTCTGAACTAAGCAGCCCGACACCTTTGACAGAAGATGACCAAACAGAGGGAGACTGGGTTTTGGCACCAGAGTCCCTGGCAGGGAGTACCCAGCCTGCCTTTGTCTCTGCAAACATGTTCAGCACTGAGGGAGGGCAGGTGGGTGTGTCTCCAGAAGGTCAACCCGGCAGGCCTTTCCCGGTCCCGTTTCCGTTTCCCGTGCCTCTGCCTCATATGGCGACCTGTGTCCTCTTGCTCCATTTCAGTTCTCCTGAGCATAGAACTTTGAAATTCAAATCTCCAGCCTGGGGATCTCTCTGTTTTGGCTAACAAGGCACAAAAATAGGGAGGAAAGCCATGACTCCTATACTCTTCCTCCCTCTCCTACCCCAGGCTGCTTCAAGCTAGAGGTGCAGGCAAGGCCAACATGGTGGCAAGCTCAGGCAGGTGGCTGGGTCTGCAGCTCCTGGTCTATAGCTCTGATGCGGAGCCATCTCGGGGGTGTCTGAAACCTTCATCATCCCCAGTTCTCACGGCATCTCTGGTGGCCCCTGGCTCATTGCCTCAGTGATGTTGCTGCTTCCTGTGGTCAGAGGCCTCCCTCAGGTGGCCTCCTGGCTTTTTTCTTTCCTCTGGTCTTCAGCAAGACTGCCACCTGGAAAGCTAAGCGTCCAGCTGCTAGCTGGACAGGATGTCATCTTGTGGGCAGGTTTGGGTTGTCTCTTTCCCCTCCCCCCACCCAGGGGAGTACAGGCCCCCAGCCCAGGCAGAAGCAAGCACCCCTCATCCAGGTCTGGGCCAAGTCACTGTGCCCCAGGTCTCCTGCTCCCTGGGAGACTTCCTCGGAGTCATCCATCCTTCAAGGCAAGATACTCAGTTAAAAGCACAAGACCTGGGGATCACGTGCACACACGTGTGTGTGTGTGTGTGTGTGTGTGTGTGTGTTCAGGAATGTGAAATTTTACCTTCATTTATTCCTTTTCTAACATTCTTCCTTTCCTAGAGCTGAATTTCTTCCCTGTACCATTTCCTTCTCTCTGAAGAACTTCTTTTAACATTTCTTATAAGGCAGTTCTCTTGGCAACAAATTCAATTTTTGTTTGCCTGAGAAAATCTTTATTTCTCCTTCACCTTTGAAAATTAATTTCACAGGATACAGACTTCTAAGTTGGTGGTTTTCTTCCTCTCAACACTTTAAATATTTCACTCCACTCTCTTCTGTGTGCACGGTTTCTGAGGAGAAGTTGGATATAATTTTTATCTTGACTGCTGTATAGGTAAGATGTTTTTTCCCTCTGGCTTCTTTAGAGATTTTTCCTTTATCTCTTATTTTCTGTAGTTTGAATGTGATATGCCAGGTGTAGCTTTTGTTGGCATTTATCCTGCTTGGTGTTCTCTGAGCTGCCTGTATCTGTGGTTTGGTGTCTGACGTTAATTTGAGGAAATTCCCTGTCATTATTTCTTCAAATATTTCTCCTATTTCTTTCTCTCTTTCTTCTCCTTCTGGTGATATTTTTTTAAATAAAAATCAGAGATCTTTTTCCTTTAAACTTTTGCACTGATGAGCTTACTATGTGTCCAGCACAGAAAAGATTGTTGGGCTTATAAGCACCATTTCAGCTTCCTCTGCCCACGCATGGATAGCCTCACCACTGGGCCTTTGCCTGTATGAATGCAGTTTGGACATCAGATGGGACGTGGTTAATCTTACCTCCAGATCCAACTCCTGGCCTGTGGGAAACCAGCCTCTCCCCAAATTTCAGTGCCCTCCCAGGCTTTACTTCTTCATGCTTCTGCCCCGTACACTTGTGTCCACGTCTGGTGCCCTGCTTCTTCCCTGTGTCAGTTCAGGAACAAACTTGAGCACCTTCTGTGCTTTGCGCCAAAAAAATCCACTCAAGCCACCTTAGCTAATGAGATGCATGCTGAGATGTTTAGAAGTGTACTGATTTCTGCAACTTACTTTGAAACGCGTCAAAAAATAAGATGGATTGATGTGGATAGAGGATGCATAGTTGAGTAGATATGGAATAAATGTAGTAAGATGTTAGTTGGAAAATCCAGGTAGTGCGTATACAACTGGTTGCTGTTTAATTTTTTTCAACTTCTCTCTATATATGAAAATTTTCACAATAACATCTTTGAGGAAAAATCCACTACACCCAGCATTTTGTGATTTTCGTAACTTGAATGAAGAGGGAAGGGGTTGAAGGAAAGGCATCATAGGCATTCAGCCTCTGGCAACTTGCTCATTCTGCCCCCTCACTCCCAGCAAAACCAACAGAATTCTGCCCCTCTTCCAAGCAGGGCAGTTCCACCCACCCCTTAAAGCCCTCTGGAGCCTCACTCTCCAGCTGTAGTAGGGCCACTAGAGAAGCAATGCTTTACCTGAAAGGTATCTGCAAACATCTTATTTGTCTCCTGTGAAGAACCGTCAAGACCCCATAAAGCCACCTCAGCCCTGAAGTTAACCAGGGCCTCTGGCTTCTCCTAAATCTTGCCTCTGCTTCTCTCTAGCACAAGAGCATGAGAATTTACATTTTTCTCATTTTCATGGAACTATTGGACTTTGGGGGAAGTCTAAGAAACCATAGGACCTGTAATTCTAACCATCTCTTGTATTTCAGTGGGATCGATATTACATTCCTGTGGCTGCTCTAACAAATTACCACAGACTCAGTGGCTTAAAACAACAGAAACTTATTCTCTCACAGGTCTGGAGGCTGAAAGTCCAGAATCCATTTTGGGTCAAGGTTAAGGTGTTGGCAGGTCCACCCTCCCTCTTGGAGGCTCTAGGGGAGAACCTTTTCCTTGCTACTTCCAGCCTTGGGTGGCTGCTGGTTTTCCTTGGCTTGTGGCTTCATCATTCTCATGTCTACGTCTGTGGTCACACAGCCTTCTGTCTTCTATCTGGAGTCAAATCTCCCTTTGCCCCCCTCTTATAAGGATATTTATGATAGCATTTAGGGCCTTCCTAGGCAATCCAGGATAATCTACCCGTCTCAAGTCCCTTAATTTAATTACATCTACAAACACACTTTTTTCCATATAAGGTAACATTCAGAGATTCCAGAGATTAGGACCAGGGTATCTTTGGGGGTCACAAGACTGTATACATTTAAATACATTATATTCTGACCTATGAGGCAAGTATCATTATCCCTACTCTAAAGATAAGAAAACTGACGTTCAGAGAGGTCATTATCAAAGGTCACATAGTTAGCAAAGAAGTAGAGCGTTACACTGAACTCAGTCTTGTGACCTCGAATTTAGCAGCCTTACCTGATACAGGATGCATTTGGGCCAAAAGCCACTAACAAAGGACAATCATTAACAAATACCATAATCAGAGCTGTGTTTACACTTGTGTATTTACCATTGGTCTGTAGTGAAATCTCCTTCAAGCTTGACTTCTCCTCACTAAGAGCTGGAGTACTGAAATTGCAAAGTATTTGCACACAGGTTTTCCTGGCTGTATTGGGCTTGACTTACTTGATCATTCTCCATGTGTATTAAAATATTTGGACACAAGCAATACAAAACTTAAATTCTTCCTTAAATGCATATTTACTTTTTACCAGAGCTCTGGTTTGGGGATGAGGAGACCCAGACCTCATTTTTGACTGATTATTCTGCCTGTGTAACCACAGACAAGCCACTTCTAGCCCTTCCCTCCTCTGTAAGGTGGGTAGATTCGGTGGAGAGGGTTGGAATAGATGGTCTCCAAGGGTCCTTCCAGCTCTATCACGCTTTGATCCAATTGTGCAACTATGAACAGGGCATGGTGTGCCAGCTAGTACCAGTCTGTGTGTACTGGCGTGTGCCCTTCACATGCCCTGTGGCCCACTGCCAGTCACACCATGTTTGCTTAGGGAAATCATGGCAGGCAGCGCTCCCAATGAGGCATCCATCCACATTTGTCCAGTCTTCAAAAAATGGATCCCAAGCCCTGAAAAAAGCAGAAAGGCTACACCCAAACACTAATGCCTGTGCTCAAGACAGGAACTTCAGTGTGAGAAAAAAGCACAGCCAAACAAAAGTTTCCCAAAGAAACCTTTCTGAATTCTATACCATTTGAAAATAGTCCCCTAGCAATTTATCTTAAAAAAAGAAAAAAACCATAGGAAAATGGTATAGGAACTTTGCACAGAAGGAACTAACACAGTATTTTATCAGGTGGCATTGTATGACAGTGATTATTATATGTGATGGATTGGCTCTAAGGAAAACTCTACCCTGTGCAGACATTGAGTGCTAATTGTAGTTGATTGAGATGGTGCTGTGTACAGGATTGACAAGAGCTCCCCCTGGGTTGGACTCTGCTTGCTTCCAGACAGGGTGTGAACTGGTGCAATTTTCAGGATGGTGATTTGGCAATAATGTCTCGAAAGCCCTAAAAATGTGCTTCTCTTTTTGTTTGTCATGAAGAAGTGGACAGCTGTTTAGCCAGGACTCCTTGCCTACACATCCTCAGGTTTCTGCTGCCATAGGTACAGGAGGGAGATGTACTCTGGGGACACTCCACACCAGGGCTTGGTATTTGCTGCTAGTGTTTGGTCCCAGGCCCCTGCATGGACCCTCCAGTCCTGCTAAGCTGGGCTGGAGCTTATGGGAACCAGAGTGCTAATTTTACCTTTGAGCTAGCACTTACCCTGTAACTGACTGCCTTCACCTTTGTCCCCGAGGCCAACCTCCTAATCTTGGTCCTAGAGGACTCACCACCTTAGAGCAGGAGAGAAAAAAAAAAGGGAAAGAAAACCCAAAAGAAAGAGAATCTTCCTCCCTAAAGCCTTGAGCAAAACTGGCTAAAGATAACCCACTTCTAGACTCTTCCACGGCCTGGTCCAGGTCCCAGTGGGAGGCAGTGCCAAGTCCATCATGTCATCGCAACTTGAAAAAAGAGACCCCAAAGGCCATTACCCTTCCCTCTCTCCATGGCATAGCATCCCCTTCTTCTGAGAAGCCCATATTTGGGAGTTTTCATGTTCTTATAGAGCCTACCCTCCTGGCTTGGTTGGTTGGTCAGGAGTAGGTACCTCATAGGGAAAGTGCTGACATACTTGACTCCCTGGTTCCTGTTCCCTGTGAGGCTCAGCTGTGTCCCTGCCCTTCCCACAATTTGGTTACATGCCCTTCTTTTGATTACCTGAGGTGGTCCAGTATTCTTCCAATTGACTCCCTTTTTGCTTAAAGTAATTTGAGATGCATTTCTAATATAGCAGACCAGGAGCCTACAGAACAGAGGCCCCAAAAGTAGAGCCTAAATGGAGCAGTCCCCACATGGATACCAAAGCGTCCCATCTGTCATCACTGAGAGCTTTGCCTTTTAGCACCAAGTCCTGATAAGGATTTTGCCTGGATATATGTCAGCTGTCCCTCTCCTGCTCTACCTTCCTAAGGGGCCCTGCAAGGGAAGCTTTGCATTCTCCCTAATGGTAGGAGAATGCAGAACCTTAGTGAGTCCCTGTCTAGGATTTTAACCTCAGGACATTATCAGGGATATACACACATATTTAACTATAAAAGGCTTAAGGCTGCATTGCTCATAGCTGTAAAAAAAAAAAAAAAAAAGAAAAATTGGAAATAGCCTAAATGTCTAATAATGGTTAAAAGAATTATGGTCCAGGCCTTCCCTGGTGGCGCAGTGGTTGGGAGTCCGCCTGCCGATGCAGGGGACACAGGTTCGTGCACCGGTCCGGGAGGATCCCACATGCCGCGGAGCGGCTGGGCCCGTGAGCCATGGCCACTGAGCCTGCGCGTCCGGAGCCTGTGCCCCGCAGCGGGAGAGGCCACAGCAGTGAGAGGCCCGCGTACCGCAAAAAAAAAAAGAATTATGGTCCAACCATCTACTAGGATGCTTTGCAGCTATTAAAAATGATATTTTGAAGAACATACCTAATGACAGGCAAAAGTGCTCATAATATGTGAAAATCAGGATATAAAATTCAATATACTTTATAATCTCAATTATATCAAATTACATACTACTATGGATACATAATCAAACGCCAAAAAGAACCACACAAAATGCCATTAGCTGCTTTTTCCAGCAATGTATA